>NC_091099.1:10620833-10971666 GCF_024713975.1 Paralichthys olivaceus | reverse complement strand
AGGTGAGCTAGCTCCTCAGTTTGCGGTGTGTTTGTGAACAAAACAAAAAACAGAAAAACTCCTCTACTGGAATAGGAAAGGAGTCAGTCGCTCTTTTTTTTTACCTGCCTTTGAAATAACCTGCGTATAACAGCTAATGTTAGTCTCGAAGAGGTATCAGAGAGGGGTCACCATGGGTCTGCTGTATGGTACAGAAGGGGTTTGTGTTTCTGCCCACATCACCCAACATAAAACCAACCAGATTCTACCTCTGGCCGATGTCTTCTGTCATCCCTCCCTTTCTTGTTCACACTTCTCTTCCCCTGTCTTGTCTATGTCTGCCTCCACTCATCCTGACAACCTCCAGTGTTCAGTAGCCCCAGCTATAGAAGCCAACTTTGCTGAGGCCCCAAGGGAGGTTGATAAAATAGCAGCAATTCCACGCTAATTAGTCAAGAGGAAATTGCACCTCATTTTAGCTCATTGCTGGACACACACCAGAAATGTGACACAACTTGTCTTTCATCCTGCCCACTCAACCCAGGTGTTGGCTCCAAACCTGCTTTGGCATATTCCCCTATATATTTTTGTTGTTTAAGAATGAACAAAAATGTGCAATTAGAATTTATATATTGCTTTTTTTGCACAAACTGCTCAAACTGTCATTCCCTTTGCCGTCCCATATTTACTCTCGTCCACAGGTGTTTTAATGTGCACGTACTTGAATTTCTGCTGCCGTCTGCCAGGTGCAGCCATATAATTTTAACAAGAATTTTAACATCCTGGCTCATAAATAATCTTTATGATGGGGAGAGAAGCATTTTGGATTCATGTTCCATTTGTATAATGGCTCTCTACAATCACAGCCTTGCTTTGACCCTCATCTTTCATTCATGTAAACACTACAAACATGTTTTTAATCTATCAAATTTCATGTCACATAAAAAAGCATTCATCAGAATGAGTGCCCTGCAGACAAAAACAAGTCATCATGAAAGGATAGTGTGTTTAGTTTCACTTCTAAGCAGAAGCCTGCATTCCTGTAAGTTAATACAGGGCGCTCACCGGCAACCAAGAGTTTCTGCTCTAAATTAGGTGGAGAGAGAACCCCTACAACTTACAGAGAGAGAAGGGGGTATTATTGTATGACCCCCCTCAGCTCAAGTATCAATAACTACTGGGTTTGTCATGGTTGAGTAAAGAAAGACCTGGAGGAAAGAGTGAGACAACACATAACTATCTCTGCATCTGTGATCACAGCTCAGATAGGAAGCACTCTCACTGCCAGAGAAGGGAAGAGAAAGGAAGAGAAAGGAAGAGAAAAGAAGAGAAAAGAAGAGAAGAGAAGAGAAGCTTACACAGCTTTGCCAATAATCCACCCCTCCTCTTCCTGCAATTCCTTTATCTCATCCTCTTCCAACCTTATGTTCTTCTGCTTGGTCCTCTCATCATGGCGCCCATAGCTGGATACACTTAAGTGACCCATTGGTGAACGAGAGTGAAGGCAACCACTGTTACAGTGAGTGAACACATTCTGGTTAATGCTGCTCATTGCATACAACAACAAACAAAGGAACCCAGCAAACCATCCAGAAGTGCACAGTCATTCTATTCCTGCCTGTGCCCCCTTAGGCCTCTATGTTCAATAATGGCTCTGGCTCACAGTGTGTTAGAGTGTCCAACCTGTCATCTCCAATCACACCACCGTGCTCTGCATCATTCATGTTTCTGTCCAAATGGGAAAATGCACAATTGTGTTTTCATCATTATGGCCATTGAGCAGCAGTGTAGTAAACATGGGTTTAATGAGGGCTTAGTATTCTAATCTGGTCCCGTACAGTTTACTATGGCTGCTTTCAGACATGCACTGGACTCCACAGACGCAAAAATGAAAACAAACAAAAAGTAAAAAAGCTGTGCCACAGATGTAGAAGACACCGACAAAGATGTCAAGAGTTTGTGGTGATGAGAGCCGACGACAGTGTCAAGGTGCTGTAAACACGATCACGTGATTTTCGCAGCGGACTTAATACGTTACTTCCTGCCTCTGTGTGCTGCACCCAGCTGCTCCTCTTCTTGCCTGGATAATGCAGAGGATTTGTTGTTGTTGTGAACGCGTCTGTGCAGAGAAGCTCCCGCTATGTTGTGTATGTGAAAGGCAAACTCTGGGTAGACTCAAGCCAATTCTCCTGATTTTACCCGGAGGTCATAGTGATTTAAAATGTTCCACATACTGCAGATATGAAGCCAACTGTATATTAAGTGGGAGTCAATCTAGTGTTAATGATACACTTTATTTTGGAGATGCGTTACGAAATAGCCCGGGGTCAAACCTCCTACCACGAAGTTGATATTTTGTTTTGTGTGTCTAGAATAATCGAATCAAGGAAAGGGACACCTTGAACTCCCCCCTTCTAATTATGCAGCAAATCATCATTGAGAACACAATGTTAGCTCCACAGTAAAATGGGTAATTAACTAAACCAGCAGCAGTGTGTTATTACACTTGGCTCTGTCTCTCTTTGGTATGTGCTGTGCCGTGCCACTGCAGAATATACTGTTGTTCTGGATTGAGCAGTAAATGAAAAGAAGTGTCTCGACTCCGACTCTATATTATATCAAAGCTCACAGGACAGGGTTATCTCACTCTGCACAATAATAATGTTATGATCAAACTCGAAACACAAGCTTGTTTAAGATTTGGATTTATGATTTGCAATATTTTTGCCAAAGTCTTCCCATGACATTTCTATTATTATACTCAATATATATTTCCTTCATGACGACTGTTCCCTTCCTGTTGTCTATTTACACCTGTACTGACATGATCACAGCCCTGCCCCACCCCCGCACCCTGCAACTCTGAGGGAAGGAACGTCGGCACCACAACTGCGGAGAAGTGAGAGTTAATGGCACGCTTAAAGAGTTTTCTCAAAACAAAGTGAAACTCACCTCAGGATAGCAGGGTCATTATAACACTCTGCTCTACAAAGTCTGTCACGCCCACTTCCTAAACAAGACAGAGGGAGAAGAATCATCCCTCAGGCTCTGGTTTCTACAGCATTTATTTAAAACATCTTTACGGTCTCTCACAGAAAATGCGATAATTTGATCATGTTCAGTTGCAAGGTAATTGCCATAAATTGGGCTAACTACAGTTGTTTTGCACAATAAATAGAAAGTAAACTTTCATATATTCCATTAGTGGACATATTGCCAATGACATTGTGCATGGTGTTGGAAATACCAATTATCTTTTATTTTGGAGAACCAAAACCAAAACAATCAACTTAAAAAAAGGTTTTTTTTTTAATGCTATTTGGTCTGAATGTGGCCTTAAATAATTGTAGCTACAGACTCTGCTCAGTTGTAAAAGAGCGACTTAGAGCAACGTGCCACTCTAGTTTTATTTTTGTGACACAACTGGAACATGGAAGTAATTGACTGAGCTCAGAATCCATAAATATAGATTTCATCTCTACAAATCTATTCAGTTAGTAACCTTGAACAACAAGCATATCAAATTTCTCATTTATAATATCATCCTCATAACAATTACTACATACATAGTGTCACTAACACCCCCCACCCCCACCCCCACCTCGTGACATGCTCTGCTTTTTAGTTTAACTTTTACTTATCGTTTCTATAGATACTTTTTTTATCCTTTAATTATGTCATTTCAGGCCAAATGAAAGCATACATTAACTCACAGCACAAGATCAAGACCCTATGATGTTAAATAGTCAATGTTTATCTATTGAGATTTATACAATGTGAGTTGATATTTTATCAATTGCAATGACTGGTGATCAAATGTAGCCTATTGAAAATATCCCCACTTAAGAGGTGTGATTGTGTTGTGGACAGGAAAACCTGAATTTTTGTTGAGTTCGTCACCGTATTTATCTTCCATTTGTTGTAAAAGTTGATTTAAATTAGTCTTTTCCTCATGAGTCCTCCCTCACTTCTTTTCCTAACCTTTCCTGTTTTCAATCAAAGTCAAAGAAAAGTAATCAGGAAAGCAAATATTTTTGACTGTTCCACCACAGCCTATTTAGCTGCATAATGTAGCCAAGAAAAACTGCACACTAATATTTCTGCAGGCCTGTAAGACATGCTGATCTGTAAAAGAACTGACGTATGCAAAAGAAAACTAACTTCCTGCTAATGTCACTCTCAAAGATAAACCAGTTGGGTGACACTTTAATGTCTAATTTCCAGGCTGCATTCTGCAGTAAAGGCTGATAAGTGTGATAAGAGAGTCGCAGTAGATAATGTGTTAATGGGTGTTACAGACAAGTCGATTCATCACGTCTTAATTAGTCTTACCTTCATTAACTTTATCTTAATAACGCTCTGCGAAACTTAATGACTCGTTTAGCTAATTAAGATGTCTGTGTGTCTACAACAGGCCACGTTTTACAATCCTGTGCCTCAGAGCAGCTTTAGCAAATGCCAAATAATCATTTAAGTTAATTTAATAAGGCTTTTGTCCTTCAATGACATAAGCTGACTTTTATTCAGAACAGCAATCAAACCGCAAAGGGTTCACTCCCCAGGTTCTCCTGGAATGTGTATGCGTCTGCTTGTGAGGGAGCACAGTGCAGGCATGTCCACATGTGTCAGTGTATGTGTGCGCTGGAGGGTGGGCTGGGGGTGTGGGGGAACATGCCCAGATGCCCTGTTCCTCCACGCTGCCTGCACCTACAGAAAAGGGTGAATCTGATACTTTGTCACAGTTTGCAAACAGAAGCGTCCGGTGGAGCCGAGGGTTCACCTAACGGGTCAGCTAGCATGAACGAGCTGAGCACCCAGCTGTGTCAGCAGCAGGGGGGGGGGGGGGCTTCAGGTGGGGCTGATGGCAGAGATGAGATGAGGGAGAGTGAACGCTGCAACAAGAGATGGAGAGATGATGAGAGAATCTAATAATGAGTGTCTGGATTGAAGAAGGGAGCAAATAATTGTAGAAAGGAGGAGATGGCGTGGTAGATGGAGGAAATGAAGAAAACGCAAACACACGTAATTGGGGTTCTAAGCAATTTCCAGTTTAGTGAGGAATTGCACAAGAACTTGTTTACACAAAAACCTTCTTCCGTGATTTCCAACACGAAAGGCTGTTGTAAAAGAAACGACTGTGTTGCCCACAATCTGAAACAGATCCCTGAGTTGTGGAGGGACGTGAAGGAAATCTGAGCTCCTGTGAACAGGGGTTAGTTTTTCTAAGATAACCTTGGAGATAGTAGGTGACATTGGGTCAGAGATTTAGACACAGTTAAGATACATTATCACTTTAATGTGAGCGAAAAAGGCGCATCAGGTTTCAACAGTAACAGAGAGATCCATCAATCAGTGTCAAGGAAACACATGGGATGTATTTGAATAAAGAAAATAGAATTAAAACTCAAACCCGACTCTGCGCTGCTTTAGGATCCTTATAGCTTTTTCAATATTAACAGTGCTGACTACCTTTGTTCATACAGATCATTTTTACCCAACAACACTATTATCTCCATGGGTACTGTCAAACAAGTGTAATAGGTCCCATTTGACCACTTTCCTTCCACTCAGTAAATCACCTCGTTGAATTCCCAGCCCGTAATTGGTCCCCGATATGTAACAGTAAAAAAACACACAAAAAAACAGGACAAATGTATTTTTGGGCCATAGGAAATATTGCTAGCTGTGATATTTCCAGAAAGTCTTCATGAGACCAAAGCCTCTAATGTCAGCCTTCATGATGTGAAAAACTTTGCCTCCTGAGACAACAATGTGAAATCAGTTAGTTTCTGCAACATTTTATACTGTTGAGACAATTCTCTGTACTGGATCAAAAACATTAAATTCCAACATTCCCACCAATGAGTCCTAATGTTTGTTCAACAAAATGTTCAACCACTTACAGCTCTCCGTCAGAAAATGAATGCAATGAAATGTTGACGATTCTTTGTGCTTTATAGGCTATAACCACAATCTGAAATATGTAACAATAAAATGCAGAGGGCATGTAATGACCCTGGTGTTATTGACTAATCTAAAGTTAATTATTAAGGATTTTACTCAAGCAGAACTTAACATATTGTATGAAAGTGTATTAAAATCTTTCAAAGCATTCATTGGGAATTTATATGTTTATTTCCTCTATAATGACTATTGATAGATGAGTGATTCTATCTGGATCCTTAACAAAGAGTCTCTGGTGAGAGAAGTATTAAGCTGCCAGCAAACACTCAACAGGAATGTCTGTTTCATAACGAAACCATAACAGCTACTTAGGATTTGCTGTTGGTGCCAGTGACAGTCTGTGGTGTGAGTAAAGTACTTGCACATTTGTTGTGAGCTATCTTAAGGCTCAATTAGCCCTCTGCTCGCTGACCCTGTGTGAAGAGGTTGTAATGAGAGGAAATGGTATAAGTGACTCCATGCTTTCTGACACTATGCGATGACACTGGGGGAGCACATGTACCCCATGTTTTCAGTGGAGATGTTATTAGCCATTGGACTTTTGGATGTACACTGTGCTCTAATACATTTCGCTTCCCTGACTTATTCCAAAGCATTTTTTTTCTTGCATCAGTTGTGTTTTCACACATTCAGCTCCTGGAAACCAGTGTGATTTCACAGGATCTGGCTGCAGCAGTAGCAGAAAGAGTTATGCTAACCCCTTTTGACCTCACTTCCATGTGTTAATGGTCAGCTCCACTTAATGCGAGGAATTCTGTTGCATTGTGCCCAGAGAAACAAAAACCATGTGCATGGTTCTGGGTTTTACAACAGCTGACCCATGTGTGAGGGGAACATTTAATCTAAATGCCAGGAGACAATGCATTTTCAGTTCAAGCTGGCCCTAATATAAAAAAGAGATTCAGGAAAGCAGGCTGCTTGCAGGAGCTGGGACACTGACAATGGTATTTGTTCTGTTTGTGAAATAAAGTCATGCACAGACTCTGATTTGATAATGTAATAGCACATTTAAAATGTGCCATTCTCTATCTTCTTTCCTTCTTTCACTCTTGTTGTTATTCTGTGCATGTGTAATGTAAGGGAGGGGTCCTGTATAGTGTTGAGTCTCTTCTCCCTCTCTCTCTCCTGAGACAGGGCAGCTGTGCGCTATCTATCTTGCCCTAATGGTGTGTGTGTGTATGTGTGTGTTTGTGTGTGTGTGTGTGACAGTATTTGGACCAGCATGAGCCTCTGTCAGCACCTTTAACTAGTCCCCATGCTCAGTGCAGCAGTGTGGCAGTAAATAAGCCTTCACGCCTTTCAGCCGCTCACTTAGGAGAACACATCCCTGTACATAGCTTTTAATTAGAGACTTAAAAGATCAGTGCAAACACATGCAGACACCAGGAATTACAACACTTTTTACACAAATTATAAGTTCCATCCTGTGGTGAAATTGTATTCCCCTGACTAACTTTTGACGGCTCACATTGCTCCAGGAGGGCTGATTTTAATTAGTTTTGCAGTCACATATCATGAAATCTGTGTCTGAGAGAGGCAAATATTTAGGAGTCTGAGTAAGCTTTTCTATCATGCAGCCGCTAAAGAGAAACAGCATGTAGGGGAGTTGCAGATGTGTGTGTGTGAGGTTGGAAGGGGTGTACATACTAACTAACTAAGGCCAGAGCCACACAATTACATTTTGTTCGTAAACGATTTCTCTCTCCACAAATTTGTTTTGATTCTGAATCAGTTTTAATCTCTTTCCATTCTAACACTACTAAAAAACGCATATCACATGATCATTCTAGTACATTGGACATGCGTATGCTGGTGTACAAAAGAATTGACGCAGATTGCTTTAATAATTGCTCATCTCTTACATATGTTGGCAGTTGTATCATAAAATGCACAATTTAACTGCCAAACAGCTGTTAGCAAAGACAACAGGGTCAGCAACGCTTGTAATTGATTATCCATATTGCGCTCTGTACTGGTAGCCGAGGCTCAAACAGGTTGTTTTCTTGCGAAAGGCTGACATGTGATATGAGCCTCACCAATCAGCAAAGGTTATGTCATCACCGAAAAGAGCCAATCAGCGAGCGGTCTACGTCATCATTTCCAAACATCTCCATTGCTGCCCGTCCCGGCTACAACTAAAATGGTGTCAGTAGCGTTTCCAAACTCCCATTGTCTGTTTTAGCTTCTCAAAAGTCCAGAGTACTATGGGTGGCAGGTGTATCAGTTGCAAAGTTGATGCGATTTCAAACAAAAACATAGTAGCATGGGTGTAGTCTTTATAGAAACTATAGAAAGCAAATTTGAAACACAGCTCAACAGAAACTAGCAAAGAAGCAAATGGCATGAGAAAAACAAATGTGTCAGGCTGAGATGAAATACAAAAGCTGCGAGCAATTTTTCTCCTGCTGAAAATCTCTCCCAGACCAATATGCCATTTATGAGACTCTGCAGACTTCATAAAAAGCCTAGAGTTTATTATTGAAGACTGAACACTTCACAATTCCACAAACCGGCCGGCCGTCATAAATTACACACAAGCACATGCACCGAGTAGCTCTCCTGGTAACAATACTGATGTGATGTATACACGCATGCAAAAACATCAGGTTGCGTTATGAGATCACGTGACACGTTTGCTTCCCCCGGGGGGGAATTTGCAGGCTCACTCTCCATATCTGTTATTCAGCCTGGCCGAGCCAATCAGCTGTAAATGAGACCTATTTTATTGCTATGACAAAAATAAAACAGGTACAGGAGCTACAGCTTGTATCAGCAAGGATGAGACAATACACCTCTCTATGGATATAGCTACCAACATCTCTCCACTTTCTTACCCAACACAAATATCACATTTCCTGAAAATGTCAGAATGCAGCTGAAACAAACAAAAAGGTGTAGACTTACAATTATTCATCCAGATTGATGTTTGTAGAGTCCTGTGTATCTGACATTGTGTGTGAGGGCGAGCGCCTCTGTGTGCATCAGAGCATGAGGTTGATGTATTGAGTCCAGCCTTTGAGTAGTGTTAGGGGTTGGAGTAACAACGGATGAGTTGAAGTGGGCAGTGATATCAGTCCTCGCTACATCACTTCCATCTGCCAGTGTCTCTCCTTCCTTATCCCTTCCTCTCTCCGTCTGTCTTCCAAACATAAACATTATGTTTTTGTGTGTCCGTACACATACACAAAGCTCCTGTGAAAAACCACACTGGTGTATGAAAGTGTTGATGCCTCTCCCAGAGTCACCTGGGAGCCGAGCCGGTGACGTCAGCTGCTCTCCGAGGAGCAGGGCTGGCAGTGGGCATGCCCGCCTGATGCCTGCCTCTGCGGGGCACCTGGGACTGTGCGGTATTTGGCAAAGCGTGTGTATGATAGAGAGAGACAGGCAGGCCTCTACACAGAGTGAATGAAGGATGAAGGTGGAGAATCACAGATGCAAAAGCCTCCCGAAGGAGAGAGAATGTTCTGGGGTACTAATATCAAGCCAGGGATTACAGCTAATGAAGGAAGTCTCATCTATGACCCCTTCATGGAGAGTTTGTGATTGACTGTGTTCCAGATGCCACACACAAACAGAGAAGCTGCAGTCTATGGTTTACAACTCTCCGAAGTGCTGTACGCAGTAGAAACAGCCACAATATTCCAGCACAGGAGCAAATCTTTCCTTTACAAGAATCCAACACGTTATTTATATGATCCATTTTCTGTATGTCCTCAATGAGAAAACACACACACACACACACACACACACACAGAAAAATAGCAGCAATTATCAAATTGGAGACACGTGTCATCACGTCAAATGAATGCAGTTTATAGTCGGAGCGTATTAATGGGACGTCCACTGAGACTAGAACACAATCCACTTAGCTACGATAAAAACACACACCCAGGCACACGGAGACAGAGAACCACATACAGTCTTGGTATTGGTCGTGGTTTTCATCAACACACACTGTCATCACCGTGCGGTAATGGAACAGCCACATATCCAGCGCCTACTGAGTAATTACTTTCAAAACTATATACACGTCCCCACAAGGCCACCTCTGAGGCCATATTTACCCCCATCATTTATTTATTGTCACATTCAGAATCATTAAGCAAAGTGCAGGGACCACACCTTATGATTCAGGAATGTCTGTCAACACATATACAAATGTATGTTTTCGAGTGTGTCATAAAAACTATGAATTGTGTGAGCATTATTTCAAAGGTTTATAATAATATGAGAAAAACAATGACAGTAGCAGTTGTTTTGTCCTTTGTTTGGAAAGTTGGAACCTAAGTTAAACCATCACGTTCATTGAATGTGACTTAAACCTGACAGCAGCTGACTCTGGCCAAAACCTCCACACCAGCACATCAACGCTACATTTGTTTTACCCAGTTCCAGACAGTTCCCTGTGTAAAGGCTGTCTCCACCCAGGAGTGGGCAATGTCATTCGCACCTCACAGCTAGTCACTGGAATCCAACTGGATGCAGGCAAGGTTAATGGGGAGCTTAGTCACATCTACATCTACATCCACATCAACAGCTGCACCATTATTGGTCTCTTGTGCCAGAGGACAATGGTGTGGGTCCATTTTACAAATCTCAGACACATGCAGAATCAGTGGGCCTGTCCATTTGTTGGTTGGTGGGTTTGTTTGTTTGTAAGCAGGATAACACAAAAACAACTGAGGGGTTGGAGGAGGGAAGCAGTGGGCTGTGCCTGAGGAATGAAACTATTAAACTTCGGGGCAGATCAGGGGGTGGATCAGGAATTTCCTTTTTTCACTTTCTTGAATATTTCAAGATATTTTTAACATTTCATTTCAACCATTTTCCCAGGTAATAATTAATTTCAGGCAGATTCAGGGAACAGATATGGGTTTGTGGGCCTCTGGGGACGTATGCGATCTACTGAGTGCCACTGACGATGCCACTCTAACTTAGCCTTGAGTTGGAATCATGCTCCTGTGATGATAAAGAGTAAATCTACACGGGGGGGGACCTGAACATCAAGCAGATTCAAATTTCGTTGGGAGCCATATTGTTAAGCTCACAGTCCCAAGGTCATATGAGCATGGCCAAATGGCAGACGGACGCTTGACAGCATGTCAATATTGTCAAACTCAGGACCGGCTTTATGCAATCAATAGTAAAGACACTAAGCCACAAGCTTCCACTGAGCAAAGACAGAGTCAGATATGTTTCCATCACTCAGCAACTAGTAATGGAACTGTGGTAATCTGATCCGTCAGATGCTTCCTTAACCATAAAATCTTCACATACGTGTTTTCCTTTCATCACGTTTGAAAAATGGTTGACAACAAGCCAACAATTGAATTAATGCAAAGTAGCCAAGTCAAATACTGCAGTCAGCACTATATCTGGCAGCCATTACAATGGCTGAGTGCCGGCAAAAACTACATACAACCACACACTCACTTTGTGTGGCTGGTATTAGAAGGTAGAGGAAAGTTGTTGTTTCTGAAGTAGGCAATTACACAACCCACAGCACCCATACCAATGTGGTACATTGTGTGTGTAAGTAACTGTTAATATTTTTGTATTCTTGACAATATTATCATTCAATACAGAAATGATTTTATTATATGATCAATAGCTTCATTCTTTACTCAAATTAAATGATTAATCAAGTTGTGAACATCTGCTGTAGTAATTCACTTCCATGTGTGTGTGTATGTGGGGGGGTTGGAGTATAAGTGGGTGTCTCTCCTGGTCCCTGTCCCAGGCTGGGCTCACCAGGGTCGTAAAGTTATCCAATGTCACCGCAGGACTATTGGATGGCTGTCAGCAAACTAAATTAAAAACCACAAGCACACAGTGTTTTAATTTCTGTGTTTTTACCCCGTATGGAGCGAGACTGCCTGCAGCCTCAGTGCTATGTAGCGTGTGTGTGCACATGGATTTGTGTGTGTCTGTGTGTGTGTGTGTGTGTGTTCCTTGTTACCTTTACAAAGCCCATCTGTACCAAATGTTCTATGCTCCTCTCCCTCCTGTCTTTCTATGAGGAGAGATACAGACAGACTGACCCAATCTAATATCATTGCATACACAACATGGTTGAATAACTTGTCTGTTATGAAAGGGAATTTTTTTTCATCATTATAATAGAATAAAAGTATGCCATCAATGGTTGAACTGATGCATGACCTGGCCCATCAGCAAAACCTCATTTGAAATAAATTAGTCCAAATGACTAGAATATTTAGGCTGACCAAAAAGCTGTGAATCGAATGAAATCCAGAGAACAGAAGAGCCAAGACACAGTGGTCTTTAGAGATAATTATGTGTCTGCACAGATTAACATACTGTTGGTGAACTTACTAAACAACAATTACTCAAGGCTCCAGTGTGATTAGTGGCCTAACAACAGAAGAGCAGTAGACCAAGTTCTACTATTTACAAGCTTGAAATGAAACTTAATTGCCTTAATTGGACACTGTTGAGCAATCAAAGTTATAAGTACAGTTTTTCATTAAACCCTGATGAAAGAACTAAAACTTTTGTAAAGTCAAATGTAATTGAACGAGCACATAAGGATGTAAATATGAACTTTCATGCACCCTGCGGTCTCCACATTCATCAACCATAACAGACCTTTCACCGCTAATCAAGCATATCAGAGTTCAGCCATCGCTGATACGTGACATTTCTCTGACCTCCACTGTACAGAGCACTGCACATGCTGCAGATGCCCTTTACCTGCCTGCACCATGGTAATACAGAGGTGAAGAGAGAAGTGAATGTGAACAGACAGAGGAAGAGGGAATTAAAGAAAGAGAGGGACAAAAATGACAAAAACCTTTAACCTCGTATGAAAGAAAGAAGACTGATGATATGATAAGAATGATAAGTGTGCTTTACAGTGTAATACTGTTTTCATTTTTCCATAATTATACTGTTGTGATGCTGTCATGCATATGCTCATTTGACTATGCTCTTCCCATACGTCTCAATTCCTGGGTTGCATCCTTCACTTTTGGGGAGCTGTAAATTTGTGCATCTTATTGTTCCATAAGGTTTCAAATTTTTATAGCATTTTTTTAACAGCCCTCCATTTTTCACCTTGATCATAACTTCCAGCCACAGATTTTGATTCTGCATAAAATAAATAAATAAATAAATTAAATAATCCAAAATGCTTTAAGGTTTGACTCACTTGGTTTAACACAGCCTGAGATTAAAGGAACTGCTTCAATTTGTATGGATCACAAGGAAAGAGCTTCAGAACCACTGAGTTGAATCGCTAATGCAGATGTTTGACATTTATTCAAGTAAACTCAGCTGGTTTTTGAACATTTTAATTTGGCCCTTTGGTCACAGAAATAACATCCGCTCCTAACATGAAGCTTATTTGTTTGAAAAATTGAGTTAAAACATATTTTTATAGCTGTAAGAGCAGAAACTTCAGAATTCAGAAAGCTACAACTATTCTATATTCGATACTTTCAAAGCTGCTAATTACTTTATCACCAGAGTTGTCAGTGATAATATATAAAAACAGTAAAGACGTCTTTATAGTTCCTTACAGTGTGTTGTATCCTTGCATACTATCCTGGAGAGATGACTGATAGTTTTAGCAGGAATGTTTGGATAGGTTTTGGACATCCTCTCTTCATTTCCTGAAGGTCAAATGTTTTTAACCACCAGCAGGACTCGAAAATCAAATATTGTAAACATACAGAAAAAATGGCTTTACATTGGATCTAAGTATTAGAAATACAACACCAAGAGCAATTTGTAGTATTTATATGTTTTAGCGTAAGTTGACCCGCAGTAGCAAGGTGGGTGGCAATTAAATCCAACTGGGCAATGATTTTTCTGACTGCTAGAGCAGTGAGCACAGTGTGTGCACAGTGTAGACTATGACAGGCAGATTATTATTTGACACCGTAAATCCATGACGAATTTCTGTATAAAGTATCTCCTCCAAGAATGTCGACCCGACCAATACTGTCTCTTCAGGCTTCAGCGTATCAGATAGTCAAGATAGAGCACAGGTTCATACAGTCCCAGGTCGTCCTGTTTAAATGGAAATCCAGCTCCAAACAGACTGGGCTTTAAACAATACTCCACTGCAGTCTGAGACTTAATCATTTTTTTAGTTATGTGTTGGTTGTTTCTTCTGTAACCATATATGGTGCTGAACAATAAGTCTCAACCTCCTCCGGTCGCTTCTGCTTTATTTCACCTAATGATTTTCAACGTTTTCCAAAAAATGTTTTGGGATAAATCCCACAAGAGAACTGGACTGGTTGCAGCTGTTGGTTTTACAGAAGCTTAGACGGCACAGGTCATACTCATGGAACGAGAGGATGTTTATTTTGGATGGATTTCTGTCTCTGTGACTGTTGAGTGTCAACAGTCCGTCTGGAAAGAAAATCATTTTCTTGTCGCGTTTGCTGGTAATAATGATGTGTGTGACTCTCGTGTGACTTTTGTTGCCTGGAAAAATCTTGAGATCATTATTTTTTTATTTACTCTGAACTTGGGTAACTCATTGAATGTAACCCTACGAGGGTCTACGGCTACACAGCCTGAATCAGTGAGAAATGCTGATTGCACGCTGCTGACTATGACAGGCAGATTAATATCTGACACGGTAAATCGCTGGCAAATTCCTGTACAGAGTCGATCCTCCCACCGTGTCTACACAGACATATCAAAGGTCTGGTCAAGCTTTAGCATATCAAATGGCCAGGATGCAGAGAGGGTACGTCCTGTAGTTGACTGCAGTGAGTGGAACCATCTGCGGGGCATTAGAGCTTTAGTGTGCAGCCCTTGTCTTCAGCTGTATGAAAATACAAACGATCTCTCTAAATTGACCTGCCCAGGTCTGACTATTTATTATTTCAACCTGAGGCGGAAATGTTTGGTAACTGGACCTTTGCAGGACTAACGACTGTGTGGCTGACTGTAGAAGTTGAGGAGCTTTGGATAGGTGTGTCCAGAAACGCTGTTTGCAATTATATGGATCCCTTGAAAACAGTGCATTTTGTTCCCTGAGCAGACGTTCAGACAGAAAACAGCCCAGTGATGTTGCTTCAGCTACTGGTGAGAGACGAAATGTGATCCAGGAGATCCAGTGTGAGGATCAAGTCCATGTGTTTAAGAATATGAAGGTTTATTAAATTCCAAAATACTTTGTACTTATGTCGCAACAAATTGTGATAAACAGATGCCCTTGTTATGACGTGCTACGTGCTCCATGACATTGATGTGATCAAAATCACTTGCCTTCTTTGTTGGCATCTCCACTGTGTCAACACGGGGGCTGTGATTTTTAAAGCAAACATGAGCCTGAATCCCTCAGACAATAAGTGTTTCTCCCAATTTTTTAGAGATATTATGCAAAGATGAATGCTGATATATCACTACTGAAAAACTGTGATCCTTAAAGAATAAGTCTGGACATGATGAAGTTCACAACAATCCCGAGGTCATTTCCACATCAAGCCTGTCACTTGTTTTCTTCTTCCGTATCAAACATCAGCTTCTGAAAGTCCTTCCAAACTTGATGACCTGAGAGTGCTGGTCCTTCATCATTCCCACCATTAGGTTTTTTTCAATCCTCTTCACTTTTGTTGTTTTGCGGGTGGCAGAGCAGCAGCTGTTTGTGACAGCGTAGACTAGCGTCTGCAAAGTGTGTGTTTGTCAGTATGTCTCAGGGATATGGAAAGTGTGTGAGTGGAAATTGTCACCTGGTGCTGTTGTTGTTATTCAGTAGCTGATGATGCGTCACGTGAGGAGTGAACAACAAAAAAGAAGAACAAGGGACATTCACAGACGTCCAAAGTCTCTCTCTCCCTCCCTCTCCTCTCCTTCTTCACAGTTTTCATTTTACTCCACCAGCTCCTTTTCTCATTTTGTCACAGGTGGCTGTGTGTGTGTGTGTGTGTGTGTGTGTGTGTGTGTATGACACAGTGTTGATTTACACACACAGCAGGAGCTCAATTTGGAAACCTGGACCAACCAAGACAGACCAATAAAAACAGCACCTTCTGAGCTGTGGAGAAAGTGGGAGAGAGAGAAGGGGAGGGTCATGAACTCAATAAAGATTGAAAGTTAAATAGCATAAACATTTTCTCATGACTTCTGGGGAGTGAGAGGGAATCTTAGGGCAGACAAACACACTTTCGCACCTGTATCACCTTTTCATACAATGTGCAATATTAATGGCAAGTAAAGGTGTTGTTTTAATGCAATTTGACCACATCCCGGCCATTATTAGCGAAGTACTCTATTGCCAGAAACTAAATAACTTCTGCTAACGCCTGACCTGTTAACAGTAAAATTATTTTTAATGGTAAAAGGAGCATGTGTGAAAGTGGCTGCACACATCACACACTGACACACACACACAGAGTCATTCCAGGTCACGCCGGCTCCTGCATGGTCGGTCATTTGTCCAGACTAGCACCTGGTCAGAGAGAGGAAATAAGTGGACAGCTCATCTCAGAACAATGGGTGCAGTGTTCATCCAGCGCTGACCTCTCACATGCTCACAGCCAGAACAGGGAAAACCCTCACCGCACCATGGGAGGCCTCCACCAGTTGCGTATATAATGCACGGGCCTCTGCGACACTGTCCATGCATCCTGTTGCTGTCAGCACTCTCTCTCCCTCTCGTTCACACTCTCTCTCTCCCTCTTTCTCTCTCCTCCACTCTTGGTCTCTCTCTCATTCCTCTATTCTGTTGAACTTTAACCCTTAAATTTTTCTACTTTCTCTCCATTTAACTTAATATAACCAACTCAGCAAGCAAGAGCAATGATTATCCTTCCTGCAGCAGAACTCGCTTCATGGATGCAGAGATACGTGTAGTCACTTCATGATGGAATAAAAAAAAACATTCAGCGTTATAGCTGACCTTGTGTCTAGTATTTTGAGTTGTGGACCAGATTTATGTAATTTATTACTGTATCCCCTATACAGCAGTATTGGGGATATAGTAACATGTGTTGACTGTAACCCTAACCCTCCGTTTTGTTTTTTTTTTAAGAAAACTAGAGTAGTCGCTTGTTCATTGTTGGAACTGTTGGGTTTCTTTATAATTTTTAAAGACTCAACCTTACTATATAAAATCCCTCAAGATAATGTTATTATTTGGCACTATACAAATAATAATTCTACTTGCACACTGTAGATATCCTTACAGTGCATGTGTGAGGGAACAATTTCTAAAATATATGCTGGGTGTAAAAGTTTCTGCTAAATCTATAAATTAAACTACAAGGGAAATTGTACACTTGTGCATACATGAATACAAATTGGGGCAACAATCACTTCAGGGAGTGAACTGAAATGTTACCTTAGCAGCTCTCCCACCAGACCGCTGTGTGATTTTTTTATTTTATCCTGAACCGTACGGTTCTAATCTGCCAAACCACAAACCAAAAACAATTGATGTAAAATCAAAATGGTCAGAGGAAAGAAAAGCAGAAATGAAGAGGTGGGTGTGAAAACAGGTCATGTAAGCTTTAGAATGTTTGCGTCTACGGTCCATTCACCTCCAGAGCAGGGCGGGGGTGAACATGCTCTATATATAACTGCAGTGAGGGCGCTTTGGTGTGGCTGCTCATCTCCCTGCCCTGTAACTGAGTCCATCTATATACGACAAAGGAACTGAAGTCCAACCGCAGCTTTCATTAAAGCCCAACTTAAACATAGACAGAAAGGTCCTCTCAGTTTCCAGATAATTATCACTTGAATATTCTTTTTTCCTCTATAATCAATATGGTCAAATACTTTTTTCCAGTTCAGTTCCAGTTAAGATATATGATATTCTCTACTGAACTTAAAAGTGCATCATATCTGGTGAAAGTAATATATTTTATATAATAAAAAAAGGCAGATTTCTGGCCTGGATGATATTGATCCTTCAAGGTTGACCCACAACCTCAGCTTGTCTGGATGGGGGCAAATAGCAGAGAAGCAGAGGCAGTGCTTCAATCTGGAGCCTTGTCTGTGATTAATGGGTGTGAATGTGACCCTAAGCCTGATGGTGGACCTTTGTACACTGGGGGCCACATCCAGAAACCAGCACACACACCACACACATACACACACTGTCTGGAATAAAGAGTTTATGTATGACGATGGTGAGTGTTTACAGCCTGTGTTGGCAACTTCCTGTATCAGCAGTGGATACAAGTCCAATAGTCAGACTTTACCTTTTGATAAGCTTGTCTATATGAGCAGGATCCTCACTGGCTGCAGGGTTGAAACCATGTCCCACACCACAATCCCTGTCCCTGTCTTTATCTTTTCGTCAAATTCTTTTTCCTCCCTATCTGTTATCAATGCATCACTCCTCCCTTCCTCAACCCTGCTAACTCTCCACCTATCTTTACTTCAGTCTCTCTGCCTCGCTCTGGGCTCCTGTACTTCTCTCCCCCCAGGCGCCATCACTCTTTCCCTCCCTCCCACAGGCTGGGCAGTAAAACAGGAGCGGGCTCATGGGAGGCCATTAACCACCAGAAACGTGGCATTAGACTTTGGCTGCAGAGTGAATGGCTGCAGACTCTTTTACACAACCACTGAACCAAAGTAACAGATCAGCACAGAGTCACAAACAGAGCTTTTGGGTCTGCGGCTGTGAACTGTGATCAGCTATTGATTAAGTACATATTTGAAACAAACAAAATTATTATTCTCCTTATTGATCTCGAATAAACACTACACAGAAAAACATTGGTTTAACATTTGCTGTTAATATAGTTGAGATAGAAAACAGGATATTCCATATTCCATGTGAATAAAAGTAATCAATGAAAATAATGACAAGAAAATATGGAGGAGCAGATCAGGAGATGGGTGGACAATCATAGCCCCTAATGTTGTGCATCCTACATTACCAAACACCTAGGGAACTGGTTATTTCTTGTCTTTTCTGGTGCAGTGACTTTGGATTAGGAGCTCCAAAGGATAGTGCACAGATTTATTGAGAAAACCTTCCATAATTTATAAATTGCTAATGGCCAGAGAAAGTCTCACAAGGCATCTAGGCAATAAAATCCTCTGTGAAACCTTCGGTAAATCAGATTTTTTTCCAGTTGCTCCATCTGCCATATTGTTGAAAAATATTATAGCAAACTTCAACTTTATGGGGAACTTAAATTTTCAGTTGAATACAGAAGTCGAGTTACAAATGGTCAGTTCCTTTGATCGAACTGAAACAGTTTGAAAACTCTTTGATCCGAACCTGTGGCACAGAGAGTCCAGTATTTGTGTCAGGGTGCTCATGTGTGTGAAGTTGTCTGGTTGAGTGCCGAACTGCTCGGCCCTCACCCTGTTCAGGACAGCTGCGTTGATGACTAAAGCAGAACTCGTGTCCCCTCCCTGCCACAGACACATTGACAGGATTTTCTACCCTCAGCTAGGCTTTAGTTGGGTGCCGGTCCTGCGTGTGGTCTGTAAGGCAATGCCCTTGTTATGAAGTGCTACGTGCTTGAGACGCTTACCTCGGGATTTACATGAGAGAGACGTCTCAACTGCTGTCTTGATGCAGCCATTTGTACACACACGCGCACTCCCACTACTGCCCCGATAGTGCCAGGTGGTACCGTCTCACTAACCGACATAGGCAGGCTCATTCTCACGTTGTTTTTGATGGGAGTAATACATTTGTCATGGAAATATATTAGAGCCACACACGGTGTCTAAAAGGCAGATTGAGTTACTAGCAGTAAGCTATCAGGGGGAGGCTCGAGTTATCATGACTGAAAAGAAGATTTGATGTTAATGTGTCACATGCAGTGACCAAAACCAAATGCTACTTTTAATAAAACAAGCTGAAACTCTATATTTTGCCGTCTACAAAAAGAAGTCCTGAATTTAATATTGCCACTATAATACAGATTAATCCTAAGAGCTGTATGTCTACAGTACATCTGCCAAGGAACTATCTAGACTGTTGATAAAACCACTTTAAAATTTGCTACAACTGGATTTTTATTTTGATCTGCACCAAATTGCTCTCAAAAATATTAGTCCTTAAAACATGTCTGATTTTTTCCTATCGAGATCCATGAATTATTCTTTGTGAACTCAACAAATATGTTTGAACCTAAAAATACTGGATCTGCCCCCTGATCCTGTTCCACATCAAAGTTTTCCTTGTTTAATGTGTGTCAACCAAATTTCATAGAAATCGTTTGAGTAGATTTTGTGCAACCCTGCAAATGAACAAAGCAAAAAACAAATGCAGATAAAAATATAAGCTTCTTGGCAGAGGTTAAGACCTGTATGGAAAATCATGCATGTGGGATTTAGATACAGTGAACAAACACAGTGCGTTTCTCTGAACCTTATCGGGGGTGAAGTCAGCTGCAACATGTCAACTGCAGGCAACCCAATCTGCATGCCACTCAATTAATTGAGTTTTCACTTGTGGTGGAACATGATCTCATACTTAGAGGGCTGAACTTTAAATTGGTTTCAGAGTTACAGCTCTTAATAGGGATCAAATAGAGATGTCTCAAGACACCTGTGTGTGTGTGCGTGTGTGTGTGTGTAACAAAGACCCCCCTACTGCTCCCCAGAGACAGGCTTGACACAGAAGCTAAGAATAGCTCTGGGTGTATTACCACCAGTTGGGGGGCTGAGAGGGAGTGACTGGTGCAGAAGAGGCAAGACGAGGGGGGCAGATGACACTTTGCCACACAAGAGATGACGAGTCGACACAGGAGCCTTTGTCCTTCATTGGTCATCTCTTTTACCTGGCATAGATATACACACATGACCTGACCGATGACCCCCTGTAACCTCCCAAAGTGAATCCACACACACAAATACTCCGCTGCTCCTTCTTACATGTCAGGCATGCACAGGGTTATGGGCTTTGGAGCCTAACCTCTTATTTTTAGACAGGGTAAACACTGGTCTGTGCTTGAGATGTCCATCATCACTGGGTGTGATGCCATGAATTGTAGGAGGTGGGTGGAGGAGATGAAGAGGAGGGGAAGGGGAAGAGCAGGCGGCAGGAGGAGGGAACAGAAGGAGGAGATGGATAATCATCAGGAAGTAGGATTGCCGGAGTGCTTAGGCACATTCTTGGCTTTGGATTCATGGAGACCTGGGGCTATTACCACTGATTAAAGGGCGCAGATGCAATCTGTATAACTGTTTGCTTACTGCTGTCAATTGAAAAGGATTCTGATTCCTCTGAAGACCGAACAGAGCTTCATTCACTGAATCGACATGTGCATGACGACATGTGCATGAAGAGTTAAAGACGAGCTGCAAAAACAACATATCAGTTGATGTCCAACAGCGTGACATGCTCCTCACATGTCGCACAGACACGCAAACAGCCTTCTCACATAACAGGTGAGAGGTGGTGACCCCGCACTAACAGCTCCATTTCCCCTGCCATCCAACACGAGAGCCTCAGCCAGGATCCCTGAATGGTTCAGAAAAGAAAACAGTGCGCTCTGTCAAAATAACAGCAGGCCGGCGGCTAAGTGTGTGTCTGTGTTAGCGTGTGGTGCTTGAATATAGTTATATTCAGGCCAGCGAAATAAGCACCCTGAGGTGACGCTGTACAGCAAGTATCTGTGATGATGTCTGATAATGACCTATCATTTGAGATAATTGGGTAATAGGGTTAATGGGTTTCACTGTGGTGCTCTGGGCTCATCATTACAAACAGGTATAGACGGCTATATTTGTGCCATCAACACCAGCTGTCCATATTCCTAATAGGATGAGCTGGAGATAATTGGCTGCTGGCTGTATTTTTATTTTGGGTTTGAATACAAGACTAATGGAGGGAGTCGATCCTGTGGACGACAGAGATACAACCAGAACATCGAGACAACGATAAAAAACAACATATTGAGACAGAGTACTGGAGCACTATTAAAGACAACATTCTTAGATCACAAAAGTAATGTTGAAATATCATCATAAATGATTATCTCCTGATTATGTTTATACATCCAGAAGTTTTTTGTTTGGTGACTACACAATAACACTTTTTTTGATCAGTGGATGTTTGTCACTACATGTCTGTGTCTTGTTTTGTAAATAACCAAATGAGATTAAGTGATATTGTATCCTATAAAAGAATAAAATTTGTAATATTATGAGAATACAGTCATGATTGAAAGGGAGAAAGTCGTAAATTTAAGGAGAATAACTCATAGTATTACGAGAAAGTCTAACTTTAAGAGAGAAAAGTCATAATATTACAATGTGTGTATTTATATATGTGTGTGTGTACAACAGAGTGGTGAATGGTGGTTCAGGGTTGTTCAGTGTACAATAGAAAGACTGAGCACATTACAATCGCAGCCCAACATCAAGGTCCCGCTTTCATTATAGATTTAATGACATGCTGGGTGGTGTCCAACTACATTTAACCTGTTCATCTGCATAATAGTACTTCCCTTACAGCCGCAGGGGAGTAATACATCTCTGTGATCAGTCTCTCTCTCTCTCTCTCATCTCTCTCCTGCACTGGTTCATACACCCTCACACACTCATACACAAGAACAAATAACCATTAGCATACACTTTGCATTAATGAAGCTCGCAAAAAAGGGTAAAGAGGACGTTTGTGTGCATGTGTAAAATACGATCCAGCCAAATGACTAGTTGTAAAGAATTATCCCCTTCAACATTAAATAGTTTGTCTTTCATGGAGCACATTATTGTAATGGGCATTTATCCTTTGCTATTTCTTTACACTTTTGGTAATGTTAAAACATGTAAAATTGGTTATTGGTTATTTGATCATTGTTCACATAAATAGTACAACTTTTAATAATAAATGGTTTTGTATTAATGAGACATTAGAGACAGTAGAATGAGGTTCAAGTTCATAATCTTTAAACCGTCTATTACTCCCCAGGTAGACATGAGACAACATTGACAGTGAGAGTTGAGTCTTCAATCCAGTGAGCAGTCCTGAACAGCTGGAAGGACTGAGCCCCATGAATCTTATAAAATGACACTTTCCACTGAGATTGTCCAACCATTCGTCAAGTTGATCGTGACTTTTATTTCATCTCTCTCTCTCTCAATAAAACACACACACACACACGCACACACACTGCGAGGAGGAATTCGAGCCACCATAAAATTCATTGCAGGTTGGATGTGACCTCCATCTCTGGTGTGAAATATATTCTCTGCTTATTCTGTCACATATTTCAACTTTAAGCATGGCTGAAGGAGCCATAAAATGGCATTCAGTGCGATAATCTGTCACTTGCAGAAGGCTATCGAACATCCTCTGCCCTGATGACAGCAGTGCCCTTCACACTTGCCAAAACTGGTGGCTTCGTACCTCTCATTGCAAACACCTCTGCTGCAATCTTACAGTACAAATATAGTAGTTGTGTAAATTAAGTTAGTATTAGTATAAACATCAAGGTACTTTCTGCTGTCTGATTTTGTCTGGAGTGAAACACAATAAATAGGACTGGACTGAATAAGTTCAAACATTATTATAGGTTGTAGTTAGGGTTGGTTCCCTCACCGGAGTAAAACACGGATTGAAAAAACAGGTACATGTTTTGGTATGCACCTCACAGTAGTTTGCATCCCACCACTAAACCCAGACAAGAAGAAAAAGAAGCTGTAAAAGGAATTTCGATGCAGCAAGTGTCACAACTCTCACTTGTAAAAATGCTAATCAAAGTACAAGCTAACAAACAGTGAACAAAAACTTTTTCTCCAGCTATAACTTTTCCAACTGGCAAATTAACAACCTTAAATCTATGTTAGTGAAGCAGTCGACGCCTCACGTAAAGTTTTATCGTCCATGGAGGGTAGAACTTCTTCGGTGCTGCTTCCTCAGCTGTAACAATAGCTGCGACTGCTGTGGAGGACGAGGCTTTTAGACTTTCAAAGTCAGTACACTGTACAGTTTTTGTCTATATTTTGTGCACCAAACCCAACGTCCTATTTTTTGCATATCTCAAAAATCACTAATCTTATGAAGACATAAGACTGTACCAAGCATATATCAAATACCATGTAAGTGGCACATAGCATACTTATTTTGATTTGAGACGCTGAGCATGAGTGCATCTGTGTGTCTGTGGGTCGAGAGATCTTTACCCTGGAAGACAGGAATGTTCCTGCTACGAAACAACATGACAACCAACATGCACATGGATTTTTGGAAAAACATCAAAGACCGAGCCATATGGGTAAAGATACCTCCACCACAGGGCGGAAGAAGGAAGGAAGACAGCAAGAAAGAAGCTGGATGAATATTATAAAAGAGAAAATGGTCCATTTTACATTCTAGTACAAATAATATTCATAGTAGGCTGCCATGTGTCTGGTGACGATTATGGAAAGTAATTAGTCGGCAGTGGATGTAGAATGAGCTCATTAAGACAAATGCGAGGAGATGGAGGCTTATCACAGTCAAAGAAGCCCAGGCGGCTTCTCCTTTATTGAAAAGGACTGAATCATCCATCATGCAAATCTTATTTAAAATACAAGGAACACATGTGAAGGCCTGCTGCGACCACAAGGCCATGACATCAGTTTTATAAAAGATGAAGCAACGTATGCGACGTAGAGCCGAGGATGTCATTTTTCATTTCCAGCTGTACACAACAGGCCTCGCAAACTGGACCGCTTCTCCTCTGATTCATTACTGGAACGTATGAATGGTCCATGAATCTGAAAAAGGGATTTCACTCAATAGGAGCATGGCTGTTCCATCTATCCTCACAAGTGAAGCTGATTAATACTGAGAGTGCCAACACTCACTGCTTTTGCGCTGTTGTGTCTTTCCGGGGGTGCCAGTCCTGAATCTCATTAGCAATCATAAATAGAAATGTGACACGTCAAATGGACAGTCTATATATATACATATATATATCTCAGTGTGGTGATGATACTTTTCATGCAGTGCGGTTAGTAGCACTTAAGGTCACTACAAATCAGCCTGCTGAGTTTTAACGGTTTGGGCCATGTTGTTATTCACCCTGTCACTGTAGCTTCTCCTTTTATTGCTTCTTCTGGAATGAAACTTTGTCCACATTTTGTAATGTTGTGGATTTGGCTCGGCAACTGGGGGATTCAATCAAACACCCCTTGGTCTCAATAAAACAGTTCTGCTTGGAAGTTGTCCATGGTGAAAACAGAGAGCACCACTGTATGTGTTATTGCAAAAGACAAACTGCTTGTTTGCAAAACAGCTCGTGTGGACCTTGTAAAATGGAATTGACGAACCAAACTAAGCATGCAGAAATGTCTTAAAAAGCTCGCCCACAAATGTTTTCGGTTAAAGAAAACAAACTCTGGTAAATGCTCGTTCATGCAACGGAGACGTGGGAATAGATGTGGCTGCAGCTGCAGGCGTGACAGTGTCTCAACAGTGGGGAGTGGAAATCCACAGCTCTGCAGCTGTTACAGTGACAAACTTTTCATCTAAGCTTTTGATCTCCCGATGCTGGCAACTCATCGCCATTCACACCTCTGGAAAATACTTAGAGTGCACCGAACATGCGCACACACGGTTGCACACATACAGACTTTAAAGTGCACACGCACACATACACGAGTCTCTTCACCACCATGTTTGTCAATGTGTTAAACTGGACTATGAAAGCGTTCCTCAAGCTAATGAGCTGAAGTCCCTGTTATGTGAGCCAGCCGCTAACATTGGCTTTTTTATGCAATTCGTTATTTTCTCTCTATTTCATTGCCACTGTCATTACTTGACATTTGTGTGGTGTTACAGAGGTGTTAAACACAAGCAGTATCACGTCGTTTGGCAGTATCGAAAGGTATTTATACACTAACATAAAAGAACATTACATCTGAAAATTTCCAACTGTCATGCACTAGAAATTATCAAATAAAATCATGTTGTGGCTAAATGGCTGTAGGAAACTGCAATGCACAGAAAAAGTAGGATTAACGCGGATATGCATAAAATTAAATGATTTGTATTATTGCTCCCAGCGCATCAGGTCATTCATAAATATAAAGTTTGGTGGCTCACTGCTGCCTATAATGACGTGGCATCACACAGACTTTCATATTATGGACAAAAACAGGAGTAGCTTAACAAATGCTATTAAAACACGTGTAAGAAGCTGAAGAACTACAATCAAATAGCTACCGAAGGAAAAACACAGAAAAGGCCACATTCCCACGGATAAGTTTCCCAAAAGTAAAGTAGACATGCACCATGCCGACCGGCCTGCAGCACCGTGTCTTAGTGAGCGGGTGAATTATTGACCCCAACAGGTGAAAATACTACTTTTAAAACTCCTGCTTTTATTTCTCATGTCAAAAAGCACAAGGATTTCGTTTCTTACCGTTGAGTCGAACATAAGGAGTCAGGACTGAAGCCAGTGTTGCACCGTGTTTGGTTTCATCTGCCAAATCCTCCGTGGTATGATGTGATGTGGCGTATGACTGAAGAGGGAGGAGATGCCACAGCATGCCATCAGGCTGTAGATGGATACTAATCCCATTCAAGTGAATAGTAACCTCTCTCTGCTGCTCTTCCGCCTGCTTCCTCACCCCCTCATCTGATAGCCCCGAACGCTTGCCAAGTATCTAATTCAGTCTCTAAGCTGAATATGATGAAAACCTTTTCACTCTTTATCTCCTGTCTTGCCCTGCTGTTCTGTTAGTGGCCTCAAAAATAACTTTAACACTGAAAATCACTGGAAATGTGGCTGGTGGGGGGGGCTGAGAGATAAGGGGACGGATAAATGCTCTGATGGGTTCATCTCTCTCTCGTTGCTTAATCGTCAGGACTCCCAACACGTCCATTAGTGTTAAATTTAAAGTCAAAATCAAAATCAAATAGTGATAACAGGATGGTGCTCATTACGGCCTATAAATAGACTGAAACACTATGAGCACCAGCCTGTACCTCTTTGCTTACACCTGATATCCAATGCATCAGGGGAATATTTTCCAAATGACATTAGAGAATATAGTCCATGTGTCCACAGAGCAAAGCAAGGATAAAGTAAAGATATGTGACCAATTGGAAAAACCGATCGGAAGGCTAAAGGTCAATGAGGTGTGGCATCAAACTGTACTGAAAGACGTATCCATTTCATGGATATGTGCACCGTGTACAACCCCCAGGCTGTGTGGATGCTGGCAGCAATATGAGACGCACACAGACACGCAAATACACACATACATGCATGCACACATAGGAATGTCGCTCTGTTCATATACACACACACCCAGCTTTACCAACACAATGCAGTCCCTAATGCAATAATATTAATGCTGATGCACACATTCAACTTGATATGTCAATTCATTTAGTGTATTTAATTAACTGTAAAATATGAGAGTGGCAGCTGCAGACCTACAGGATGAATATGTCTGTATAGGACATATCTTATTCATATATTTTATATTCAACTTTAAAATACTACTGAACACAAAAATGTTTAAACATGTTAACTGCAGTGATCTTGTTTTTTTAAGTTATTATTTGGGTTTTGACAATTGAACTATTCATTTTATCATTTAAAGTGTGAGACGGACACTATCTCAAACATCTCCAGACTGGATCCTCTGACATCGTATAACTTAATTTCTGCAAAGTGTTGTATAGAACTTATATAGTTGTGTAATAAGCTTCAGATGATAAGTCTGTCAGCCGTCATCAGGTGAATCACAACAGTCCACAAAAGCTTTTATTACTGTGAGTGCTGCATCATCACTATAATTAAAATTAAAGGGTGCGACTATTGTTGGGGTATGACTGTGTGATGCCGGTGAAGATATGAGCGATATGGTGTTAATTTGTTGAGGTAAATGTAATCCTGAACGTGTCCTTGTGGCTGTTTCAATAAAGTTTGGTTTGTGTAATCAGTCAAGATAATTATTCTCCCTTTGAAATCAAGTTATAAATCTATGAAAAGAAAATTATAACCTTTCAACATCACTTTTACATATTCCAAAACAGGTTTGGGGGGGGGGTTCTTTGCTTTATTTGTTTGTATTGTGTTATCATTCTTTTTTGCATTTGTTCAAACTTAATACTTCATGAGATAGGATGTTTATTGTGCTTTTTAAATTTAAATTTAAATTTCTTTAAATAAGGTTACATTCTTGTTCAAGAAATTTGTATTAATATATTGTGTAAATTCTGTTACACAAAAACAAATCTGGGTTTGGTTTAGGGTTAGCTTCTCCAACATGTACACATATGTCCTCTGAGTGTGAAAACTGAAAACCCATACCTAATAAATAGACAAAGCACCAATCCTGTGGAACCATTCCTCCGTATCCAGCGAGTGATTCTCATCCACTTCAAGATCAAGTATATTCCAACATCAACCAAACACAATCCCTTCGATTATTTTCAGACTTGCACATGAAATGACCATTTGCTTTCATCTAATCCTCTGTATTTATTACACCTTGAACCTGGTTTGGTCAAAGTTAGGCCACCGCTGAATCAACATACGCTACAACATAATGTGTTGTATGTATATATATGTTCATACGGTGAAATTGTCAAAAATCTGACTCAGTTTAGTAACAGAGCTGAATTCATTATCACCGACCATATCCCTGGGAGTCAAGCAGACCCAAGGCTGTTTGAATGGGATCTTATGAGGAAATAACACATGTATGTTAATCTACAAAATTGAGCTTGAAATTTGAGTGCTTTCCTCACACTGATGCATGGAAAATAGCTGAAAATCATCGCCGTCCCACAATGTTCTGGAAGATTTCCATGTTTACTCAGCTCATTAACCTTCGTGGCTGAAGGTATTCTCTCGTGGGTTTGGATTTCCACACTACGGGGCAGACAGGGGACAGGCACAAGTTGTTGTTACAAATCATGAACTGCACTATCCACTGTTTCTCTTTCTTCTTTTGGCCAAGATGCATGGAGTGAAGATAACTAAGAGAGATGGAGGAGAGGAAAAGGCCAAAGGGCTCATTGAAGAAAGTTCAGAGTTCATCTGTGGAAGATTAGTGGCCAGCAGACCTTCCATAAACTACCAGGGCGTCTAAGATAAAAGGCGCGAGAGGAAGCTTGCTCCTTCTTGCATGACAGTGACACAGCACCTTCACCCCTCAATCAAATCTTTGTTGAGCATCATAACTCACCATCGTTGTGGAGGAGTAAAAACTCCTGTCAGCAAAAACCGCGGTGCAGAGAGGTGATCTCTCTGCACTTTAATATTTGTAGATGTACTATTCGAGACTGTTGGTTCAGTGTTGAATAAAGCTGAGCACGAACAGAAACAAATAAGCCAACAATGTTCTCAGATCCTGTAATGTGAGACTGGACTCTCCTCATAAGAGCCCATTTTAATTAACTTTTTTGAAAAGGCCTTATATTTATTTATTTATTCTGTGATGTATACAGGACCACATACTCTGGACCTTCATATTATAATCACTTATCTATTATGATTAATTAACTGGACTGGAAACTTGATCACTGTATGTGGAAGCTCCTGTATAATCATTTTCCTTTTTAATTTATTTTCAAAATACAGGAAGAAATTATCAATACCTTTCTTTCAAAATCAGGAAGAAACCACATATTTCACTTTTTCAGTCACGTCGCTGTGTCACCACCAGGTTAAAGAGTTCTGTATTGAAAACAGTTGAGTCCATCACAGGTAATAAAATGATTGTACAAAAGATCCTTGATCCCACAGATAATTAGGAGACGTCTCACAGAGACAAACATCCCGGCTGTAACCGACTCGCTCACATCAGCAGCAGTTGTGGACTTGTGGTGGTTATACAATCAGAATGTTTTCTTGTGTCTCACAAGGGTTTGTGTGCAGCTTTTCCCTGCCATGCAAAATAAAATACTTTCCCATGTCCCAGCAGGGCAAGACATTTGTAAGTAGAGCCAGTATGCCTGTTGCATAGATTTTCAAACCTGCCAGAACTTTTGATAAAATCTTATGGAGTATTTGCGAAACGGGCTGGAATAAAAGATGTTTGGAAACAATGATGTAGAGCCTCACTACCACTTCCTGATTGGGTCTTTTTTGGTCTAGACATAGCCTTTGCTGATTTGTCAGGCTCCTACCACATGACTGGTGTGTTGGTATGGAATTTTTTGTAGAACTAAAACTGATATGGAGCCAAAACGCTCATGTGGACAAAGATTGTTTTAGTTTGAAAACGCCATGTTCTAACTCATACATATGGATGTAGCCTAAGTGCTGTGAGCACCGAAACATTACCAGAAGTAACAATGCATTAGTGTAGCCTGCAGGTAACAGTGAAGTAAACAGTGTCTGTATCTGACAAGTGTGAGTGAGGACGATAGGTCCTGCCTGCACATCCTGAACTAAGGAGAGATCACGAACTGGCATAAATTGGGTTGAAGCAGAGCACAGGTAGTCATTACTCTGAGGTAACAACTGGTTCACACACATACCTCTATCCCTTCCAATACCCTGAGGCGGTCATCAATACCACCCAGCCTGACAGCTTCCATACAACACTCGGCTGTGTCCGCCCAGGCCCAGAAGTTCACTGTCAACACCTGACAGACACACACATCTGCACAGCTGTAAATACCCTGTAATATAGAGGCAGATACGCCTCTGTGGTCTGACATCTCATTCTCTCCCTCTAGTCTTTCCGTCAGCGTGTTTGATATCTTGATTCTGCCGTGCCGCTCGCTCTGAGACTGTGCTTATTAGAAAAACACCTTTGCTTTGAAACTCTTGCACCTGGGAACACTTGCAGAAACTGACACAGCTATGTGGTCCGATTCAGGTCAACAGATATTGCACAATTACAATGGTCATTTGTTAGTATTCTAATGAACAGTGGGCAGCGACACTCAACACCCTTTAAATTATAGGAGGTACATAAATATGTTACATGGATGTTTGTTTTATTTATATTATTTGAAAAGAACCCTAAAGCTCCTCTCTCATGTTTTATGGGATATATATATACTGTAGATATATACTGTATAAATATATATAATAAAACTTTTTTTCATAGTTTGTCTTGTGTCTACATTTCAGTCCCAGTTAAGACAGTCAGGTTTTTTTTATTGGAGCTTCAGTCATGAAAATAGCAACTTAAGTCTTTGGCTTTATTATAAATTGTTATCTGAATTAACTTATAAATGTCTTATGTCCAATAAAATAAAATAAACCACTTTTAAACCCTTTTTAAATTAGGGCCAGTTTGACCATGAACAATTCTCTTTCTTCTTTAATACAACCTTTGCCAAACAGTGGTTGAACTCTAGTCTCGTGCACTGTACCTGATGGTGGTAGGAGTTGTCCATGAGGGTCACTGGACACAGGGAAACCATTTCTACAAATGTCTGCATGATGTGCTTTGAGTGAAGCCACAACAGGAGTCCTCACTCATTACACCGATCACATCAACCTAAGCACTTCCTTCCGCAAAACCTCTCCCTGGATTCTGTTTTCTTGGCCACCCCCCGCTGCTTCTGTCTGCCTGTCTATAGCAGCAAGTCATCTTCACTCATAGGTTCCTCTCCGGCCAAATGAGAAGGTCAAGTTAACGTGTGCACATTCAAGCAGCGTACTGAGCAACAGCCTGACGCACAACTCTGTGCACGCTGTGAGGAGCTTCCTATGAGGAGAGATAACTTCAGACAAGAGATCTTTTATGCAGGAAAGGGCAGTTACATCAGAGCAGACACGTTAACATGAGATGGCCGGAGGCAGAATCATTTGTAACATTCTAACATCACCAACTTGCTGTTGGCATCGTTCAAATTTAAAGAAACAATACTGGAAAGTCAACTGGTCCTGTCTTCATATAACCTTTGCATTGTCTTATTGTGCTATTGACACAGTGTTGCAATGGGACATACATCTGTGGATCTCTGCCGGATACAAAGCAGAGCAGTCTCTGAAATTTTGTTTTGGTGCTCCCTTCAGTTTTTTCACTTGTCTCTCACCTTTGTTTGCAAAATCATTATAGAAGAATAAGTGGAATAAGCGAGCACTCAGGAAGCAGCACAGAATTCTGCCAGGGGACTATAAATAAAAGCATGTTTACGTGCTTGTTTTATATTTTTATCATTGAACTCTGTTTTAAAGCCTGTTCTCGTCCCTTCTCCTAGTCCCTTCACTGTTTCCATTTTTGGGGAGATGTTTGTTCTTAGTAGCCGACTGATGAATAAACTATAGACGAAGAGGAAGTGTTTGAAATATTTATTGTCTTTGTTACAAGAAATCACTGTGGAGAAAGAAACTAACTGGGAGACTTGAATGATGTTCGTGTGTACAGAGTGTAAAACTCAAGTAAACATGTTAAAAACAAAGTTCCACTGCCAATCATTTCACCATAGACAGTATTACACTAATCATGTGTGTTGATAAAAACACATAAGACAATAGAATCAGAAATATAGATGAATATGTACGTTTTGAATATCTCATAATCAGTTTGGTGCATACGTTTCTCCGTATTACCTGCAGTATTTGAGCAGCTGATCTAAAATCAAATTGAAGACGATAGCAACTGTTAAGTCCGTTAAAACAGAGGAACACCCATGACTTTGATAACCTCAGGCACAGAAAGATCCGTGTCATTTTCTTATCAGCATCAGATGCCTGCCCTGTCTATGATATTATCTACATTATTATATAAGTCTAACTATGCAGTATTTTTCAGGTCATGCACATTGGCTTGTATAATTCCTCCCTTTCATGCTCATGCCACTGATGTCAAGGCCTTTACAGCTTTACCAGTTCATTTCTGGGAACCTGTAACTCACATGCTGTCCTATGGCTTCCTCCGAGGACGTCCTGTCTCTTTCAGGCTTTCATTAAACAGGAGAGCAGCTGCCCCTGCATCATTATGACATCTGCATACAGTGTACTGCTGCTGCTGTATCAGGAGAGGCTCAGCTGAACTCACCCCAAGCCATTCTCAAACTTGAATAGATTTCCTGTGCACTGATATTTGTCTCTTCGCAGAAGTGAAGCAAGCAAGAATTCAGAAAACACAGCGCTCACAACAGGTTTATTTAAATAACTGGGAAAAAAAGAAATGGAAATAATGAAAACATCTAATGAACCTACAGTTCTTATGTTAAGGGTTTGTACAAAAATATGCTATTTTTTCAGCCAAAACATAAAACAGGATTATCATCAAAGTATATAGATTAGACTAAAATGAGCATGCCATATCTCCTGTACATGTTATACAAATATTTACAGTCATTCAACATGAATGCATTGTCATCGCCATGAGCAAACTCTAATTTCTTTTATACTACTACAGAGATTTTCCTGTGAAACAACTGAAATGTTCCTACATAGTTAACACCTAAAGAAATGACATACTCTCAGAATAATGCTACGTTAAATTGCTAGTTGAAATTAATATATTCATTATGAACTATTTCAGCATTAGTCTTTCATGCCACTGATTAACTCTGGGTTATCTGATGCTTGCCCACAGATCTGTCAATGCAATTTTACAGTTCTGTCACGTCCGGGGAACATTCACAACTAATCCTGATTTTTAAATGCTGTACCTCATCCCTCATTATTCTGCCATCCTCACCACCCAGCCTCTTTCTCCCCCTCCCTCCCTCTCACTGTTGTGTCTCCTGTTCCTGCTCTTCTTCATTTCCTGGATGTGCTTCCACTTGCCAGCTCCCAGGCCTCGTCCCCGCGCCCTCGATGGCCTCTTCTCCAGCCACAGCGAGTCGCAGTACTCCTCCAGAGAGCCAAAGGGCGAGCTCATAACTCGCAGGTAGTCTTTGTACCATTGGCGAGTCTCTATGCCGTGTCGTGGCTCCACCACGGGGTCCTCGCTGGGCTTGGGCTTTCCCTCCAGGTGGCCAGGTGTAACAAGTTGAAGTGTGAGACGGAGAAGAGTGTGGGTGAAGCGCGTGTGCTCCTGAGCTACGCAGATGTACACACCAGCGTCAGAGGCGTGGAGGGAGCGGATCAGAAGGCCTTGATTGGTGTGAACGACACGATCATCCAACCTGACCTGGAGGATAGAAAGAGCATAGAGTAAGGTCATTTTCCCACAGCTGCCTGCAGGATACACTCACCAGCTGGTGCACAGTACAAAAATCTTTACTACAAAACAAGACATTCCATGTTTCAAGCTGGCTGCACGCTACAAACACACGCTCGGTACCTCCCACCCTGTTTTTACACACATACATCTTCATGCCTGATTTTTGCCCAGGGTGCATTAAACCTGGTAATGACCCTGAAACAGGAAGCATATTGAATTGAGTGTGGTGATTGTCACCCACAGCTTGTTGGTGAGCGGTCATCGCGTGGTGTGGAGCGATTTGTAGATGCATGAGCGTCAACAAAGTAAAAGAAAGGTTTTCGAACAAAGGTGTGTGTAGGTGTGAGGATGAGGTTGAGCTTAAGAGCATGCAAGTTAGGGCATTTCCATCTCTATTAACAATGAATGCAAGTCCATGCAATCACCAAAGAAGAATTCCATGTGAGTGTGTATGTCTGTGTGCGAGAGTGCATGTGCTTGTTGTAAAGGTGCAAGGGTAAGTAGTGTGCTAAATGTTTACGGTCCACCATGATTCATCTGGTGGCGCACTCGCTGTCAGGACCTAAAACAACACAGCTGTTTACAGAAGACAGTCAAAGAGCACCAGAGTGTGTTTGTCCGGAGTGTATGTGTGTGTGTGTGTGTCCCTGCATGTGTGGGTGCTTCAAAAGCATACCTCACACAAACCTACTCTAACTGCCAGAAGGTGTAAGTGATAAGACAGCTACAGAAAAAGGCCAAGGTGAAATGTAGCAAACCATGTGTATGTTTTGTGGCTTTGTTTTCCCATTTTCTTCTACACAAAAGCATCTGTATGTATGTATGTGTGTGTGTGTGTGTGTGTGTGTGTGTGTGTGTTTGTGTAAAGCTCTGTGGTGGTTTCCAGGTCTGACACTGATGATGTGTTGTCCAGGCAGAGGACAGGCCTCTCTGTATCTTGACCCTTTCTCACATTAGACTTTTACTATCACATTCTTGTTTGCTGGCACAAAAGGACGTGGAAAATGTAAAATCAAATGTGTGCAAAGTATCTGCGGAGTGAAGAAAACATATTTCAGTCAGTTTTAATGTTTGTTTGTGTGCATGTTAATCTGTCTCAGCTCTTCCAAAAAAGAGGCATCTGTGACTAAACAGCAATGCCAAACATTTTAACTCACCCAGATTGTCTGTCTGTCTGAGTGTCTGTGTGGGCGTGTGTCTGTGAACTGGGGCATCTGATTAAGTCAACAACATCCTTAACCCTCATCGTAAAAACAGCAATGCAGCTTTAAAGCGGATTGTACAGAGGGCTCTGACACATTATTTATCATGTATGAGTGAGCATGCACTTGGAGTGATGTGATCTTAGATGGCTTCTTGAAAGAATCACAACTGTGAGGTGGTGCTTTCCCTGCTTATGTCACCCCCAAGTTCTAATGAACACTTTGCATCATCCATGCTTTTCTTATTACTAATTTTCTAATGGGCCAGGATTCCAGGCTCCAGGAGGTGAAGTCAAACACACACACACACACACACACACACACACACACACACACACACACACACACACACACACACACACACACACACACACACACACACGCATCTCTTCCAGCTCACATCTTTATTAGCTGATTTTTACAAGGGGATAAAAGGGGGGGAGCGTGCGTATGTGGAGATTTGTATTTGAGTAAGCTGCAGGTGCTGTGAACAGCTGGTCGACGAGGACTCTTCTTTCAAGACCCATCGGGAGGCGGCGTGCAGCGAGCGAGGGAAGAAACATTTAAGGGAAGAGACTGTGGGAAGTCACGGAGGCGACATAGAAAAGTATGAGCAAACAAAGCCAACGAGTGGGGAGCGTGAGGGCAGGAAGTGAGGAGAGATTAAGGCGGCGCTGGTGAGAAGGGGGGGTGAATGACAGGAGAGGAGATGGGATGACAGACAGGGGGAAACGGGGGAAGAAAAGCACGAGGGAGTGAGAGGTTGAAATGAGCCAGACACTTCCGACATCACCTGCTCCGATATCACACAGCTGTGAGAGCAGGTAGATACAAGGATGAATTCCCAAAACCAGCTAGATGAATGGAAGGAACAGATTTATATGTGTGTGTGTGTGTGTGTGTTTGCTGTTTGAGCCAATCACAGTCTTGATTTAATTAATACGATGCAGCTATTTGGGCTGAAGTTTATTTTTGCTTGACACAGCTGCTGGTCAACACAAAAAGCCAAAACTATAACTGAAAGAAAAAAGTGACAGTGAAGTCATGAGGAAATGATCAAATAGCATCGATTACAAGGCAGCGTTTGGAGAATTCTTAAAGTAACAAGGATGCAAACAAAACTAGACACTTCACCCTGGCTAAGAGGCAACCGAGCCAAAACATAAAAGCACATTTGTGTATTTCATCACGACATGTTGCCTGTGACAATAACAATGAGGCAACTTTGTGAAGCATTAGACTTACACTACTTGTAGAATCATAAAAGAATCTCACAATATTTAGATATACAGAGTTAAAAATGAGTTATTTCTGGACTGACATGTTAATTAAATATTAATCTATGAGAGAATTACTAGAAACAGTTTCCCTTTGTCTTCGGAATTCAAACATCCGAAACGTTCACTGGCTGCTGAGCTGAAGAATTGTATTCATTTATTTAATTCTTAATTCATTCATCCATTCAATGCAACGTCTGTTGTACTATAAAGTTGCGTTCTCTCATTTGAATATTTTTGCTATGAATGCATAATAACCCATCAGTGGTTTTCAGGCTTCAGTCATAATGTAAAGATGTGACATATTCAGTATGACAAACTTTTACACTTTGCTATAAAGCTTCACCTTTGTCTGAATTTGTATCTAATGAATCATCACAAAGATGATGACTAAAGATAATTATTATCTTGAGGCTGCCAGTAAGTCCAGGTGGTGGCTCTCTCTCCTTCGTCATTGGCAGACAATGAGTCACCTAAAAATGACTCCACGACACCCTGCTCTTATTGAAATCACTGAACTTTAACTGTGAAGAATAATTCTTTATATTGTTTCTATTATGTTGTATATACGTTTCCCTGCCTATCACATGACAATCCTGTGGGAGGAAGACCTCCTGCAGTCACTCCCTCATCACTTTGTCTAGAGTACAATAGGTCACATTGCATAGCATGCCTACACACACAAACACAGAAAACACCCCATTGTCTTCATTACCTCAAAACACATGGCCGTCCCTAGGGAGCGCTCTGTTATGATTTCCGCTGTAGGGGATCATAAAGACACACACACACACACACACACACACACACACACACACACACACACACACCAAACTAAAAAGCACGGGGCTTTCTGCTGCACTGGTCTATAAAGGACCACATGGGTCTTTAGTGGCCTCTGCACCTGTCGATGTGTTTACATTCACCCCTGAGAGCGAGGACAGGCGGCCATTTGTGGGAGTAAATAAGTGCAGTGGGAAGTGGAGAGAAAAGGAGGAGTGAGCGGGCTGAGTGGTGATCGGGACGCTCACAATGGCCGCAGGAAGGTTTGTGTGTTTGGATAGAGCAGGGAAGAGCACCTGGGTGCTGAGTAAGCAGGTCTCGGTTGTCTTCTTCAGGAGACAAGTGTCATCATCAACGAGTTTCTCTCCACACCTTCAATATAAACACATTAGCTCTCGCACACTTCTCTCTGCACGCCATCCTCTCTCCCAGGAACTGTTTTGTGAAGATCCTTTGCAAATCCAACTCGTACCAAGATAAGATTTGGATTCACTAACTAGTTGTCAGTTGAAAACTCAGCAGTTAGTATCGATAACTATGTTAACGTGCAGCAACTACCTTAATCTGAATAAGACATTACCCCGATTATGTGAATATTCCAGGAGATGCTAATAGAATAGTCCATTAATCTTACGGGCCTATGACTCATTATGTCCACTACATCATTTGTCTAACAGTCAAACCCAGGGTACGCGTCATCATGTACGAAACTGCTGTTAATGGTCCAATCGGACGTTATAACGTGATTAAGATGGAGACATTAGAGGGTTGCTCAGATTGAAATTTTCTATCCGAACCCATCCAAGTCCAAGAGCAAAAATAATCAGTCGGACCCAAATTTTTTTATGTCCGAGCTTGAGGAACGTGTCTTAAAATGATTACTGCTTGTTCTGATTATGACCTGAGGTAATCAGAACATGCTGTTTGCATGCTGTTTATATTTTCTGAATCAGGTTAATATTATAATATTTGTATAAACATGTCGATTTTCTACGTTTTTTCTGTCGTAGTTTCAGTTTAATATTTGTACAGCACATTATACAAGCTCCTTGTGTGTAATTAGTTGTTTTCTGCTGCACCACTTCATTTCTCTCCCTTCATTAAATAAGTGGTGGCCAAAAAAGACAAGCAATTGCATTCCAGCATGAATACTTGGCCACTCAGTCAGAAGTGAGTAAGAAATGAAAAACAAAGTTTGAATGCAGGGTGAGATGTAACTCTTTTCTTCTTTTTTTGTAGTTTTTCAATTTGTCATTGGAGACGGATGACGCCCCATTGCCATCTCCACGGATGTGTCTGGTTTAAGTCATCACTCACCCTCCTCAGGAACCGAGCATGTGCAGAAAATTTCTAAAAGCCCTCGATACTCATAAACAACAATAATGACTTCATTCTAGGAACCAGCCAGGCCCTGGGTTGCTCCCTTATTAGCTATAATTCCATAATGTATGTGACTTTGGGGTATTAAGCCCTGCACATAAGCTGTGAGTGGTATCACCATGATCCATGTGCATTGCTTTTTATCTTCCCCAAGATAAGCAGGACCTGCAGCGAAGTGATTTGAGACACAAACAGTGGTGAACGGGTTCAGGTCTCAGACCTCAAGGGTCACTAAGGAGGCTTTGAAGTACTTATGTAAGAAACTCTCCTGCTTTTTAACCTGGTATCACAAAAATGTGACCCCTCAGGTACAGTAAAGTGAAGAAAAACAAAAACAAGAAACAGGAGGGGGACAATGATTTGTGTGTCAGTGCTTTGGTGGTGTGTGCGTACATGGACGTACATGCATGCACTCACTAACCTCCTCCTTGCGTTCAGATCCAGGTCTCTGTATGTACCACCGGATCTGGGCCTGCTGGGATTTGGGGATACACTCGAGGAATGTGGAGTTGCTTTGCACCCCGAAGAGAACCTTCTCCTGCACTTGTCCTCCACCAAGACCTAAAGAAAACATGAGTGTTAATGACCCAAGATTCTTTTCTGTGGTTCAAATAAAAGGCAGAAGTCAGGCAGGTTTCCACAAAGCGCTTATAAGTGATTCATTTATCTGTTGACAAAGAAGAAAGACAGATATAGGATGAAGTCACATACTGTCTTCTGTGTCCCAGCACTGACTGGCAGGGTCACCATGTTTGATGTCCTGTCTTCTGGCTCGCCTGCAGAACAAACACATGAAGATTTTTTTAAATATATCTGTATTTGAATCTATAAACTCTAAGTGGCGAAACAAAGAAAACTGAACACATCAGTCCTGTACCCTATAATACTTATCTGCACTGTAAAACACTTTCACAGGATAGAAAAATCCACATTTAGATTTAAAATGAGTTAGGATACCTCTCGTACGTTTGCGTGTACTGGAAAACAAACAGGAAGGCTCTGGTGAGAATTTGAAGAATTTGTCTCATTCTACCTCGGGTAACAATTTTTCACAGCCGCTTAAAATGTGATTTATTTAGTGGCCGAGAGAGCAGAACTCGCTGCACCTTAAGAAAACACAAGCTAAAACACAAAATACAGGCAAATTAATCAATCCGCCAACACATGCACCGAAAAATACCAACAACTCAGCATAACAAACTAAGCACTTGCAGCTTGTTTGCCTGGATTTAAGATGACCTCTGATTGCGGGTGACTCTCAGGGTTTTATTTTAATGATCTATGTGCAAGGCCTAAAGAGCACGATGCCTTCGGGGTGAGTTCAGATCCACTTCTGCTAGTTTAGTGCAGAAAAAGGCACCATCTGGTAAAAAGTGCAGAAGAGGTGAGGAGAACCAAAATATAAAACACCAACAAACTGCAGAAACTATGAACTCCCTCTGACAGGCCCAGGCAGCCATGGGAACACCCACCCACCCACCCACACCCACACACACACACACACACACAGAGTAAATTATTTGAAGCTGTGTAAACTCAAAAAACTCCGTCCATCAAACGTTCCTACTGGGGACCCTAAGAGAAGAAGATTTTATATTCCTATATGAAATAAAGGAAGATTTAAGTGTTGCGTGTATACAGCACCTCTTAGATGCAGGGATGTATCGAGAGCATGTGTGTCCGTCCCATGCACAGTAGGGATCTCGTGCCAGGCAGCATTCAGCGCAGGCTTGCCCATACAGGTGACATCTGCTGAGTGAAACCTGAGCGAGCCCCTCGCTTGAACCCACGTAGAGCTGTTGCTGTGGTAAAAAAAAAAAAGGTACTCTTTAGGGAAGGTAATGAAAGTAGACAGGCAAACATAAAAACTATTTTGGCAATTTAGAGTTTATTTATTTCTATACAAAAAGCAATCAAAGAAATATTAACTGATACCTGAAAAATTACCTAGAACCACTGAAAACACTAACCACACACACACACACACACACACACACACACACTAACCACACACACACACACACACACACACACACACACACACACACACACACACACAGGTCAAACACTGCTGGAGATTAATGGAGGATGTGATTTGGCTTGAAGCGTCTACTGACACCACTGACCCTCAGATAATGAGGAGAGAGAGAGAGCTAGCAAGAAACAGTGAAGTCTAAATAGAGAGAGACTAGTAAAGGCGATACAGAATGATTTGGGGATTAAAAACTGTACGTCAGTGTGCCACATCAGGCATGTGCACATAATGGCAGAGAGCAGAGGGGACATGCAGCAATTTTAAAGCATTGGAGGAACATGGATGAAAAAAGGAGGCTGGACCTGTTTGGAAGACATCTTCATACTCAGGATGGGAGTGGGAACCTGCAAAAAGTTTAACAAATAAACTTTAAAACCTCAATAAACATACACTGCTGCAGGACTGTACATGAAAAATCAATCTGAAAAATCCTGGGGTGTTGCAGAGTTTGTGGATTTGTGTGTAAGATTGATGCGTGTTCAGAAAACCTGGAAAACTTGAAGTTCTTCGAGCACGACTTCCTCTGTTGACCAATTGTCTTGAGTGATGCTCACCACCTTCAGAACTGAGCCAGCATCTAGGACGCAGAGAGTGAGACAGTGAAAGATCATTATGTAAATCAGTGGGGTATGAGCGCTCTATTCATATGCACTGAGGATCAATACTTCTACTCACTTTCTTCTCTAAGGCAACAAGAACTATTAGATACTGGACTGTTTTTTAGATTTTAGTTTGTTAAAAAATATACAAGTGACTCAGTGTTGAGATCTGTTATAAGATAATGAATCCAACTTTACATTTATTCAATAAGAGAAACAGCAAAACCTGTTTCAAAATGAGGACGAGATTGGCAGGATAGTTATCTAGTGCCCTCTGCTGGTCAGATATATAAATGCAAGAGACACTTGGAGTTGATGTGTGTTTGTTTGTGTGTGTGTGTGTGTGTGTGTGTGTGTGTGTGTGTGTGTGTGTGTGTCTCACCTGTTCCCAGGAACATGACCTCATAATGTCCATCTTCTGCTGAAACTCTGTCCACCACAACCTTGGTCAGGGTGTAGTCCACTCGGACGCGTGTGAACACGGGCCGTCCGGTCAGAGGGTAGACGGACCGAAACATCAGAGGGTGGAACCGGATGAAACTAACGACCTCATCTGGGAAGTCTTTGGTGGTCTTGATCCTCGGATCATATGTTTTGCTGGGACACTAAAGGGCAAAAAAAAAAAAAGATAATTCTAATGCAAAAATTTTTTTTTTCCTTTTGTCCATTTTCACTGAGAGGCTCTCTTTACAGGGACTCGTCTCCCTCTGGTGGTTGCATGAAAAAACTGCAAAGATAATCTGGAACATCTGTGACCCTCCTGCTCCCTCCACTGTCCTACACTAATACAAAACATGTTTATCATGTTGAAATTAGCAAGAAAGCTCAGGATTTTAGTTCTGATCTAATATATGCGGGAAAAGAAAACTGCAACCAGGAATGATAAACTATGAGTTTCCCGTTTGTGTCTGTGGTCTTCAGTCGGTAACGTACCGTTCCAGGACGTGGATATGGTATCCTCCCCTCATATTCTATCCATCGGTGGTTAGGCCCCTCCTTGTGGGCGTAAGGTCCATTAAACGCGGCCCTTATGTCCGCCATGCTGTACACACATACTGCGGAGCCACGGAAAATGGAGCTGAGAAAGAAACAAGAGACTTTTTTAGAGGGAGAGTCCACAGGTAGATAAAAGTTGCTTGCAGTCATTTTCCTGAGACATGTGACAGATGCAAAATTGACAAAAACAAATAGTGTCATACACGCAGAAGATGCCTACAAGAAATGTTGATGAGATTCAAGAGATTTTCACAATAAAGACAAAGGCTGGTGTTGATGTGTATCACCAAAAACATGAGATTTCCGCAGCAGAATTTATACCTCATGTCCTGCATGCTCTAACCAGGCACCATCACTCACCACCAGAATGTTCCTCACATTGTCCTTCTGCTGTGAATGTGAAAACGTCTGGACCAAGTTCATGTCTAGAGAACTGATGGATACTGAACCTACCTGGAGGTGGTGAAGACTGCATACACTACAGGGTTTTTGTCGTCTCTGGTGGGGAGCAGAAAAATGTCCTCTAGAAGAAAGAGAAGGAAGCAACACAGACTTTATTACTGTTAGGTGCACAGAAACAATTTAGCTGCATCTCCGTCTCTGTTTTTATTCTGACTCTAAATAAAAGCTCCGCTGCTGGTACATTTAGAATTCTGACATTCACTGTGAACACAGTTCCTGGAGGATAAAACCCAGCTCATTGGTCTAGATTTCCACTTTTTCCGTCTTCTCTGTTACTTACGTAGCTCATCAAAGTGTGTGTCCACTCCGTCAGGTCCAGGGATTGAACACACGAGCCTGGCTTTGAGGAAGGTGGTCCATTTATTGGTAAGACTCCTCAGCCCACCCACGTCATTCTGAAATGCAACCATATACAGAGAGTAACCAAACCGAACAGCTGTCCAACATGGCAGAGAGACAAACTGCAATCAAAAACATACACTGTACTTAACCAAAATCAATGAGTGAAATCTATCTAACAGGCTCAGACACACGGAGGCAGCACACAGACTCTCAGCCCGACTCTGATTTCCTGCGCTAATTAGGAAAATAAACAGGTGAACTAGACCATAAGCTTGGATCTGCTCATTTGACTCACACAAAGGAGACCTTCTTGTTAGTGTAATGACAGTCAGGAGTAATTGGATCGAGAAAAGGAAACAAAAAGAGAAGGGGAAACATAAAAGAAGAAGAGAAACAAATGAAAGTGCTGCACATTTGAAGAAAGTAAATCAAGAGGCATCTGATTAATGATGCAGATTTGAACTTAGCATATATGAACTGCTGTTTTAAGTTACCATCTCCGCCTGAGCTATGATGAGAGCGTTCAAGTGCACCTCTTAGCGATGCATCGAAAACTTAACAAAACCTCCCTATTAAACTTGGTCGGAGCACTGACTAAGTGCTATAGAGAAGACCGTTATGTTTAAACACACTCAAAAACACTTTTGTTTAAGAGACCAAAAAAAATGTGAGCACTTAATGAGGATTTCACAATGGGGATAATCTTCAAAGAGGATTGCAGTGAAGTGTTCTCAATGCTTTTACATGCAGGGGGAAAAAAAAACACACTCAAAGATAATGAAAGAGAAGGACAAGAGGAGAGAGAGAGAGAGGGTTCCCCGAGAGGGAAAGCAAAAGAGAGAGAGGGCTGTAATCCAGAGGAATCCCCTTCCAGTCTGCCTTACAGCTTACTCTCAAGTCATAAATGCTCTGAGAGCTTTTCTCCGAGAATGTAGCAATAGAGCTCTGAATACAAACAACAAACTGCTGCGTAGGCCGGCCCCATTTTTTTAATGATTACTGGCAACGCTACAGCACAAAACGAGTTTCACAATCATGAATCTAGTCCGGCACTGTCCTCTGTCAGCTGCACAGTGTCCATCCAAGTTTATAGTTGTTTTGACATGCTGTCAAATATAAGTTAATGGGCACTGGAACATGACACGCCTCTCAAATGTCCCGCAGCATTCTGACAACTGAAGAGAAAGAAAGATTGTGTTGCCACATTTGTTCAGTTTACATATGAAGAATTTATCAGCACAACGTGCTCCTGGGGACATAAACAGGTTCGTGTAGCAGCTGACACAAAGATCCTTATCCAGTCAGATCAATGTAGGAGTGAAGACAATCAAAGACATTGTGAGACGTCTTGCTTTTTTACTTGTCCCACTACATTTTAACAACTTTTGTTCTATCTTCAAAACACCATTTCTCTCATCGCAAGATCCACATCTAGTTTCTCGTTTGGGAATTTTCCATCTCCCTCCCCTCTCCTCTGCTACCTTTCCACCCATTTGTCACGTCCTCACCTCACCTCCTCGCCTCCAAAAACCTCCCCCTCTCCTCACCTCTCCTGTGCAATATCTCACCTTGCACACACGAGCCACTCGGGTCAGGATGCTCTTGTCGTTGCCCTCCCACGACACCTCGCGGAAGAAAAAGTATATCTTATCGTCATCTGGGTTGTAGGTGTCTGCAATGGGATGAGCAGCTACAAACCTGGCCTCTGAAGACACGGAGGGGAAAAGAGAGAGAGGGGAGAGTGTTGACTACGTCGGGTAATGGCTTTGCCACGCCACACCGTCATGACAGTTGCATTAACGGTACACTTAGAGCATGTTTATTTACAGTCTCGCTCTACTTCTGCAGAGAGATCTGATTTATTTCTGTTTCTGTTTACTAAGCTGAGGCTGGAGCTGCACATTTATCCTCCAGCTGTTGAACAGTTTGCAACACGGACCAATAAACTGATGACCAGATTAATTAAGATACTTTAAAAGCAGTTCTGTTTACATTTCTGTTATATTCAGCAGCAGTGTGGTATAGAGAACACCCAGGCTCAGACATCTACTCTAATCACATGTCCACAATGGTTTAAACATTATTCACGGAAGTATCACAATGTAAATATTTAAAGAAAACCTGCATCCATAAGCTTATTTAAAGAAGTATAAGTTGATTATTTGGTAGTGTTAATGTTAGGGGAAGCAGAATAAACTGTAAACACAACATTGACATATCATCACCTTAATTGCTCAGTTGTATATTTACACTTTGCCTGGACGTAGAGCAACATTGACATCCATTTGGAAAAGTGACAGTGGGAACATATTGAATGTAAGAGTGATATTCATTCCCCTTTTTGCTCCATATTGGACTCAACCAACTGCTTAAAGATAAATATGGCTCTTTAACTGTTAGATGCTCCACCATGTTCACCAGCTAGGTGCTAACTTCATCTGTCTGTTGCTTTGTGTTGTTAAAGTAGTGTATAGTGTACAGTATATAGCGAAAAATAAAAATGTATTACAATATTATATGTGAGTACTATATGTCATTAGATGCAATATATTCTGTCAGAAAATAATTAAATATTTTGCAGTATATAGAAATAGTAGCTCTAAAATGTTGTAAAGCCTAAGATTTATTGTTATCAATGCTTTCAAAGGTTTCTGGACTAATTGCAACATAAAAAAACAAATGCCAAAAATGATCAGTGATGAATAATGTATGATTTGGTATTAAAATAAAGTGTTACAACCAGAGCATTAAAGCTATAAACGGTGTAGGAAATAGAAGTGTGTGTGGGGAGAGGAGACAATCGCAGGTTGACTTCAGTGTCCTGATTCAGGGGAAACTAGTCCAAAGTGTTGCAGCGACATTACATCAACATTAGCTCAGACCCTGGAAGCAGAGCCAACCACCAGAGGGTGATTTCCTCACTGGAGCAGCTTAATGTACGGCTGCTAACACACTCCACAGAAGGTTATTGTTAGCCCTGCCGCACTGGAAAGATGTTCCACAGACTCACAAGTACAGAAACAATGTAAGAAAATGTGCTCTCTGCCTCCGCATGTCCGGCGCCAACACAACAGTACAAAAGTACACACACTGGGCGAGGGAGAGAGAGAGACGTAATTACTCCAAACATTTCTGACTGTGTGGTTGTGAAATGTGGAGACCATGTGTAAGGATTTAGATCCTGGTGATACACAACAACCCATCAGTTGCTGCAACACACACGAGACAGAGAGAGAGGACTCCCTCGTGTGTGTGTGTGTGTGTGTTTGTGTGTGTGTGTGTGTGTGTGTGTGTGTGTGTGTGTGTGTGTGTGTGTGGCTTTGCGGTAGTGTGACTAAGGCCGTGAAGTTTGTGGCACACTGTAAATTCCCCTGTAGGTGTGGTCCCTGTCCAGCTATGGTATTCATATAAAGCTCCCGGGTAAATGAATAAGTGTGTTGTTTCCTCTGCGCTGGAATGCCAATAACCATCCTGAAGGCACAGAGAAGCTCTTTGTGTCAGCAGAGAGGCTGGAAGTTTGGAGAAAAAGCAATAACAAGTTTTGAGTGCGATCTGCGCTGTATTGTGGATCCGTGCACATGTGCGCGTGTGTACCATTGATCCAGTAGTCCTCGGAGATGTCTGTGCGTATGTAGTGCTGGTCAGGTGGAGGTCCAAGGGAGCGCGTGAATGACGTGTCTTTGCCCAGGAAGTCTGAAGATGTGCCTGCGTACAGGTACTGTTCTGGACGAGGTAAACAGACGGGTCAGTCAAAAAAGAAAAAACAATCACAAACTCATGAAAAACAATTAGAAAACATGTAACACATTATTATTTAGCTTCTATCATTTCAATACCAAAAACTAGAGCCTGACCAGTATGGATTTTATGGGGGATATTCCAATGCTGCAATAGGGAGTAAATTCCAATTCGACAACAAATATGTATTTATAATATCTGTAATGACTCCTTGACAAATATATGTAATTGAGGCTTAATTTTTCAATCATTTAAGTAAAAATAATTAATAAGTAATAACTGTAATTAAAAAAAATAGGCAGGGCTCATATTGGCCAATGTCTATTAGCCCACTATGAATCAGTGGGCCTCTAACAAAAACACATGTTGTATACAACAATCTGCCAAGTTACTTTGTTGTTGCTTGAGAAATGTCTGCTTGCATCTGTCTTGACTAAAATAATGTGGAGAAAAACGTTGGGAAACATAAATATAGATGTACTTAAACGACAGAGTGGAGACATGGAGGGAAATATTATTTATTCCTGGGTGTACAGGGCTCTGCAGTAGTAAAAATTCTGGTGCCTGAGAGATAAGGCCGGCACAGTTCAGTATTGTGTGATGCTCGTCCTACCTGTGAGGACTGAGGTGAATGGCTGCTGTGGATCAAAAGGACACTTCAACCTGCCAGACTCCACTGTGCTAGACAGCAGCTGGAACACACCATCCTGAGACGAGAGGGACGCTAATGTTACACTTTCACAAAAATGTTTCATCCACATCCTCAGCTTCTGCAAAACTTCATTCTAAGCTTCACTCACTTAGATGTACTTTACCTCTCTGCGCCCGGCGACTTCAATGAAAGCACAGTTTGGGTGAAAGGCTCCAGTCCCGCAGGCATAGACGTGTGTTCGGTTGTAGTTGTGGAGCACCCTGACAAAATTCGCACACTCCAGCTGGATAAGCAGGGAACAGAACAGGAGCAAGGATAAACTTTAACTGAAAGCTTTAATTAACAGGTATATTATATATATCCAGACACAGTGATGCCCAGGAGCGAACTCACGTTTGCATTTTTGCCCGCCAGTTTGCACATTTCCACGCTGTCCCGGGAAGCAGGCCAGTGAATCTAACAACGTATATAAAAAGAGAAAAGTATGTCATCTCATCTCATAATGTACAGAGTAACCTCAAATCAGCGCTCATACATTTACTTTCCATTGATGGGATACGATGATTCAAGATTTTAATGGTCTAACTTTTTAAATCTATATGAAAAAATATCTATACATCATGTTTAAGGAAACAGTGGCCAGACCTCCCACAGGATCTGAAAACATAATACATAATCCTCTTGTATTAGCATTTCTACGTCGTACGTTGTTTGAGCATGTTAGAGTAGAACTTAATGAATCACTTTAAAGGGTATTATCAAATAACACCCCCAGCTCAAAAATATCTTCTGTAAGATCATTTTGGTTTATTTTATCTGCTGTTTGGAATTATTACAGATTACAGTTACACAATAAGCAACACCTCTGGGTGCTGGTACGAGAGAGCATTGGACGTATAAGATTCAGTGTCCTGTCACTATAACCCACCATGTTCACACATGTGTTATAACAGGCTTATGTGCTTTGAGTGTTGCCTCCTAAATCCTACCAAGGAGAGCTATCGCCGAACTTGTTCATGGGCCGACAGAGCTTTGATATGCAAGCAAACACACGGGCACAAATATTAACACATCTCATGATTCCAAGTCGATGCATGCTGCCGAGGAATTCATACAGAAAACCAGCGTGAGCGTGGCCAGTATAGAAGCTTAAAGTGGTTTTGAAGGCCAGTATATGAAATGATTAGTGGCCTAGTTTTATCGCAGCTCTAATGGGAACATGTGGTGAACTTTTCACAACATAGCAGCAGGGAAATGACCAATCAGCCAATTATAGTTGTTTATCTACAATATGTCAAACGTTTCATTGCTCTGACTAGTTGTGGTAACGCCACCCACTGGTTTGGCATTTGGCACAGTGCAATCTTGGAATATTTTGGAAACCAGGAGTAACAATATTTAGAGGGAGTGAGTTTGTCAGCCAGAGGGAGACAGTGCACACCCACCTGCAAACAGACCTAGCTGTCAATCACATTATATCCATGACACAATACATACCATGCTTCATCGTCTATTTCACTCTAAATAACTGATTTACACAATGAGCATCAAACCGACTTAAACCTAGAGATTAAGACCATTAACTCTTTAAGAAAATGTTTACTGACGTTATAAATCAAGTGAAAAGAAGAACAATTTTCTCTTAATTAAGTGATTTTATTTTTGCAACCACTGAAGTCGCCCTCTGCTGGTCATGTGAGAGAATACAGGTTTTGGGCACTTCAACATTGGCTTTACTTTTCGGACCCGGAGTTTACAGTCTGTGGTTTCAGGTCTGCTTTATGACCATTGAAATGGCCCCCTGGAAATCAAAAATAAACACAGAATGTAGAGGCCCATTCAAAAATGCAAATTGGTTTAAAAGTGATCTTCTGAAATTCCAGGAAGAAACAACTGGAATGCTTGCTAGCAAAACATTTTTGCAGTGTTTTAGTGCCCAGGGGTCCTTTCCAAAGTATGCTACCTAATGAACTGATAAACAAGCAGGTTTTTGTGTCCAGGTCACATTCTCTGCGAGGGGCTGGTCCCCGAAGGCTCTGAGAATTAGGCTTATCTCCCATCAGTATCAGTTACCAGAGGGGCAACAAAAAAGGCAACACTCTGAGAGCATGACTACAAGTTATAACAAATAGATAACCATCAAATAAACACACCGCCGTCCCACTTGTCATCAACCTCAGCTGCATAAACACACACTCACATCTACAAACTTTAACATATGGCATCCGTCCAAATGCATTCGTGTGTTTGTACAAATGTGTAAGTGTGAGCGTGCATGCTCCGTAAACGCGTGCAGTCTGCGTGTGTGTGTGCAGTCTGTGTGTGTGTGTGCAGTCTGTGTGTGTGTGTGTGTGTGTGTGTGTGTGTGTGTGTGTGTGTCCGCCCTCCAACATGATGACCCTGACCTCAGCAGACAGACAGTTTCAGACTGCCGCTAACTGAAAGGTGAGCTCTTCTTTAAAACAATATACGTCTGAGAGCATTCCAGCTAAGAAACACAGTAATGGAAAAATAATACCTCACATCACCCCACTTAATCACAAGACAGGTATAAGTGTCATGAGCTTAGGCTAAATGACTGTCTCCATAATAATGAACCGTTCACAGCAAATAGAGGTTATTAGGATGTCTCAAGTGACTCCAAGCATGATTTTGCATGTCTGGGGATTGGGTCAGTGTGTGGAGGAGATACTCCATCTCCTGTTCAAACTTGAATTTCTTCCAGCACTATCCGTCTGTCAGACGTTGTGCTGACTCTTAAAGCTGCTGTAAACACTTGGAGGTCTACCTAAACAACCTCTCAAGTTTAGCAAGTTTTTATTTGTTTCACTACTTTAATTCTATAAAGTTCCATAAATAATCTGCACATTCCTATATTCTCCGCTCTTTCCAGTGCTGGGTACCTTTCTGGGGGCTCTGGCCAGATTATCAGGGTCAAGCAGATAGATGTGATCTCTGGCTCCCAGCAGAAGACGACCCCTCTCCTCATCCAACAGCAGCGAGTGGGAGTGGAGGCCATCAGATGGGCCCAAAAACAGAGATTCACTGCCAGTGTGCAGCAGCTCTGGCCCAGACAGAGAGAGGCAGACATTAATAAATCACTGTAAAAATAACATATATGCAATATCTGGCACTGAAATACAGTACATTGAAAAAAGAAAAAGTAACAGGATTATGCTGTCAAGCTTAACTTTTCCCCTGCACCAAAATCCCAAAGACAAGCGCTGGATTACCTTTTACAAAATTGTTAAAAACATGTCTTGGCTTGATCTGAAGCCGCGTAATCCTCTATGGTTCAACACATTATCTGAACACGCTGACAGAGAAGACTTCCAGCAAGACAGTATTTCAGTTATGCATATTTATATCAGGGTATTTTCATGGCTACTTCATTAATCATGGAGACATCTCTGAGACAAGGATCAACAGATGGGGATTTTATTTATTTCTAAAAAAACAACATTAATTGCACATGACTTGGGTTTTCTTTTGTTGCTTATGTTATTGTTATAAATGATGTTATTTTTTGGTTTTACTAAATTTTGAGTGTTGATAAATTATTATCTCCACATTCCTTTATTGATTGCTTTGCATTAGTCTTTTATCCTTTTAACAATTATAAACATCGGCACTTTGAATTGCATTTAATTTGTTTGAAAGGTGCTATATGAATAAAGTTTGATTTATTTATTGATAGATTGATATGCCTGTCATGGTCAATATGACATTAGATCACAGTGAAAACATGTAATATCTGCATTTATTACCCACACAATACAAGATGGTTTATCAGTGGTAACATATAAAGGTATATACAGAGTTAAATATTCAGCATTTAGGTAGTGCTTCAGTTAGAATGGTTGGTTCTTTGGGCTTCCAAAGCCCATTAAGAGACTTGGAGCTGAATTCTGCGTATTCTCGACTCAGTACCGCGTCCTCGATCTCCTTGATCCGAGGAAATCTTTTTCTATCACCAGGCTCTTTTCATTGCGCCAGTATAGCAACATGCCTTGAATAAACACTGGCTCAAAGCAGCGGAGTCCTGTGGGAGTCACTCTGAAAGGATTGACATTGTGATTACCCTCTTGGTGTGAAGGACTGAAGAGGTTACCAACCTCCAATATTTGAACATCTAGGACCCCTCCACACCACGCAGTCCTGCTTATAGCTCCTAATACCTCCTCCTATACACTGGCTCACACACAACGCACCCCCACATGCTCATATCTTTCACCCCCACGCACACATCATTCAACTGCAGCAACACACTAAACCTCACAGAGAGATTAGGCCTGCTAGCCCTTGGCTAATGCTAATCTGTTCTACAAACACACATCACTGTGAGTCCGCAGCAGCTGCCCGCTTTGCTGTTGCTGCTCAGCGTGGCGCTCCACACCTTTCTGCCCCCGGTCCCATCAACAGCTCTTGATTAACTCCCCTGCAGGCGGTTTAGGAAGACATCACCAGGCTGGCTGGATGCAAACAGGTTCTTCTCTTCTCAGATTATAATATGATTATCTATATTGTACACATAGAGAACCCCTCACTCTGGATAAGTCTTTCCTACAACCACAACCTTTTTTGTGATCATTCGAGACAAGGGCATGAAATGGGAAGGACACATTGCTGTAATTATGCTATATGAGTCAGCCATATGCACTGGGACAAGAGTCACATAACTTCAGCATGAATAAGCAGAGTATTCATTAGAAGTAACCTACTGATCATTGTTGCTGCATTTAAGCCAGCTGAAATGAGGCCGCTGTTTTCATGCTGCATGATCACAGCCTCAGCTCGGCCATTAATATGCAGTGAAGGATGTTCTGTCCGTGGTTTCAGAATACACAGATTAATGTCTCAGCCAGTATTAAATGTTAGGTCCACACACAATCGTGATAAGAAGCTGATAAATGTTAGCAGAGGTTTTAATTTGCTGTTATAAGGCAACTTCTTCTAAAACATATTGAATGTTATTGAATTAAAAAATACAGAAAAACTATAAAAAATGTTGAGTATGACTAATAAACTGAAGCATGGTGGTGTAACGTCATACTTTTAATCACACGTGAAGAACAAAGGCTCCACAATCGTGTGAGTGTGCATCATATTAAAGACTTTTAAATGGAGACCATATGATTTTACTTTTCATTTGGCAGAAGGCCTTCATGTTGTCGCCTCTCTGGATGAAACTTGAACTTCACGATGAGTTTTGCAGCGTTGGGGTCAGAGTTGCTCAAGTTTAGAGATGATGGCAGTTGTTTGGAGGTGTTCACTCAATCAGGGATGATTTCACTTTGATCGTTTCACCCTTCACTCATTGAAGCCGTGCTTTCACAGGGGGAGGAGGGGCCGACGTGAGGTTTGAAGAGTGATCACCGCTGGGTGGTGTTGCCCTTGAGCGGTGTGCACTGATGAGACGATGACAAGCCACGTGCATGATGTGTGCGCTGGGTTTGAAGGTGATTTTACTTTTGATAGATTCTTCTCTGCTCCAGTCATTCTGGCTTGCAGAGCCATACATGGACATTGTTCTACTGCTGTTTCTCTGAGGTCCAAAGGCAACGTCTACAGTCAGATGGTGTTGCTATTTGAATGAACAGCGCGGTATAGTCAGCTGTGCTCATGAAGCAGAGTCATTAAATACATTCTGACTGTATATGGAAAAAATCTGTTGTCTGAAATATCTGAGCTCAATAAAAAAACAATCATGAAAGAATGAGCTCCATTTTATCAACTGGTTAGTTTGGAACAAACATTAAATAAAAAACTGTGGCGCTAAATTCGAGACTAACTGCTGAGTAAACACTGACCATAGCGATCATTATTCCTGCAGCTACTTACATATATTTATTTTGGACATTCGTGTGTATCTATTTCCAGCCATACAGGTTTTGGAAGCCTTTGACTGGAGGAGAGATTTTGTGAGTTGAAGTCTGAGCGAGTTTACTTTTAGGTCACAGTGGGGTTTCAGTTTTATGGAGCAAGACTGAAGTTCATTTGTGTGCAGTCGATATGAAGCGTGAGGGATGGAGACTTTGAAGTTTGCACTGAAGTTTAGGATGGATTTCAAGCAGAGCAATAATTTAGCTTTCCCTTGGTGGCACAAAGCAAACAGACTTGGGTAATATACACATAGTGGATTGAACGACTTTCTCCCATGGACCAGGAGCATCAACATGAAATGTATGTTCTCCATGTGACTCAGACTTAAAGGACTGCACCGCAATAACAGTGCATTTCATTAAACACAAACATAAGCCATTGTGTCACCACAGTCAGAAATATAAATCAGACTTCAGGATTTGTGTTGATGAGAGAATTAAGAGACTGTGTAAGTGTTTCACCAAAAGTGGCAAGAAAACCTTTCTGCTCTCAAAAAAAGGACAAACAAGGAATTATGAAGGGGGGTAATGGATCAGTAAGCGGATCCTAAATCTTTCATTCTACTTAAACAGTGCGACTTTGTGTAATACTTCTTTTCACTTTCCTTCTCAGCTGTGTGCAGAAAGTCACAAGAGTCACATAGAGACGCGTGGAGGGAAACTGTTACGTAAAGAGACAGACAAAGCTACACATAGTCTGGAGGATGGACACTGAATGGTTTAAGGGCTGAGAGTAAAAGAAAGTTTTGAAAAAAATAACCGCAAATTAACCAGACTTTACTTTGTTCTCAAACAACAAAAGAAGTATAAAAATGTCAAAGTATAAAAGCAAATATAAACATGTGAAAGCAGTAAAAATGTCAGGACAAATCAACAATATCTCAGTTCTTACCTCTGTGGCTGAGTTTGACCCTGGGGATGCTCTGTTTGATGCTTGCTACAAAAGGAAGGGTGGCCAAAAACATCAATCCCACTAATGGGACCCCAGGACGGGATAGCACCTTAATCCTCTTCCCTCTGCCGTCATAATTACTGCCAGACATGCAGATCAGCACCCTGAATTCATTCAGACTCTGACCACCAGAGTCCTCTTTCTTCATGGTGTGTGGAGTGGTCTTGCTCCGTTGTCACTCTGCCCTTCTCTCTGCAACCCTGGAGGGAGACCGGTGTAAAGAGTCAAGCTATAGGGAGGAGCAATCATAAGAGTGTGTGTGTGTGTGTGTGTGTGTGTGTGTGTGTGTGTGTGTGTGTGTGTGTGTGTGTGTGTGTGTGTGTGTGTGCAGTCTCATCTCAACTTCATGCAGGATATGTACACGTTTCTGTTGTGACTATTCAGCCGTTTCACCATGGAGTCCTCCAGGCATGTCCCCTCTCTTTACCCGTCCCACATCAGCTGTTGCCTGTTCCTGACTTACCTTTTGTGTCTCCTTTAAATCTGTTTGCCCAAAACAAAGGTCAAAAACAAAGCAGTCACATTCTGCCATCTTTCACCCAACCTTACCTCTTTCACTTACTCTCTCTCCTCCAACTCATTCATTTCTTCACCTAAATGATACCCCCCAATAGTCGCAGCGTTGGCTGATGACCCTGTCAGACCCTCCTTTATCTCCAGTAAAAAAATGGTCCTATGTCCTATCCAGGACTTCACAGTGCATTAAAGAGGCATGTAGCTCCGTCATGGGAACACTCACTGGCCTTTCTGTCGCTAACAAGCAAAGAGAACATGAGCGATGTGAGGTAACAGAACATTGAACAAAGTCGCAGCACAAACACAATGATTTTCTGGTTATGTTCAGGGAGATCAAACCAGTGGAAACATGCAAATGTATCGGTATCTTAATCACACTTATTTAATCCTGACTAATATCTAACTGTGACTGAAGTGATGACAGACTACAATCTTTTACAGATGAATCACAGGAGACAGGAATGTTTTGAAGGGCATGTACCATGTGTTTTTGGCTAAACCTAATATCAAGAGACAAGCACGAAAGAAATCAGTGACAATCAAACACATAATATCTGCAGAATTAAGGATTAAATTAACGTTTTCAAAGAAGGAAATCCTTGAACTCAAACAAATAGTAGTATGTAACATGTAGTATATGTATCTGATGTGTACGTACATATATGTGGTATACCTCACAAACTGCGATGCATTATATCAAGCTCTTGGCCTGTATTTGTGCACCTTCCAAGCTAATAATTAACCAGACAATGGAGGACAAAATTAATGAACACGTCAGAAGAATGCCTCCCCCCTCAGACCTTATTGCTACATCTCCCTCATTGCTTTCCTTCCACTCACATTTCAGATAACACACATCAAGCTGACTTGTGACGACATAAACAATGTCCACCTAAATTAATAGATCCTCCTGTGGCAAACACACTCACATATCACAAACACTGTAGCCAAGCCTGATGCTTCCATTTGGAAGATTTGGACAGGAAGATAAGAGAATGACCCTTAGGGCAGAATATGATCTTTGCAGCGCCCAGTTAATTATAAAAGGTGTCATTCTGAGCCAAAACACTCAATCACGCCTGTGCACTCAGATCTGCATTGCGTGATAAAATGTACAATGGCAGATAGTGACAAGCTTTGAAAAGCATTTCATATATCAGTTCACTTAATTTATTTTTCCTGTCGAATTTTGTCGTGAGGTGTTTAAAAACTTGAGTTCATTATGTTGATTCGGGGCAGAGTGGCAGCCATCCAAGAGCCCCGTGGCTTCAAACTGGAGAGGATCACACCCCGATAAGAAGACTGCTGTTTATCTATGACAAATTGAGGTACCTTCACCTTCAGGGTTAGAAATACAGATATGGAGCTGTGTGTGACGGATGGGCGATCAGCAAAGAGTGAGAGCAAGAGCGAGACTGTGAGATGGCTTCAATCTGTGCATGTTTTGTGAACGACAGTGATAGTGCTGGTGGTGGGGTTCATCCACCCAACACTAACAGGGGAGCAGTGACACGATTTCACCCACCATTCAAGTAATGTATCTCTATTCACCGCTTGAGTGCCCACATCTATCAGCGGTACAGGCCTGTTGGCACCTTTCGAGAAGGATGCCCCCCCCAAACAAAGGAGCAAGCTCAGGTGTTGAAAGAGGAGCATAGAACACTGTTTTCTTGAGGAGAGGATGACAGCAGGAGATCGACTTTATGCTGTCAGATGGCAGAAAGAGTGAATAACAGAGATGAAAAGAGGGATAGAGAAAAGGAGTGAGAGAGAGGTGAGGAGGAGAAACAGGCAGCTTGTGCCATGTAGGTTAAGCTAACACCTCTGTTTCCTGCCCACAGCTCAAGTCCCTGTTGTCTTTGGCAGCATTGCTGGCACGCGGTGCAGGGGGTTATGGAAAACAATTCTGATAGTTATGGTGACAGATTTAGAGCTGTCGGCCACTATAGTGCAACTTCAAACATATAGCATCCTACAAGTGTCACCAAACTGGCTTGTCGAGAGTGGCCTATACTTGCCATAAAACGACCATTCACCAGCAGACCCCAATCAGTAATGATCACAAAATCAAGAAGTTTGGATAAAATATAAAAAATGTAAGGTTGCTGATCTTATAAAAGTTTAAATATTCTCAGCCGGAACTGTCAGTGGACAGGAAGAAGGCGCAGATGGTGAAAATGCGCTCTGGCCATGGGCATTTTCACACTGAGACCACCCCCAGTGAGGCATTTAGCAACACCCAAGTGTCCTGTAGAGTACACTATTATCAAACCCCTCCATCTCCACGGGACAGAGTGCATTAGCACAGCTATTTGTCTTTATTCCCAGACCACAGGCACCGACCTGGTACAACAATACAGGTAATTGTTTCTAGCTCTCAAGACATTTGTTGTTTTTTTTGGCAACACTCAATCTTTTTTTTTTTTGCATTGAGCACGCCCGTAACTCCCCTGTGAGTCTGTGAGAGTTCATGTCTCGCAGGGAAAATACACGACTTCCACTGTTTGTGTTTTCACTAAAAACAAACTGTAAAGCAGATATAAAGAGCATTAAATTTCAAAGTTGTTCTTTTAGTTATAACTGCGGTTATCGATGAGGCCATGAAGACATTAATATAACACTGTTCAAATACAGACATGCACCACTTTTCACTCTTTATGTCTTGGTACTTAAACACACATGTATTTAAGGGGAAGTTCCAATTCTGCCAATAAAAAAGTCATAAATATTGATCTGAAGGGTCTAATATCTCCAAACTCCTGTTAAAACCATTTCCCATAACTATGTTAACACACACACACACATATTTGGTAAGTAAGATTATTCTGGAATGAAATCAAAAACCTCAATCTGCATGCTAATAAGCCTTATTGGCAACTTTTATTGTGATGGCTAATTTCTCCGTAATTTGTTGACCCAAGTTAAAAAGTTAACATCAGGGCAGCAAGCTGCATTTCATTTTATATTTTAACCAAAAACATTTACCGCACCTTCAGTGCAGCACAGCATTCTAATCTCTTGGGAAACTACATATCACTCCAAAACAAAAGTGAATGGAAAATAAACAGGCAAAAATATCCCCTTACACACAAAATCCAATCATCCAAACATGGTGACTGGGACAGAGATTAGCTTTGAAGTTTAAAATGCAGTGGTAAATTATCCCTAAATAATTAATGCATGCATAGGACAACATGTTAGGTAAGGATATCTAATACCTCTCACTGGACCAGAGCAGGGACCATTTGATCCCCTTCCATTAGCAAAGTCTGTATTTCCTGCAGCCGTTTACATTCTAATAAATCTTATGAACAGATATCCACAGGCAGCCTGATTACAGAATGCCCCTCTCACAGGAGTCCTGACACTTAACTCCACTGCCCTAGCATTAGAGTTTACATGAGGATTTCCCAGGGCGAATTACTCTGACCCTGTTTTGAATCATATAAGTAAATTAACAACACCACATTAAACATAACACGTTTCACATGACGATCATACTTTTTGCTTGAAACATGTGTGCATGAAATCTGTGAGTGTTCTAATACTCAGGCGAGAGGACATTCCAGGAGAATTCCTTCCGTTTTAGACATCTAGAGAAAAAAACCAAAGGAGATGGATAAAATTCCAGCCCTGAGGTCCTGTCTGTCCAAATTCTGTCCCTCCCTAAACTGTTATCTGAAAACGCCAGTAAGAGAATACTGCTGGTATGGTATCCAAATACACCACAGCCAGATCATAGTGCTTATTCTGCCTTTGTTTAAGACTCGCTCCATGGTAATGTCGCAGTTTAATCTTTGTAGAAGAGAAGACTATAGAGACCGCAGCTCCTCAGATCAGCCGTATCAACAACAGACGGTGCCAGCTCACGTCTGTACTGTCACACTAAGGGTGAATGGAAGGGTAGGAGAGTGGGGTTGAGAAGTGACACTGGATCTGTGGTTCAACTCTTTTGCACGACAGGATGGAAAAACATGAGGTGGAAACAAAGTCGAGAGGCTGCTAAAAACAAAAGAGCATAGCTTGTAACCAAGACAACACCATAAACAAGAACATGATGATTGGTTTGTTGATAAGGGACAACAAGAACAAGTAGTTCTACACTTACTGATCAGGTCTGCATGTGTGTGTGACCATCCTGATGTAGAAGAGGTGAGAAACAGGCCACGAAAACAGTGACTGACAGTCATAAGTGCTCACACTTGCCTCCCAGTGGCCTGAGGATACAAGGATACACCCATGTGTGCTATGCAGAAGCTCTTCTCAAGAGCAATACTGTCCTCTCCAAATGTGGGGAGTTAATCTATTGTTCTTGCTCAATCCTGGGAAGGCTTTGCTTATGTGGTTGTCTCCACACCAGCCTCAGTACACTTCATTACAGATGAGGGAAACACAAAGGCCACAGAGTTGCAGGGAAGGAAGACCCCAGCCAGCCTGTCTGTTTGCGAGTCATTGGCACCTAGCTGCTGTAGTCTCTGTAAGCACACTGACATCACCGCTGCAGTAAAGGTGCCCTATAGCTGCTGTCTCTGTCTTCACTGAAGAATTCTAGAAACATGTCCTTATAAGGCCGCGGCAGAGTGCAGGCATGGCTATGAGTATGTTTTAATAACACTTTCCACTCAAAATCCTTTTAGTTTTGAGAAAGCACCTCTTTGAGTTTTGAGTTTTCATCGTGGTCCAGGAAAAAGCCTCGGCACAAACAGCATAACGCTGTCACAGAGCGCAGGAATGGTGCTGTGGGCCATTCAAAACACAGCCGGGATTTTTACGCTAACGTTGGTACAATCCATACCACACAGAACATGAGTGAATGAAAGAAAACAGGAGGCTCAGGGTGTATAGTTTTGAAATCGATTGATATAGTACGCTTAAGAACCTGAAAACCCAAACAAAATCCTTCATTAAGTCCCACATGATAACTTATTATCAAATCTACTTTCCAATCATACAAGAGCACATACAGTTTCAGCCACGAAGTGTGTTGTCACCTTGCAAAACTCACGAGCGCACGTTTGCACTGTGATCTCAGCAGAAGTCCCCAACCCACCCCATGTCGTGTAAACCTGTTGCTGCCTGTGTATAGAAGTCTGTATTCACTATGCCTGGCAGACACCGTCTCACTGGCATAACAACTGGACAGTGTTTAAAAAGAGAAAAACTGATTTTCAGACTTGTCTCTCTGTGTCCTGGGGCAGAAATCATTCATGTACCTCAGTCATGCTGATGGAAAAGGCCTGAAACGCTGCCGGGGAAATCAATGTACACACACAACTGCTGTTCTCTCCCTTTCTGTGCCTTTCTTTGACAGTTCCTGTCGACCACAAGCTCCGTGCAGGGAGATAGATTTAAACCTTGGACTGCAGTGTGGGTGCTTGAGATGGAAAGATATACAGGCAGGAGAAAGATGGCTGGCTTTACACATACAAAACAACAGAAACACAGTGTACACACATTCAATGAACTCCATATGCAAAGGAAGCATGTTAACTACAACATATTTAATGTAGAGCCGCAAAGTGCACATTTTAAGTGCACCTGGTCACATTCAATTTTGAGGGTATTTGGAGCCCCCACACTGACCCCCTGCTCAAACACTGTCTCAATGCTACCCTCCAAACAGTCTACATATTGTGACACTTAAAGGTTCAGTGTGTGGAATTTTGTGATATCTAGTGGTGAAGTTGCATGTTGCAGCTGAACACCCCTCACCTCACCCTCTCCTTCCAAACATGAAAAAGAACCTGTGGCAGCCTTCAGTCGTCATAAAAACTCAAAAGGTGTTTAGTTTGTCCAGTCTGGACTAATGTAAAAAACATGGCAGCCTCCGTAGAGAGGACCCCCTGTAAAGTATTTAAATATAAAGGGTCTTTTCTAGGGTAAAGAAAACAACAATTCATACAATTTAAATGAAACGAACTAGTGAAAACATCATGAAGATTATTTTATATTCAATTTGTGCCAATAGATCAATTTTTCCTAAATCTTACACAGTGGACCTCTAACCAACTCCAAACATACATAATACAATAGAAATAAAGAATATATATATATATATAACTCCATCTACTACTGTTCACAAAATGAATCGGCACATAACTGCTCTCTCGTGAACCACCTTCATTACCAGGTATATGACTCTTGAGAATAAAAAGGATTAGTAGGCCCTCATGGGTTGATAAAATAATCTGAGGCTAATGATCTTTTCAAAAAGTCATTGTATTATCTGGAAAGGTTTTTGTCAACAAAGCTGTTTTTGAGATATAAAACTTAAAATTCTGGTTTGAAGAGTTGAAGGTTTAAACATCTGAAAATCACTCCGCAGAAGTGCAAGTTTTTAACAATATCTGATTAAAATGCTGGCTATATATATTTCACAGAGACGAAAGGTGAGTAAATGAAAAAAAAAAGTCCGCTAAAGCATAAACCTTGTGTGACATCACGTTATGTGAAGTTCAGCAACATGAAGTGAAACTAAAATCAAACCTGCGCTAATGTGTGGTTAGAATAAACTCTCATCATTTACATAAGAACTTTTTTGCTCTCTTACCTGCGCGCTCTGCGTGTCCTCTCTCACGCAGCACGTGCCCGCGCAGTGCACAGCAGCGTCTCTGTCCTCAATAAGAAGCAACAAAAGAAAAGCGACGCTCCAGAAGTGAAGTATGACACGTGCGCAGCGCCGTCCCGACGGAAAACAAAGTGGATGGATGAACTGAAAACTTCCCCCAGATATTTCCACTCCCTTTAATTGTTTTTAAGCGCACACTGGATCCCTCCAATTCCTGGCGCAGCTTGTGAGCACGCGCCTGCGTGTGTGTGCGTGTGTTTGCGTGTGCGGGTCGTTCGCTCATGGAGAGACAGACAGTACACTCCCAATTATGTTGCTGCTCCTGAGGGAGGGGCCCTCAGCTTGGTGTAGCTGCCAGGACTCAGCTCAGACCTGGTACTGGTCACTTCACGTGCTCTGGTCTGTGGAAAGTTTATATGAAGCCTGTGTTTGAAGCTTTTAAAAGAGCAGAAGTAGGTGGATCTGCATATTATAGTTACATGGAGAACAGAAAATGGTTTGGAATAAAGTCTGCACTTTTAAATGTTATTTTAAAATTGGGTACTGTTCACATTTGAATCAATTTAGTACCGGTGAATACAATTTGGTTTTGAATAAGGTTTTTTTCAGTACTTAGCTCCCTCTTGTATTACCTCTCCAAGTCATACACATATTGAAAAAACAGATGCAGTAGATTGTGGTATACACCCCAAGGTTCTGACACTAAACCAGAGGAAGAAAAAGCTGCAAACAGAGATTTGACTCAGCCAGTGGCTTGACTCACTAGTAAAAATGCCAGAGTACAAGCTTGATAAAGCTGTTGATGCCTCACCTTTCTCTCTTACCGATTGATTGAATGTCAATTGGTGCTTGGTTGTACCGATATAACTCGGTTAGCCCAAGTTTGGTGGCGACTCTTTCAGGAAGGTAAGTCATAGTCAGATCAAACACAACCAGACACCTCAAAGGTTGTCCTTATGAATGTTTGTAATAATCCTATAAAGCATCAGTTAATAATTGATTGAAAATTATTAAAGCCAATAGTCGCAGTATGCAGACTAAAGAGAACCTAATTATAAGGGTGGTACCAAAATGTGATAGATGTCATGAGATAAAATGAGCTCACTGGATTGATTACAGTGTCAAGCTCATGTGGATGTGATCATGAGAATGTGTGTCATGCCTGGTGTGAGGAATGAACCACCAGCTGTATTTGGGTTCAGGCAGCAGATTCTACCGCAGGGGTTGTTTGCAGCATGTCTCTTAGACAGGAGCGAGCAGTCTCAATCCCCCTGGCTGGTTTTGAAGTAAACATAGATTTCTTCGGCTCTCTCCTCAGTGTACACACAGATGCGTGCCAGTTGGAATCCACATTTTTTTTCTCTTTTCGCTGAAGTTGTGGAAGGGTCAGAGCCAAGTGCACACAGAGGTCACATTCATTCAGCATGAGAGCTGAGAGGTTGGACCCAGAAAAGAGAATATCTGCCGCACTCATAAAACAGGATGGGATGGGCTCGTTGTGGCACATTGGTGCTAATTAACCTATTCTAACTCTGACTCTGGGTGTGTATCCAAGGTTATATGACTGGGTCCTGGTTACCTATAACAAGTTAAAATAGTGTCATCCCTCCCTTCTGTGGGATTCAGAGTCAGGGTGGACACTTCCTCAGGACAACTCCCTCACACACAGAAAGAATAAATCCATTAGTGAAAGCAGAACTGATGACATAAATTGTGTTTAGGACTGATCCCTGTCCAACGTCTGTTCCATCCCTGCCCGGTCTCCTGAGAGCTCTGCTGTGCACAGTGTGATTCTCTGCTTTTATTACTGTGGTTTCCACTCAAATGAATGCAAAAAAGATATATTCATTCTCTGATTTAAGCTCTGCAGCATTTGAATTCATTTCTTGAGCTCCAGACACATGCTCCTCACAACTAGAGCTCAGTAGTGTGCATACCTCCACCAAGGCTGAACATTTCCCTTATGAAACCACATTTGAGCCTGTTATATTTCCCAACTTAAAAATATCAGTTTCCAGAATATGCCTGATTTTTTTCATCAACATCCATGAATTATTCCCTGAGGAATCACTGAAAATGTCAAAATCAAAAATCAAAAAATCCCAAAAAATGTCAAATCTTGCTACCTTAAAGAAAGTGAAAACAAAATTCTTGTCCCATCCTTTCACCAAGTTTCATGAAGTAGTTTTTGTGTAATCGTTATCACAAACAAACAGGGCAACAAATAAACCAATGGAAAGGGTGAAAAACATCATCTAAAAACATCTCAAAACACCTGAATATTTTTTGCTTTTCTTTTTGTTGTACAGAGGTGACACCTAACCCAAGAACGTTGGGACCCTTCAGGTCAGGCCAGGTTCAAATTAAAATTAGCCTTGGCTACCTACATAATTTTTTTTTACACTGCATTCAGTTGTTATCACCAAAAATGTCAGGGTTAGGTCAGGTTCAGACAAAAAAAAACCATAATGCCTGTCAGGTTCACTTTAGGCTCTATTTTCTCCCGGGCTCAGTTGTGTTTGGACAGAAAATTACAGCCCGAGCCACACTGGATTAAAACTGTGGATGTTGCAGTTCACAGTCTGCTACCTTGACCCCGAGGTCACAGCGGCAGCCCAAAATACTCAAATATTATTAAGCAACTATTTGTGGCCCCTTTGTAGGATCTGAACATTTCTGACCTTGCCAACTCCCAGTCATAGTATCAAAAGAAGTGATTCTGACAACCATGTATGTTGCTACCACCAGAACATTGTCTTCTTTTTGTTGCAAAAGTTGAGGAACTGTTTATGGTGAATGGTTCAAGAGACTTTTGGCAAGGTTCCAAGAACAGCTGCCAAGTTACTTAAAAATCAGGAACAAAGGCCGATGACAACCCAGCGAGTGGTCCACTCGTCCAATTACGGGGAGGAGCCGTTCATCGACATCTGAGAGAAGATTGTTGATCATCTTTAGTCCAGTCTACTCGTAATAACATTTGTCTCAGGAAAATGACGGCTAAGCCTCAACATATTAAGCAGAAGAGTCTTACAGCAAAGTGGAAACCGTGGTTGAGCAAAGGTTACAAATCTGATCATGGTTGGTTTCATTTTAAGGTTTAGGGTCACAATATACGATTCAAGTGAATTTATAGTCCATACATAGTTAGAAAGTGTGCAGCCTGTAATATATGTGTTGGTACGCTCAACATACAGACACAAATCCACAAATGTGTGCTAAATGTGTTTTTCCACTTGTAAACAGTGGTAGCTTGTTTTATGTTATTTTGTTCTCTATCTCTATCTCTATCCATTGATTTATGGAGTGTGAGTGAAATGAGAGGATTTGCCAACACAAGACACGATAAAGCAAACCAAAGAATAGCCCCCTAATCCCCAGTCATTTCTGAGGTGTTGTTATCCAGTTGATCCTCCATTACGGAGGATCCTCCATTAAGGAGGATCAACTGTTCACTCTGGATGAGGTGGGAAGCTGCAGAAAAGTGAGATCAGCAGTTAGTGTTTTTCAGAAGAATACACATCTTGGATAGCGCTGACCTTCTTTCTCTCCAAAATTGTGATGGTATCAATGAAATGTAAACAGGACAAGATCGGAGGAGCAAGAATATGTTATCTGAAGACTTAGGGGGCGCAGATTTCCCTTCAAGGACGTAAACTTTTTTCCCACTCAAGGGGATTAACTCCTAACAAATTGAAAACACTTTCAATGGTACATTATGTGATAAGATATATAAGTGGCTCATACATCATTTCATAAAGTTTTGTCCATATTCACTGTCTCCTCCTCTTAACGTCTTACCAAAGCATTTTGGCAGTTGGTAAAAGATTGAAGGTAAGTTATGGTCTGGGGTAGGCTGCGATTTTTATATACTTTGGCCTGAAATGTTCCATTAGCAAGTTTGTGGTCGTCTGTTGTTTAGAGAAGGAAACAGCTTTTCTTACATGTTTGTGGTGTTCGTGTGGGAGAGGGGGCTAGTCCACAGTCACACAGTGCAATCTGTGAGCAATTTTTTACGTAATCGCGAATATCTCCAGTGAGAGGGCAGTCAGCCAGGCCTGGTCACCCAAGGAGCTAATACTCTACATGAGACACACACACACAGACACACAAACACGGACTCAAGCGGAGGCCTTCGAGCTTTAGTGCCAATAGACTTGAACTGATTAACTAATCTTGATTACTTGAGCTGCCGGGCTAGTAGTGCTCTAAAATAACTGGAGCCTAACTAATTATCAATTATTGTTACTTATTGACGATTAGGATCATCGATTAGATCTCAACAAGACAAGTAAACAAGGATGGAGGGACCTCCCCAGAAAACATGCTGTGAGGCATCGGTTTTCCATGTTTATTTTAGACGATTGATTTTCAGTGCAAATATCCAGGCTGTACACCTCATTGTGTAAAGACACCTAAAAGATACACACACACATACACCCCCCTCACATATTTTCTACTTCTACTCCTCTCCCATCATTCATGAGAGGTAACAATAAAACTCTTTAATGTACCGTGAAAGTGATGGTTGACGGCGATAAAACTATATGACCAGCGTTCAAACAGTTGTCAGCATACTTCCTGGTTATGGCTGTGTTGGAATGACATTAACGGTACTCTATATATATCACATGGCTGTTTTTCACATTATGGGTGTCACTTTGTAACTTATAGGTGCAGCTGTAATTGCCTCTGCAGCAAAGTAGCTGGTAAGATAGAAGACTGCACAACAGGGTTTTACAGGTGCTCTGCTGATTCACTCATATCCTCTGCTTGTATCTTTGTACCCCTATCCCCCCAAAACCCTCAAAAGATAGACCTGAGTGGTATAGATAATGGATGGATGGATAACTTTGATGCTCTAATACACACACACACACACACACACACACACATTTGTACTACAATCTTATTGAGGACACTCATTGGCATAGTGCATTCCCTAGCCTCTTACCCTAACCCTAACCCTTAACCTAAACCTAACGCTAAAACCAAGTCCATTAAAGGGGGGCTCCGTGGGTTGTAGGCTCAAACTGGTCCTCACAAAGACACACCTAGAGAAAACACCACCAGACTGCGTTTCTCTGAGTGGGAGGAAAACTAATCACACTCTAAACAACAATTAAATACATTTTCCAAACAGACACATACTTCAACACATGCATTTCACCATTCACAAAGCTCTGATGTCCAAGGTAAACAGTAAACATGTAGGCTCATTAGACTGCAGCGGCAGAAAAAAAACATGTAACCACAGTTCACTGAGTGAGTATGTTGTTTATTTATGTTGTGAGTTTGTTAGTGATTGGCAAGTGTCTGAGCGTGGGATTATTTATTTATTTTCTGCAGGAACGTGCAGCTTGTGGCGGATTGAGCGACAAAGCTCTGCTGTGGGAGCAGAGTGACCTGAAAGTGGAAACAGGTGGGAGAAGAGACAGAAGGAGAAAGTGTGAGAGGTTTGTTCCTGTGGGAAAAGAAATAATAGACAGATAAAAAGTAAAGAAAAGTGAAAAATGTTTTCAAAGACTAAAGCCTGACTGATATAGATTATTGGAGGACAGATGCTGATACTAATATGTAAAAATAAAAAATATTTATTATTTTGTATATTTCTTTAATTGGCATAACCAAAGGAAAACAATAAATTCCAAATATATCCACATGAAGACATATAATATTAGCATCACTATCTCTCCAACATTTATCTCTTCTGTGCAGGAGAGAGGAGGAAAGTACAGATGATGAAGGAGGGAGTGGCCTTCCTAGGAAATTGACGGCAGTTATCTTGACAAAACTTGTAAAAGTGAATGTTATTCCAAAGAAAATCATCAGCAGGGACTGGTGCAACAGGAATTCGAACTGAAAGATTACAGATATTAACTCGAGTTTCAAATTCTACAGAAAAGACAAAAGATTTTTTCTCAACCACTCATCACTCCATCCTATCAAAATATGAAATTCCTGCAAGTCAAATACAGACATGCTCTAAAATAGCATGGCATCCAGAGTAAATAGTTGTCTGCCTGAGAACTTGATATGCCTTCACATTCCTCTACAGTGAAATAAGCATCGGTGGATCCACCCTGACTCACCATTAGGTCTTAGGAGCAGACAAAAAGAGAGACGGATAGAAGGATAGAGTGTAAATGAAACCTTCGGGGAGGAAGCTGACATGTCGCCTGAGATGGCCTGTGAGTCCTTGAGCAAAACACATTTGACAACATCCTCCCCAGTGTAGTTTGTGAGTGTATATGTGAGCGTCTGTCTGATACAGCACAGCTGTGTACTGTATTGTTTCATCGGGGTGACCCTCTCTCTTGATCAGCTGTTTTCACTCTGTAAAATAAATCCAAATTCTACCATCATGGTTCAGTCACAGGAGGTTTTTAGCTGCTGATCCCATTATCTTTCACTGTTAAGTGTTTAAGAGGATGCCAATGAATTGAATCCATATCTCCTTACCCCTGTCCTCCAATGAGGTAGGAGCTGAAAAGAATAATAAACGTGTGATATATCTTGGCAGAAGTTAGACAAACCAGACATCACAAAAGAGAACCCACATAACGTTCTCAGCCAAAAGGCCTGACACTGTTATATTATTCACCGGTCACGGTAGGGTTTTGACTTGGGTTGTCATTATACAGGGTCAGATGTTGGCAGCAATTCACTGAAAGAGGAAGTTGAGACAGGACGCATGTGCTCAACTTCCTACCAGAGGGCTTAATTGTTGTGTGCCAGTGGGGATGATTTAAGATTTTTTTTTTCGAGGTCGTTCTCTCTCTTATCCACCTTCCCACTTTCCATCGCCACGTTGTTTACATGTGATTCAAATCTAGATAAAGAAAGCCCAAGGGGAACGAGAGGACTGCAGATAGGGACGTAGCAATGCCTGTGGCCTAGCTAGGCCAAATTCACTGCGTCGTTCTCACAGCTTATCAAACATCACGGTTCACTCAGTCAGGGCTGGAGCGGAGGGGGGGTGGGCAGGGGTTCTCGTCCCCTGGGGTGGTCTTGCATTTGCAAACATTGTTGTCTCTAAAGATAGAATCCAGTGAGCAAAAGGAGAAAAAATTGAATAAAGTTGCCTTAAAAACTTTTTATGATAGCTCAGGGGAAAGGACGTGCATATACCTAATACCGTCTTGATGTTTAAATTATCATGTCTAATTTTTCTAGTGTGAGTGGGATGTGGGGCTGCAGTGGGAGTATGTGTTTCAGCGTGTCAGCCCTCTACATTCTCGAAATGAATCATTTTAAATCACTGCCGCATCCTGTGCTGGCTTCGGCTTGTAATTGTGGTCACTGAAGCATAAAGACCAAGAAAGAATGGAGCGAGGAAGAGAAAGAGGCAGACAGAGGAGGAAAAGCACAAAATAGAAGGGGAGATGGATTTTAACGATAACCTTACTCAAGTACCGTAAACCTTCCGGGTTGGAGACCATCATCGTGACAATGACCTTTCTCTCGCTCGTAAAGAATTTCCATTTTATTTCATTGCTGTTTCTCTCATTGAACATGATTAATTTAACATTATCAAGAAAGTTCCTCTGTTCCTGCTCTCTCTTTCTTGTTTAGTCCGGGCCTTTGGACATTTTAGTTTGGTCTGAACCAAAATAATGTGTGAAAGGTGCTTTAGATTGCAGAACAAAATTTAGTCCAACCAAACCGTAGTTTGGATTGTTTGCAGTTTGAAAACACATTTTCAGATAGCTTGGACTTTCAGACCAATTGCAGGAAGTTGAGAGAGAATTAATCAACAGAAGAAGAAAAAGAAGCACAAGCAGCTCACAGGATTTCTTGAAGTCTTCACCTACGATGATACAATATTTGAATAATGAGGTATTAGTTCCATAATGATATTACAGTAACAAATTATTGAGGTGAAGTGGTTCTTTCATTTTCTCTGATTAAATGAAAATTCTACTTTTACCTTTGCACGAAGAAGTTAGCAAGTACAATGTCCAAACTGACAACACACCATGGCAGATGTTCGCCCGTTTGGGAACCAACCACTGTCAAGTAGTAGACCCATGTAGGTGATGATGACAGGACGTTTGTATGTTAAAAAAAATATTAAGTTCACTCCCTAAATTCAAATGTGATACTCAAAACCAGATCAAATGTAAACCATGTAACACAGACACAAACCTTGGATCGGTCCTTGTGTGAAAATGCACATAGAAGAGAGATGGCAACAAACCACCATTTAAGTTGGGCTATATAATCAAGTTAGAGATACCCTGCTGTTATTTCTAATCTTCTTTACCGCATCACTGACTCCTCCCTTCAGCCAGTTATTATGAGGCATGTATTTCTGCACATATTCATTATAACAATGGAATGCATTTACATGACTTTCATTAGGTCTCAGAGGAACACACTGACGATAATGTGTGTGCCAGCGAAGCGTGACTTTCAATCATAAAAGCCTACGTCAGGTGTGTTTTCAATCTACTGCTTCACTTTGGGGAACACTCAGTGTGGATGTCTGGTGCCGGTTGGCCTGTTGTAAGCTATAAATCACTCTATTACGCTGTTTCGAACAATTGAAAACAATTAAAAGCAGTTAGGCACCCAATTACCAACACATCCCAGTTATTGTGGAACCCAAGCATCATTAGAGAGAAGTTCAAAGCTAATATGCTCCCAAATCATGCTGAGATTATTCACTAAGTCACTTATTTCACTATGAACCTTAAATTCAACCAACCAATTTCGACTAATTGGAAACAATTCGCAGCAGTTAGGAGTTTCAATAAAAAGTAAGGCCACTTATGGAGCAGTTCTGCAGGGGCCCACGATGGAGGCACAAAACAAAGCGCTATAGCACAAGGGTGCAAAACCCCATGGTCTCTGCTTGATGGGAGTCATGAGTAATTACAGGTTTGTGTGCATGCGTGTATCTGTAAGGCCCTCAGAGAGAGTTTTGTGTGGCACCTGACAGTCTGAATGGGCCAGACTGAGCCATAAAAACACCTTCACCCCCATTAGACCATAATGAGTGCTGTGTCAGGCTGCTGGATACTGCTCTCTTGCTGCTACCATACAGCTCAATCCTGCACTGGAGAGGAAATGAGGAGTGATTGGTACAATGACTCACTATGAAGTGGACGTGGCACTTGCACAAGCCAGGTATATATGCTCGGAGTGATGGCAAGGTTTACATCTACTGTGATGCTTATTAACATGCAGGGTGTTGGTTTGGAAATAGGACGCAACCTGTAGCCTTAATTATCTGCATGTGTGTGTGTGTGTGTGTGTGTGTGTGTGTGTGTGTGTGTGTGTGTGTGTGTGTGTGTGTGTGTGTGTGTGCGTGTGTGGGACCGATAAAAGTTGCCGACCAATGTTTTAGGTATGGAATTTCACTCCCTGGCACCATTCTCCCCTGCTTTTCCATGTTCGCACACCGCCCCCTACACACTGTCACAGGCTGGTAGCACCTAATTGTGTCATGCAACAATAATCTCAAATGGCTGACTGCATGAATACAGATGAAGTACTGTGTGAAAGTCCATGCAAATTATGTGGTGTGAATGAACCTAAACAGTAAAACCCCCGCCATTGTTAACTTGCTACCTGAGATGTGGAATCTGGAAACTGACTTTCCCTTATGACAGAGTCTTAGGGCCACTTAAATGGTTAAAAAATCTGTCACAATAATAAGAAAAAGTCACAAGATGACATGAAACGTCATGATATTACAAGAATGAAGATATAAGTTCATGTCATGTTAGAAGGTTTATATTAGATCAGCCTGTGTTAAACTGAGGAATGGATGAGATGAATGTGGAGCAACTAAATAATAATATTTTGGCACATCAGCCGCACCACATCATCATAAGTAGCAGGACTTAGGAAAATATTGTGCAAGAAACTATTCTGAGGAGAGAAGCACACAGACTTAGAGGAAGTTGTCTCTTTTGTTGAAGAGGAAGTGTTTTGATCCATTCAAAGGGATTTCTTCATTTCTCAACAATGAGATTGGTTCAAGATTTTGGATCCAGAAGTAGAACTCTGGCAAGTAAGGGTCCTCCTTGCTGTTTTAAAAAAATAAATAATAAAGCTTTTTCTTGTGATATTATGACTTTTTGTTCTCAAAAATGTCAACTTAATTCTTGTAATGTTTTTACATTTTTTACATTCTTCTCATATACAAATGTATTCTTGTTATATCATAACATTTTTCTAGAGATAAAAGAAGAAAAAGCAGTTGTGTGTTAGTAGCACTTCAGGAGACAGTTTCACTATGCTGCCTTTCTTTGACACTCATAAGAAGAGAACTGGTTAATAAAAACGGGGAAAGGAGAGAAATGGGTGAAGCAGTGATAAACTTTGCAAAATGAAACCCTTTATCTGCTTTTCATCTGCAGTAATGGTCATTAGCAGAGCTCGCAGTCAAATTTTTAACCTTTCAAATCATAGGGTCATTCCTTAGAATCACTAGAAGAGCTGGTTATAAATCTAAAGTGTTTTATTTTTTCCCACATGGGATAGCTCATTAGATTGGAACAGTGCAACTGAAACCAATACCATATGGCTGTTAAGGGAAGAAACTCAATTAGCAAGCTAACAGGGTCATGTGAGGGCGTTAGGTTTCACCAGAGAGATGGACAGACAAAAAACATGAAGCTGCATATGAAGGTGGACCAAAACATAAGAAGAGACAGTTTCCATGTGTTTGTTTGAATGAATTAGAGTTTCTCACTTTCTCCGTTTTGTGATAAATGAGATACTTCACAGTCCAAGGGGTTACGTGATTATAGGATCAACAGATTTACCTTAAAGGAGCAGTTTGAACCTCTGGGAAAACTTATCCCCTTTCTGTACAAGAGTTAGATGATAAGATTTATGTCTGTCTGTTAAATATTAGTCTACAGCCATTTGGTGTTAGCTTAGCACTGAAAACAGGAGAAACAGCCAGTCTAAAAGCATCTCCTAAGTTCACAATAGTTGTTTTCAGACAAGAACCTTGGAAAATGTCCAGAAAATTGGGTCCGGACATTTTCCGGTATTTCCCATTCACATATGAAGAACAGCACAAGATTGTCCGAGTCAGACGCATTCACAACAATAGGAAAATATCGAGAACATTCAGTTGAGGGTGGTTGTATTTTAGGGATTTTTACATGGGCTCACTTGGACATTCTCCAGAGTTTTCACTACAGGGGTCTGGCATGGAAAACTCTGGAGAATGTCCAGAAAACAATTCAATTAACAGATATAAACACAACTTGTTATTATAATGATATAATGAAAACATATTGTAATTTGTGTCCTACATAATTGCAGGGAGGTAAATATTTGTACCTATTTTTTGCTCTTTCACTCTTCCTTCAGGGTTTATGGGAACTCACACTAACCATCTCCAGACTGTCGCTTTGTATTAAGCATAGATATATGAGAGTGGCATTGATTTCTTCTCTCTGCAAGAAAGCTATAACTGTTCCATTATATTGCTCAAAGATTGTTTTACAATCTATGGGGGTAAACTTTGTTTACAAAGTTCTAGTCTCTCATCTTTAACAAGAAACGACTAAATGTAAGGGCTCTACAGACTAAAATCTTTGCCAACTCAAGGCAAATGATTCCCCTTTCAAGCCAACCCATCATTATTCTGGCCTCAACCCAGATCTTACAACCTTAAACCCCAAAAAACAACTGGTGTTTTTTCCTCCAGCCCCCTCAGCCTCTAAGCCGGACCACCTGGGAACCTGTCTCTAGTCTCTGGCCTAACCTCTACCTGTTTGAAGACCCCAGCATGAAACATGACCTCATTCCCGTGAGTTAATCACTTAAAAAAAGCAATGATCCTCACAGGAAGCAAGACCTAAGAACCAGGAAGTTCAGACAGAGGGATAGCCCAAGGCTAGTAATCAATCATGGGGTGTCTGGCGTGAGGTCACCTTTGTGTGAGTGTGTTTGTGTTAAGAATTCATTGTTTCCAGCATATTATCCTAAAAACTAAGGTAATCCACTACCTAAGATAAGCCTTGTCCAACCTTTGTAAAATGACCAATGCGATGGGATAGCTTATTTGTGTTGCCACAGTAACCACCAGCTCAGTTTTGGCCACAGTGAACCTTGGACCAATCCTCAATGGAGACTATATTATGGCTCAGAAGCAGGATGAGCAGACTTTTATGAAGTCACTCTTCTTGTTGAAACTATGATTGTGAGATGATTGTCACTGCTGTAATTTATCTCCAAGTGTACGACAGGGCACAATCCAATGAGTGTTGATGTTCTGACTGACAGACACACTAAGAGCGCCCATATTCTTCTGGCACAACATTTTCTCAGTCTGAACAGTAACATAGGAAACTGTTATATACAGTATATATATTCTCTCCCTCCATTCATCAGCATTGTTTCCCAGTGTTTTCTTTGATATTGCTTCACTGTCCCTCAAGATTTGGACGTGTTGCTCTTTTTCGTATATAAATGTCAACAGTGGATATTTCATTGCTGTTTTTAGAGGATAATGTGGCCTTTTGATTCACATCTGATCTGACTGAGCCTCAAAGATGTAAAGCTAGCATCCCCATAATGCTTGCTTTGTCTTCTTAAATCCTCGCTTACTCTTTCCCGTTTTATTTTGTGGAGTAACTGCCGATTCAGGTTTATCACTTGCAGTAAAACGTCTTCAATCCTTCAATCTGTTAGGAAGGAGCAGGAGAACTCAGGTTTCTATAACACATCCCAGAGCCTCTGGCATTTGATGGTAGTTAGAATTGAAATAGATTCATTCCCTCTGCTGATGGTCTGCAAGATCGGGTTTTGACTACATAACAGCAATAAATCACATTAATATGGAATGCATTTAATGTGATTAGCTTCCTGCATTCATTTGTGCACACACAGAAACATGCAGATGCACGCTCGCATACACAGCTCACATGCAAGGAAAGATGCTTGGGGTTTTCAGGGACAGCTCTGGAACTTATTATAATATTCATGTTAAGTCATATGCAGCTTGATACTCCACACCTGTTCCACTGAGTCATTGACAGAGTGGAAGAACAAGCCAGATTTGTAAATGTACACCCTCCTGCTGTAAGTAACTTTTCTCTCAAGTAACAAAACACCCAGTTTCCCTCTATCTCTCTATGTCTCTTTCAGTCGTTTTTGTAGGTATCACTGAAGGATATAGCCGGTAGCTATGGTTAATGTGCCAAATCATTGTATGTGACACCTCCTCCTTTCAACATACCTCTATACGCTACAGCAAATGTGTGTACATTAACATGTTTTAGTGTGATAGAATCCAAGTCACAGGGCAGATTGTTTCCATAGCATCTCCACTTCTTGTACAGGTCTGAAGAAGTGTAGATTCAATCCAAGCAAAATACGATGAATGTATAAAATGTTTGACACTCACCCTTTTCATGTGCCAATCGCTCTAGTGCCCTAAAAACTATCTTGTCTAAACTTATCTTACCCTAATACAATATCATATTTTATCAATGCTGTACTGCTTAGTTCAAGATAAATCTTTAACGATTTGGGAGCGGGACAACAACTTGTAGTTGTGTTTCCAAATCTTGACCAGCTGCTTTCAATTTCCATATGTATCAAACAAGCAAGACATAACATGTTAATAAGCACTGAAGGACAAGTTTTGTTACTTTCGTACAGTCAGTCAGAATGTTTTCCAGTCTTTATGTTAAACTTAGCTATTTTGCTGTGTGCTATGTCCTCATACTTAAATCTTTAAAGGAAATGCATAAGAGTTATATTGATCTTCTCATATGCCTTCCCAAGTAAGATAAAATGACAAGAAATGAATGTTACACAGGTACATATTTCCATGCAAGTCAGACATGGTTGTTGACAATTTTGCATTTCTTCACAAATCTTGAAATTTGAATGAATTTGAAATGAGTTTGCATTTAAATGATTGATTCGCTTGAATATATAAAATGTGTCAGCATTTGTGACAGGATAGATGTGGATACAAGAGAAGCAGACCAGAAGATGATTATTTTTGCTTCTATAACTGCAATGTGAAACCAACACTGACTAAAACAACTCCCTTCTTATCTCCACCTTTGTAGCTGCAGCACCGTGTATCCTGGACTGATTCACTCTTCTTTTTGTCAAAGCTTTGAGGACATCAAAGAGCTATTTGCTCTTGTCTCTGCTGTCTAAACGTTGAGACACCAGGCTACCTACAGTAAATGATCCATGTCTGTACATTATATATATTGTTTATGCTTAAAATTCAGCCATAACAGTAAAATATCAGTTAAATAGGGTTAGGTTTAGTAATTACCTTCCTGATGGAAGATAATAGCTTAGCCATCAGGTGATGCTGTTGCACAAGCCAAATCTGGATGTTTTACAGTGCAAAGAAAAATGTGTTGACGGTCGACTGCAAACGTTTGCTGTTGAGAAAGAGCCAAGAATAGGGAGGAGACCCAGAGGTGGACACGCCAAGGATTACAGATCTCTCTCTGTTGTGTTAGAACTGTCTTTGGGCCGTCTGAGCTGTATCCCTGCTGACTTTAGCTGCAGTGATTCTATAGACTCTGTCAATGAATTATAGTGTTGTAAATCTACATTCATAGTCTCTCTCTCTCTCTCATCTTTTATTATTAGCTTTAAAAAGGAAATTGTATGTTGACTGCTTATCACAAAGAGCTGACATGGTCCCTGTGGGCCCGGGGAGTGACTGGGAGGAATGAAAGGACAGATGGAGCCAGAGAGGACTGAGAGCTCTGATGTGTGGTTAGTGACAGAGCCTCTGGTTTGATGTGTTTGATGTCTGCGAGCTGTCCTGAGCCTGGCAGGTCAAACAGTGAGACTCGGAGTATACACCTGGAACACTGTAAAATAGGTGTGTTTTCCAAAGGCTACTTCAAAGCCATACTCAATAAAGCACACTGATTATATTCAGTTTTCTAGGAGGGTTTGTCTCCATACATCATAAAGTCATATTGTTTTGATTATTAGTATGATGTGCCTTTTACAAAAACCTGACAAGGTGATACAATAAACTGGATTACTGATTTTTATGACAATAAAAAATTGGTTTGTACAAACATCCACGACACTTTCACACCTAACTTGTTTGGTCTGGACCTTCAGAATTTTCAGTTTAATCCAACCCAAATAACAGGTGTGAAAGGTGCGTCAGACAATTATCCGGACCAACGGACTAAAATTCAAAAGGTTGTTTCTGTCTGGATCAAACTGAACTGGTTCGTTTGCAGTATATACATTTTTTAGAATAGTTTGGACTTTCAGACCAATTGAAGGAAGTTGAGACAGCATTGAACAATAGAAGAAAAAGAAGCAGAAGCATCTCAAGGGATTGATTGTAGTCTTTTGCCTTTGGCGATATAATGTTTGAATTATGAGGACGTTCATTTTTCTGGTAGTAATACCATAATGATATTACTGTGGCAATGCAATTAACAAAGCTACTATTGAGACTAATTTTTCTCTGCACTTTATTTAAGAAAGTTAGTGAATACAATAGCTTAATATAAAACATGCCAATGTCAGACAAATGTCTACAAACCAACAGATAGATGGGACAGACAGGATGTACGTTTGTCATACAAAGTCTTTACTTTGCCGCCAAAATTACGATGTGTAACCAAAACTAACTGGATCAAATTTAAACAATGTAACAAAGACACAAACCTTGGTTTAGACTGTTGTCCAAATTTCAATAAGGATTCATTTACCATGTATTCATATTTTTATTTTGGGATTATCTTAAGTATACTCGTTAATGTTGCATCCATCACACAAGCACATTCTCGAGTGTGAAAATTGCATTTTGTGTCGTATTTTTGTTTGTTGTTTTTGAACATGTAATGCTCATGAAACTACCCTTTATTCTTCATTGTGAGAGCTTGGGTCTGTGTAGAAAATGCAACTGGAGTCATGCTGCGATGTTGTTTTTATTTCCAGATGTTAACTTCTTTATAGAGGTTTTCTGTTTTTAATATTTTCTAAAGAAAATCATTGATGTTGTGTTTTAAGAGAGTTCCAAGTGTGCACACTGTGGGTAAAAGAACTGTAAAAGAGCTGCTTTTGTGCAAGTTATAAACTGTGTCTTAGCAAAGCTTCTCTGACAGTAAAACAGTGGGACATATACACACACGCACGCACGCACGCAAACATACACACACGCTCTCTCCTATACATGCAAACAAAGACATATAGATCTAAAGACTCCCGTGATGATGCCCTAATTAAGCTTTAGCACATGGAAGCTATTGAGTGTGAAATTAAAAACAGGGACAGGGACATCATTATAATGTCAGCTCTAACTTTAAAATGGAAGTTGGGCATAGGATCAGATCATCCTTGTGCAGGCAACCGGCTCCGAACCAAGATCTCACACACCCATGAAGAGATTAATCAGGGTTGTCTTTGGCTGCTGGTAGATGTGAATTTAAGAAACTGCATCATGTGGAATAAGATACAGCAGGAATAGAGATGTTTAGGACAGTTAATGTTGCTGTTAGAGAACTCCTTTTTATGGCAATTCACTATGTGATGCTTGAACAAAGAGGCAATTACCCCTGTAATGCTCCAAACAGTCCAGCCTCAAGTTCAAGTGGTTGATATAAATAAGCAAAGGCAGCTGTTGCTCAGTTGGAGCTGCAGTCACATTTACCACGTATTTCCCCCCAAAAAAGGCAGCCTGAAATTAATTAAGACAAATTACTTAAGTCAAGAAGATGACTAAAGAAGGTTTTTTTTTTTTTTTCTTTCAATGAGCTCAGGAGAGGGATTACGAGGCACGGGCTCTGAGGGCAGGGAGGAAAATAAACAGAGCAGACGAGTGTGTCTCTTGGATTTCAATACAGCCAGAAGGTCATATCTTAAAATGTAGCAGCGTGTCTGCACCCTGTGGACAACAACACGAACAAAACAAATCATCTTTTCTTCCCCAGTTTAATACTGAAGCTAAGCCCAGGCCTACAAATGTATTGTCTGTGATCAAATAATAATACAGTACGTACATTGAGGTATACCAAATCTACATAATAACCTTGTACAGTAAAGTGGATGATGCACAATGACTTAACTATTTCATCCTTTAAATTTCCTTTTCTACTGTTTTCTGGTTGATCCTAGGCTCTTAAGAAATCTGCTATAAAAACAGAGCAGTGACAAATCTCCATCCTCTCCTCTTACCCCTATACCTAGTTTACAAGGGGGGGGGTTACAGCTCGAGGGGTCAGAACATCTCCTGGGGCGGTGGTCTTCAAAGAATACCCAAGAGAACCACAACGTTTTGCCTCTTTGTAACCCTCCTTCCCCTCGTTTGTCACAATGCCCCTCTGCTGACAGTTGACCTGCTGCACTACTCACACTGTCAGCTGCATGTGTGATCCTCCACATTGTATGTCCACATCTCTGCACCTCAGCCCCAGAGTTTCCCAGATGCTGCATTTTTTTGTCTGACCTGAGTTCACACTGTCATCGTGTCATTGCATCGTCACTTAGGTGCCAAAATTCTTACCTCTCCTGTAAACTACCTTTCAGAATTAAACCGGATTAAGGGGCAGAGAGAGTCAGCGTTCTCCGCTGGGATTCACAAGACCTCAGAGGCCGGGGCTTTGATATACTGATCTGTCATCTCTTTCTGTCTCCTTCTATTCCTTCTGTCTGTCTGCTCCCTGCAGTTGTTGACATGCCCCTTAATGTGTATTTAACGTCTCGTCTGCCCTGTCACCACGTAGTTAGGATGATGTCTGCCCTGCCGTTCTGCAGGACACGCTGGGGTTTTGATGACAGTGGAACCACTGCTGTACACTCCGCTGGGGCCCTGCAGAGCTCTGTGTCTGTCTGCCTTTTTATCCCTCCATCCATCCGGTCCCTCCATCCTACCATCCCTCCTCTCCTGGCGTTTATGTCTCCTCATCCACCTCCCTGCCCGTTTTGTCACAGCGTGTCCTGTCATTACTCACAGCGGCTATCCGATGACAGGAGCGTGCAGAGGACAGGAAAAAAATGTTTATGTGCATGTGTACACTCAGCATCTTCTTACATCCTAATCAGTGGTGTAGCTGCCAACAACAGGGAGCAAATCACATTAAGATAATTGGGAAATACTTCATGTTGGACAGCTGGAGCTACGCAGGATTGATTAAATAAATTTGATGTCACGGCGGAAAATCAGCCCTCGCAGAGCTGTGCGAGCGTGAGTGTGTTGGTACTCTTGCATGGAGCGATAAAAGATACAAGAGAGACAGATTAAAAGAAACAAGGGTTTAGTGGTTTGAAATATGAACCTGGAATACAACACAGCAGACAGAGAATGCTCTGCAACCTTTGGTAGCAAAACTGTAAGACTGAGAAACAAGCAGTGCTTGTCATGAACACAGGTTGCATGGGCCTCACATTTCTCCTGAGTGACCACTAGATGTCATTATTATCTATGCATTAAATTTCACTTTCAATGCCCTTGCTGACATGCTTGAGTCATACTGATAACACTTTCTCAAGTTGCTGAATATCATTATCATATCACCTCTGTTTCTTTTTCTCAACACATCCCCCTGAACATTTGGGAGAACTTAGATAAACTGTCAAACGCAGAACGCAGCTGCTGAATTTGGCATGTCTGTAAACGCTCCTCAGAAAGATACGAGGAATTCGTCGAAGGGATTAAAAGTTAGAAATGTGCAACTCGTGCTTGCAAGGTTCATATTTCATAAGGTCACCTCAGCTCCACTGACACAGAGGGCACTCTGGCTTGAACTAAGAGTATGCAAATGAGCAGCAAGTAATCAAAGTTCCAGCTGAACTGTTTAAGAGTTCATTGAACTGGAATAAAAAGATGTGGAGGAAATTACTTCAGTTTGTCATCGCTGTGGCAAATTAGGCAAGGACTGAATAAATGGATTAGCGCGCAGGGTGGGTGTGTGTTGGAGGGAGAGTTAGCGTATGTGTCGTGTGTGTGTGTTTGTGTGTGTGTGTGTGTGTGTGTGTGTGTGTGAGCGTGCTGTTATTTTATCTATACACAAAAATGTACGGTTTTTGCATCTGCTCAGAGATGAGATACCAGGATGCACAACATTGCTTCCATCTTTTTAATGGCATACATCCTACTCCTCCCTGTGTTGTCATGGTGATGTGTCCCTTCCCAACCTTTTTTTAGATAGGTATGCAGGGTTTGTTCCTCCTTTGCAATCTGACACACATACAGCAGAGCGACCGTGAACGTATACCCTATTATACACTCACTGGAGAAGTAGACAGCTTGCAGTGTTAAGGACTAAAAATCCACAACTTACTTATCCTCTTTTTACGAGGACAAGCTAAACTTGGCTCATGATTGACCTGATGTTAAACCAAAACAGGCAGATTTGAATTCTAAAATAACATTTCCCTTTGAGTTATGAGTAATTCCCTCATTCAAATTTCTTTCAATTTTCACTGTCCCCATTTATAAATCCACCTACCCTGTGAAGGAGCAGCTTCTTCTGAGCAAAACTACAGCCAGCATTAGTAATCGATTAGGAGGCGAAATGAGGACTTTAAGCTGATCTTATTTAGATGCAGTCAAGGGGAGGATAAGGTGTGGATAGACCGGCTTGACTGTCTTATCTGCCGCCTGTGGACACATCCGCTTTTCACACCTTCTGCTCTATCAGCTGCCCACGCAGACACCTTAACACACACACACACACACACACACACACACACACACACACACACACACACACCAGGCATACAAGCGCACACGAACACTTGGAAACATGTTGGATAATAGAAACATTGCAGGATGATTATTTATCACATGGAGATGATTTTGCAACGTTAATACCGAGCAATGGGTTTTCATCCATGTGCAATGTTTCATACATGAGCGTAACGTTGATTTAATCATTACATCAGCAACTCTATTATCCATAGCCTGTCTTCTATTCAACAATTTTCCATTGTCTGCAGCTCCACAGAACCTTTGTTCCACACAAACACACAGCAAAAACCCTTTAGCGCATTATTATTAAGCGAGACAAAACAAACCATTTTCCTATACGAGTGGTTTCCTATTACAATTAAACAGGAAGCAAATTAGGGTGAGGAGACTGTTGCTGATAAGAAGAGTGTGTCTGGATGCCAGGTGCAGCGGAGAGCTTGTTTTGCATATCAGACAAGTGCTATTATGAATAGAGCCATGCATACACTGCATTAGTGGGTGTAATGACTGAATGAGGGTCAACTAAATGAGGGGTTACTGTACACATATGCACATGCAAAGATACTCGTGCAGGTAGACAAACCAGACTCAAACACACTCAGCCGTCTGTAAGCACTGAGCGTAGGGTCATCCGTAATGGAGCAGACCACGGGAGTAAAAGCAGCAGCGATGAATCCGCATCTCCATAAAACCTGTTCTCTCCTCGCAGCCTCCATACATATTCAGACATGCTGACTGAAGCTGTGCCACGTCGTTAGCAAATGAAAAGTAGTTTAGCATGAGAATGAGCCCAGGGGTCACGGGGAAAAAGAGCGGCACAGGGAATGAACAAATTCCACTCGGCCTGTAATTGCCTCAAGGGGGAAAAAGGAGGTAAGGGACGACGAGGTAAAAAAAAAGGAGCATTCATTTCATTTGTTTGTTACATTTACAGTGCAGCTCCACTCTGGATGGATGTTTCAAGGAACATCTGTTTGCATAATAGAGGTATTGTTAGAAGACTGAGCCATCTGATATTGAAATCACTGTGGCATTGGTGAGCAGGGTTTCATATTCAGGTGGGGCGACACATTTGCATCAGTGAGGGTTAGAAGCTCTGATCTGACACAATGCCACACAAAAATGTCAGATTTGTTTTTGGTGGAGTTTGAAAGCCAGCTAGTCTTTTGCAAACTTTACAGAAAATATTCAGATCTCATAAGGACAATCTTAAAGTTTGGTGAAGTTCAGGCAGCTGAGATAAGGGTTAGTGAAAGTGCAGGGTGATGCATCATAATAATAAATACTCAGAAAGAAACCACAGCTCAAACAAAACTGAAACTCATAAGGCATTTTCACATTTGAAGTCAAGACTATGGTTAATGTCTTTGTGACATTGTTTATATTTGATCTGGTTACTTTTTGTTTCACATTGCAATGTATGCAATTGGTCTGTTTTCCCACAGCAAACAAACCAAACCATGGTTCAGTAGATCCAACTTTGGCCCATTGTTCTGTGGAACATTTCACACCTGATATTTTGGTTCAAACTAACCTAAAAATTCAGAAGTATCGGACTAAACAAAGTAGGTACGAAAGTGCCCTGAGGCTAAAAACTGTTTTCACACCTTGCCCCACATGCAATCCATTGATATTTTAGAAATATCCTTTTTGAAATAATGTCAATCCTGAGACAGTCATGCTGCCAGTAACACTATAAATGTATTTTGTATAAAATGTATCTATTGGAAAAAATGCTGTTTCTGTTAAATCAATAGTTTGACAATTTCATGAAATATGCTTAATCACTTCCTTCCAGAGAGATAGATGGGACAGTCAAAACCAACATGTCCCTTAAACTAGACTCTGGAGCCAGGAGACAGTTTGCTTAAGTTAGCATTAAAACTGAAAACGGATAAACAGCTGGCTTGGGTCTGTCTAAAGTCCAAATAAATCTGCTGACCAGGACCCCTAAAGCTTATATACACATTATATCTTGTTTATTGGATCCACACAAAGGTCTCCTTAAAGTCACCTCCTTATTTCCACCACTGCCGCCCGTCAGGGTTGATTTGTGCATGGTATATATTTGTGTTGTACCTTGAAATACAGATCCCTGATCTTTGGAGCAGCTCGAGGAGATAGTTGGTGAAAGGACATTTATGAGCCACTGCCACCGGAGGCTCAAGCCACTGCTGCCGTCTTGCTCTCTAAAACTCACCAGTGCAAAAATATTGGTTTGCCAGCCAGATGAAATTAAGTCCAGCTGTTCGGCTTGCGGTAGCCATGTTGCACGGGGCAGAACAGGACTACGACTGATCAGTAATAAAGATCAACACCAGTCTGAACCAATTTAAACAACCTTAGAGAACCTGGCATGCTTCACTGCTCACCTCCCATCTCCTTCTCTCACTCACTTCTTTGTCTTTTCTCTGTCCTTCTCTCTCTCTCTCTCATTCTTTTTTATATGTAATCTCTCTGGCCCAAGTTGTCCACGGAGCAGAAAGTCATTAAGTGTTGGAGAGGCGACAGTGCAGCGATGGTTCAGCCTGAGAGAACACCGTCTCCCTAAGCAGGCCTGACCACGGCTGCACACGGATTAGCTCATTACAGGTTGTACACTTACCCTCACCATGCAGAGGCAGAGAGGGAGTCCAGAGGCCGGCCAGGTGATGCTCCAAATGAGACCTTTTTATTTGCAATTCACTTTCATTCTTTTTATTATTATTATTTAATTATTTTCTTGTTTTTTCTTTGTTGCCGTAGCTTTTTTGTTGAGGCATAGACGGAGGTACTACGCCTCGAAGAGAACTGCTCTATGTCCCCATCACTTACAGCTCATGTACCCCCCCACAAACACAGAATTTCTTTACACCTCTCACAAATCAAGATGCAATCCCAGAGGTGAATTTACAAGAACATTTCCCTAAATCCCCTCAAACTCTACCCTGTCACATTTTATTGATTATACATAGCAGCACTTTTGCATGCTGAGGGCCACACAGCCATTGCAGTTGATGTGCAAAATGTCATGTTTGTGCGTGTGTGTGTGTGTGTGTGTGTGTGTGTGTGTGTGAATCCCTCATTAGGCACACAGCAGAGGATAGTAGCCTGGCCAATTACACAAAAATCCTTTTCTTCCCTTTCCTTCCATCTCCTCTCTCTCCTCTCTCTTTCTACCGCCATCCTTCCCCAACATCTCCAAATAAACACGACCATTTGCATATTGCTTAATGGATTGCAAATCATCCGACCCCCCAAAATGAGCGTAATTGAGGTGATGCATCATATTGTCAGCTGATCTAAGCAGGATAATAATTTTTGATGTCATTTTCAAACATGTAGCTTTCCCTTAACCATTTGTTTGCACTCAGTAAATGGTGTTTGAAGGAGAGGAGTGCCATAAACACACTGAAATCCCACAGCGCAGTGTCCAATTAGGAAATACAAAATCATCGAGTCAAATCAAAAAACAACTTATTCTGCTAAACTGAAGGTTTTTGTAAACTCGAACAATGTAACAGGGAATGATGAGCATTTCTTTAAATTTTGAATCTCTCTTGTTCAGACTGTATGAATTTTGCAGCAACTTCACTCTGTGGGCACAAATATATTTATATAGAGAAAAAAGGTGTTGAAGACACCAGGATAGCTCGATGTGTGGGACCGGTGGCCCTCAATAAATACAGGTTAAGACATGCAGAGCTGTAAACTAATTGGCAAAAACAAGTGGTGCTATTCTGCTCTAGAGGATCTAGTGTTGATAGTGGGAAACAGCAACTGGGAGAAGCACCAGTGTCACAGCCTCAGATGTGTATGTGGGTGTGTGTGTAGTGGGGGTGTGCAATGAGATGGCCAATGGAGACCCTGAGAGAGCAGGTTCCCATGACCCATGTAGTCCAATAGGAGGTCTCTTCAACTTGTATAGACACAACTATGCCAATGAATGCACACACAAAATCACAATCACACAGTCAAACTCTGTGTGTGTGTGTGTGTGTGTCAAACTCACTCTCTCACACACACACACACACACACACACACACACACACACACACACACACACACACACACACACACACACACACACACACACAGTCCAATCTGATCTCAGGCTAATTTAGCAAACACCATCCTCTCTATCTCTGCTGCCCCCCCTTTTGTATGCAGCTCCTGCAGATTTCATCTGTACCTGAGAGTAAGAGAGCAGTGCTCACATTTAACCACACATGCATGTGCACACAAACGGGTGTTCACATAAAAGACATGTACACAGGGATTTATCAAGCATCTAACCACAAAGCTCTCCACCAGGTCTGTGGTAAGAGTCAAGTACAAACAAGTGTCTGACATAATCGTAATAATCCATAATCCTCACCGCGCAACCAAATAAAAGTTCAAAGAAACTTTTAAGGATCTGTTACATGTCTGGACGGCGAAATCTTTGACAGAGAATTTCAGTCTCGTCTAAAATCTTTTGAGGTTATCATCTGGAATGATGTGAATATTTATGAGCTGAGAGGAATGAGACAGTCATATCTAAAATATGAATTTCCTAATCAGAGCTAATAAATATTTGACTTGTGGAGTCTATCGAGCAGATTAATAGATATTCGGGGCTAAATTGTTAATGTGATGCAGCCCATACAGTATGGTCCCCCATTAGGACCCACGTCATCTTTGTCACCTACTGATGAAAGCTGTTGTCTGTCTCTCTCTCTCAAGTATATATATATATAGAGAGAGATCTCTCTCTCTCTCTCTCTCTCTCTCTCTCTCATATATATATAAATAATGAAGCCCACCAAGGTTATGCAAAATTGTTGACATATATATACTTACTTTTTCAACAAGTTAAGATTATTAATAAATTATTATTATTATTAAAATAACACAACACACAATCCACCCTTCGCTGACAATCAGAGAGAATAGATCATTTAAAGTCATTTTCAAAGGTGCAACTCAATAAAGATGGATCCAATGTCTAAATGTGACAAACTCCTGTGAAACAATCAACTAGCTGCACAGTTCCTCTCATAGAGCATCTTTAAATTGATGCTTTCGGTTTTACAGCCCATAATTTATCTCTGATACATCCAGCATAAACATGCTGCATCTAAGTGGCCAAGAATCAGAGATTGTAATTTGTAATGCATTTCAAATTCTTGGCAAAACTACAAAGGAGTCATAAACGTTCTAATCTTTCAAAAGCTATAATTTTACAGCAACATTGTTGATTTTGTTATCTGGCCAAAACAAGTGTGCTTCAGCTACTTCACACCTATAAACCATATATTTTAATAGCTTTCTATGAGCAGCGAGGAGGGGGGGACTTGGAGGGGAGAGAATAGGAAAATGTAGTTTGGAGAGCGAAGAATGCAAAAGAAAGGTACCCAATCTCCGCGGGTCTAACAATAGAAGCGCAGAGTCACAGCCGGAGAAGAGTCTATTTGAATTCCTTCACAGGGTGCCTATAAACAGGACCACATGTTGAGAGTGATAAACCAGAGGGTTTATTCATGCACCTCATCCTCTCCACCATAGCTGTCCACATCTTTACATGCAGCTAAGTGAAGGAGTCTACAGAGAGAGACCCTGTTAAAGTAACTCTATTACGCTCTGTGTGTGTGTGTGTGTGTGTGTGTGTGTGTGTGTGTGTGTGTGTGTGTGTATCACCCAGCACCACAGGTAATACCAGGCACACATAGGCATATGTTGCACAGTCTCCTACATGGTAGTCACAATCAGGATCTTGCAGGTCACACAGAAAATCTGGAAAATCTGGAAAATCTTTTGCTGCTTAGTTACAATCCAACACAAAAAACCAATGGATAGGAAGCTATCTTAGCTTAGCACAAAGAATGGAAACAGTATTTAAAGAGATTTGGAGGGTAAAAATCACAAGCTCTAATAATATGATAGTGGAAAGTAGCACAGATAATCTGTGGAGCAGTAATGCATGACAATCAGGTTAAATGTTGCATTAAATGTAGTCTATAGGTTCCACAACGATTACCTAAGAACATATATATCTGTGGTAACTAGGCCTATATTGTTTGAATGTGATCATGTCAGTCGTTCGTGTTATACAGCATAGTTATTAATGTCAATCCAATCCTTGACACGACAAAAACTCAACCTCTTAAAAAACAAGAACAAAATTGACAATACCAGGCTCATATCTCTAAAAAATAAGCAACGGAACAAACTTAAACAGCCAAAGTTAGTAAAGCATGTAAAAATGATATTGCCTTTAATTTAGGATACCTTGCTTTGCTTTCTGAAGTGTCCCTGCTTTTCTTCACTCATCTCCATCACCTTCTCTCCTCTTTATGTCCTTTTGTCTTTGTAAGTTGCATGAGCTTAGATTGATGAACTATCTTCATATTTGTCTGTCAGTGGAAAAAATAGGGTCAATTGATATGCAAACGTTACCTTCCCCTAGGATAATGTTGCAATGAAAATAAAAAACCTCTGGGGGCACCTCTTTTTAACAAGCATTTCAACCCTTTACACAAAGTGAAAAAAACCAATTCAAACTTTTGTTGAACGTTTATCAGGTGATTCATTCAACTGAAACCCACTAGCAGACATCGTGTTGGAGGGCCACTTTTTTTTAAATAACAAAACCGGGCCACACTAGATTTTGTATCAGAAAATTTAATTCACCCACTCACAAACAAGCAACCATACACTTTAATATTGGAAGACACATCTCCACTTCCTCCTACGTTGCAGAAATGAAGCATAACTATCACGTATATGAACGCTGCCATTTTGATCTAGAAAGTAAGAGTTGAGGTCTCATCGATACAATCACTTGTCGAATCGTGAGTCAGTCACAGCTGTCGTCATCTCAATCATGACTCAATCACTAATCAAAACCAAAATTTCCAGACAAATTACAAAAATGAAAATGACCTATACTGCTGCCACCCACCATAGTGATTGAGACGCTTTGGCTTCACTTAACAAGAGCAGTCACAACGTCCATGACGCTATAGTGATGAGGCGATCCTGGACTGTAAAGCATCTCTGCAGCACCAAAGTGGAGATAAAATTTCCCAACTTGTACTTTCATGTGCAAAACATAAAGAGAACGTATTGACCTCAGTGGAGGGTACAGTGTTGTTGACCTGAGAATCATAGAATCAAAGCACTGTCATGGTCGCTTCAGGTAACTTCTGACTTGCTACAGCTCGAGTGATAAGCAGAAGTTCAGCCAGTGACAATCAGGAAAGTTAAACTAAAGTGTGAGACACATGGGTTACTTAAGTTCAACTCTGCATCTCAAATTCTCAATCTCTCCCTGATTCATGTGGCAACAAAGCCATCCAACGCTGTGCAACAATTGGTTTGGTGCGTCTCCACTTCAAACACACATCACCTATTCATTGAACATGTGCAAAGGCACAAAAAGATGTGTAACACACACAAACACAAACACACACACACACAGACAAACATTCCAGAATTTCACTAAACCCTGTTGAGAAAAAGCTGTTTGGATGTCTGCCTTCCAGTGAGGCAGGATATACATTGGTTATCTAATCCCCACGCAAACTGTGTGGATGGGAAGGATTTCAGAAAAACATTGTGTGTTTGACAGGATGAAATGGTGAGTTGTGGTCAAACGGTCAGGTGATGGTTCCCTGGAAATATCTTTACGGCAGATCATAAGCTGGAAAGAGACTTTAGGAACATTCTTTGCTGTGACGGTTACACCATCACTTCAGTGATACTATGATTTTGTCACGTTTTACATTTCATTTCAATCGAAACATTACACATAGTCCTCTGTACGCTATACATCGTTATTTAATTGACAGTTTGTTTTCTGACTTGGGTGCACACAATTTGGCGTAGAAATATTCTGTATTTTTTTTAAATTTGCAGTAACACTTACCCTTTGTCTTGAGATCAGCTGGCAAAAGGCCTAAAGCCTGCAGGAAGTGGCCCTTTAAGTCCAGCCCACAGGAAGTGGAGGAGGCCAAAGCATGATTCAAGAGGGGGGGTTAGATTTTGAAGGGGTTGAAACTTTTCTGTTTGACTTTGTTATCGTTTGTTTAAAGTTAATCCTATTCATTTATGTATTTATTTTGATAGGTTGTTAATGTTTGTATGTTGAAAGTTTATTTGGGTGTTAAAGTTGTATGTTTGATTAGGTTTCCTCTGTGTGCCTGTCTAGTTGTCTACCTGTGTATATATACCCCTGTGTGTCATTGGTAAAGAAAGGTCTGTTAGTTATGTTGACGCTGTAGCTGTCTTATTGTTTATATGACCTATTTAAGTTAGAGCCCTGATTTTGATGTTCTTTTCTTATTTTTTGTAAATTGTATGGATACTTATTTGTTTTTTATTTTTATTTTTTTCCAATTTTATCAAAAAGGGAAAATTACTTTCTACACCTTTGTCCTTCACCTTTCTGCTTGGTCCCTAACATGTACTGATACAAGAAATGCACAAATGGGTGTGCAGAAAAGTACACACACACACACACACACACACACAGAAGCTCTGACATTCCTGCAGTGTATTCACAGGGAGCAGCAGGATGAGAGCTCTATTATGTGGACAGCAAAAGAAATGATTTTCTGACAAGACAAAATCAAGGCCAAACACTGGCTTTGATTTATCATGGCATCCACAGAAAAGGTGCTGCGACATTTGTAGAACACTTGTATCAGTTGATTTATTCATCTTTCCAGCTCATCAAAAGGAGCCAAACATTAATGGTGTTCTTTCCAGGGCAGCAAAAACCAATACTGTGTACATCAAGTGAAAATAAAAATAGTTTTCATTCATTCAATAAAAATGTCTAAAAACTACTTGACCTTTGTAATTTTGTCATCGTGTTTACTTAAATCATCCAAGATGTTTCCAACAATGTTCTCACCCAGACAAATCACATTTTTATCCATTATAACAGGACGTTTCATTTTGATCGCCTTTTAATTGTGTCATGTCCACTTTGCCCGCGGCTTTGTTTCTAAATTCTGGGGTAAATGACGAATGATGAAGGAAAAGCTAGCCAGCTTTTTCATACCACTGTTTGTATTGGTCACTCGTAATGAATCATAATTACTCATTGCCATTTGCTGTGTGTGTATAAAACTTTAATATATTATCTCATTCTTAAACATTTATGCTTGAGTCAGATAGGTTTTCATTTGGTGATGAAGACAACAACTCCCATGATCCCACGCTGCTTTCTATCTAAAACTTGTGGCAATGACAGATAGAGGTTCATGTGTGTGTATGTAAGCAGGTGATGACATTTCATAAATGTGATTGTATTTTGGGGGAATTCTAAAGCCAAAGATGATGGCGTTCAATGCGCTGGAATTGTGAACAGTTCCTGTTGCTTTACTTTACAGAACTGAGCGATGTCAGGGTTGGAGCTTTTATCTTCATCTGGAATGTAAGGTAGACACACACGTGGGTGCACGTGCACACACACATGCACACACACAAACACACACACAAACACACACACAAACACACACAGATCCCTGAAGCACAGCACGACATGCTATCTAGATTCCACTTTCTGAAGATCAAACTCCTCACGTCTCAAAGACGAGACAGTTCTGCTACCCTGCCCTGTACTCAGCGAGGAGGAGGAAAGAGGTGGGAGTGAAGAATGAGAGCTGGGGCAGAGGCAGGAAGAGGTGAAGGAGACAGGGAGGGGAGGGAGGGAGGGAAAGACAAGGTGATGCTTTTGTGTGAGCACGCAAAATATATTTATTCAAGGCCAGAAAGATTCAAGTCAGCCGAAAGATTCAGACTAAAAGTAAAGTCAGACCTGTGTATAGCAAATGTAACTGTGTGGGTTGTGTGTGTGTCTCCAATGAATACAATTCCCACCTGACTTCGAAAAAAGAGAAGAATGGATGGAGGTTTGTGTATCAACCTTAGTTTCTGATTCTTGATATTTTAACATTTATCAGGACATCAGACCTTGCAAGCTGTATCCTTGCCTCAGCACCGACAATGACTGATGCACCATGTGTTTTCCATCCAGTCACATGAGCGTCAGTTTTCCAACGTTCCCTCAAGCTATGAAGAAACACACACACAACCCGCACAGGAAGGGTGGCCTGACAGCACGGTGAGGAGCTCAGTGTGTACTTCCACGATAGTGTGATGTTAAAACAGAAACAGATGTCAGCTTCTTGCAACCTATTGATTAGCGATACATGCAGAGATTGACACAGATGTGCTCACATACACACACTCACAGTTGAACCGTAGCAAAAATACATCACCTTCCCCCACCGGCTATCGTTTCAACAGCATTGAGAGTCTACGGATGTGATAGCAGCTTCTGTCAGGCTGTACCAGAGACGCTACAAAGGTCTACAAAAAATCAGGAAAATCAATATAAGGATTAGTCAGATGTTTCATTCATACCTCGGCCAAGGGCCCTATCTCACATTGTTAAAGTGATTAAAAAAATTCCTGGATCCTTTTAGGATCTATGCCAAAGTTGAATGGATTCTTTCTTGGCCAACGTCCCATCTTTACTCCAACTTTCATGGAAATGTGCTCTCTAGTTTTTGTGTAATCCTGCTGAAAAACAAACAAAAAACCAAAGCTACATACAAACAAACGGACAAGAGTGACAACATAATCTCCTCGGCCGAAGTAACAAACAAATATTAACCTCTTGGTGGCCCTAGATGATTCAGGGGATTACCAAAGTCAAGGCTTATTCCTCCGGGGGATCACAAATGCCTATCCCAGAATTAAACTATGTTTCAGCCAAAGTACATGTAACTTTTAGTCCCAGGAACTTTTTTCAAGGAGCTATAGACATACAGCAGACAAGTTTTTGTCTGTGTTTCCACTGTGGTCTACAGACCAGGGGAGATGAGCCTGCTGACGAACAACCGACAACAACAACAACAGAAAACATGGAGGACATTCAGTTGCTGATGTTTGTGATTCGAAAATGGTTGCAAATTGTTTTGTTGATGCAATGACGGATATGAGACGAAATAAGTAAACAGATTCTGTGAGCTATTGGGGAGATTGACTGTGAGATGACTGAGACCGATACCCTCCACATCAAAATACCTTGTAAATAAAGTTAATAAAGTTAGTGTTGACCATATCAACTTATGTTTCAGATCTGTGAGAATTACAGACTGTGTCTTGTTTCAGCATCAATCTGGGAACAGAATAGAGAAACGGAAAAGTGGGAAAACGTGGTTCCGACTTACTGAGTGCAACATACAGTAAATGGGGTCAAACCTATAGTGGTAGCACATTGTGATCTGCACAATCTGTTTGAAACGAATGGTGAAAGAAGAGTGGTCAAGTGATCAAACCAGTAGTTGTTGAAACATTAAGTCCAAAATCGTGAGCTAAAGCAGCCATTCCAAGTTTCATGCTATTACTCTATAACCAAAAAGTCACACGCAAAGTCCAGGGGAGGCTGAGGAAGAAGGAATGTGTGAGGCAAGGACAGATGGACCGACAGAGCGAGGGACAAAATAGACACAGGCACATCGAGAGGCGGACAAACTTTCCGAATAAGACTCTTTCATGTATTTGTTTCTTCTTCATCCAGCTAAAAGCCATTCTTGTTTCTTGCTTTTTTTTCCCCATAAGAAGATTAACTGCGAGAGGTGACGCAACACCCCCGGATTACACTGCATATCGTTGCTGTGATACTCTATTCATCAGATCCTTAGCAGCCTTATTAGATTGGCACTCGTCCCTGGAATATCATACAACTGCAATCTATTCGTAGATCTGCTCCTGCCCTTATATAGACATGCGTAATCGACAGTGAGATGAACCCTCTCGTTGTCGACACTCAAAAGACACAAAAATGTATCAGGAGAACAACATTGTCACAAAGAAGCAATTAGAGTTGTCAGACAGACCCGCAGAAGACCACGTGACCTCTTGTTATCAGGAGGATTCTGGGTTAGGATCCCTTGCCTGTCTCCTACACACTCATGTCTCCCCAACACTTGTGGTAGAAGTCATGTCTGACATCATCCATACTTTATGGCACATCATTTGGATGCATACCCCGTTCCACTTGTTTATGTAAATGCTGATATGAGTATCTGTCACTCCTCTCAATATCGTTATGATTAATGTATGCTGCCCCACATACACAGCCAACAGATCTCCAAGTCTTCGTGGCAGATGCTGCCAGTGGTTTGAGGAAAATGCAAAAAGGAGCGTGATTTTGTTTTGCAGCATACACAGGGATTTGAGGTGTTTTGCATGGAAGTCACAAAAAGAGATTTAGTATTCAGATGAGTCATGACATGATTATTGTTGCACACACACACACACACACACACACACAGCACACATTAAATTGATGGTCTAATTTAACACGCGTGCATCTCCTTGAAAGCATATAACAGCATATGGTGTTTTAAAATGCATTGTCATCAACATGTGCTGTGTTTGTCCCAGAGAAGAAACACAGATGGGTTTTAAATGACATGTGCTCAAGCTGAAAGTCAGCAAGGTGTTTATAAGAAAGGTCATCCAATAATTTCCCAAAATGACTCTCTCCAGGTGCTGCAATATTGTACAGCACCAAGATTGCTGACTTTCTCATTTAATCTAATGTCTGATCAATTTTATGTCTTTGTTTTCTTTCAGGAGTCATTGGCCAATTATAGTGGATCAATTTGATTTGATTAATACGTGATGATTGTTTATTAAAAAAAGCCTTTTTGCCATTCCTAGCCAATTTCCTATACATCATTTAGAGCTTCCCTTTAGCAAGGATATTGGCAGTTCTTCAGCGATACTAAACACAGGACACTGACCCCCTGTATAATTTAATTTTTTATTGCAAGATTATACTGGCGGAGGCCACAGTAACATTTGCACATAATTTCCAACTGACCCTGTATTTACTTTCCTCACTGACACACTCAGAGCCTTGGAAAGTTACAGAACAAGATGAGAGAGGAAAAGAAAGAGGGAAAGTGATGGAGGTGAGAGAGGAAGAGCAGGTATTACCCTCTTTTTCACGGCAACACACAGCTATAGCTTTAGTATGGTGTCATGATAGTAATGTTTTATAAATAAATTATATTTGAACAAATTTGATCATATTTATTAAGTTCACAACACTTTTCTGAAATTCAAATCCAAAAGCATGCAAACATGAACTATAGAAAGTGTTGTCTTCTTTTCCAGATCATGGTGCAGATCATTCATTGCGTTTAACCCAATTCTTATTCATAACTGCTGGACAGATCATTTTTGCTACTGCCCACTGACACTGATTCAAAGTTACCCCATTTTTGCCCCCCCCCCCCAATCATTTTAAAATGCACACATGTAGATCAGGTAAACCACCATTGTTTCTCTCACATAGCAGGGACCTCTGTTTTCCTCCTGCCTACACAGCCATGAACACACACATGTAATGACACATTCAGACTGTTGAGTTATAATTCATGTGTTGTCCTTCAACACTCACGCTCAGAGAGAAATGTGTTATTCAGCTTTGCCTTATGTTGGATTCTCTCTACTTCACACGCACACACACAAATATATACATATCCCTGGAGCATGCAATTACCTGTGTGTATGTGAATGACTGGTGGCGGTGTCATCACGGCGGTTGGAGGATATTAGCCCCAGCAGGAGCGGCTGACATCTTGGTGCTGCCACAGGGCTGTCTAACAGTGCAGAAAATAAAGGCTTGGAAACTCATTAAGACTCATTTGCTATGTGTTGCTACAGAGTGCTCTAATTTAGACATGAAACCAGCTTCAGATCTGCCCCTGCAAACTGTGCACCAGCATGCAAAACAGATTCATGCCCCAGCCCTGCTTGAACCACAAATCGTACACTTGCTACTTTGACTGCAGAAGTTAGAAGGAGAAAAAAAAAGAGAGAGAACAAGAAGGTGTGTAACAGAATATTTCTGAAAAGCACAGGCATAAATTTTAGTAACACGTTATTATCAGTGGAATTCAGTTTTTTCTTTCTTTACTCATAGGGAAGTAACTTTTCCACCTATTTTCTCTTCATTATATTTCTTAAAGATCGTGTGGTTTAGACACAAAACACAATGTTTGGGAGTATGGAGCTAGAACAGGTGAGTACATTTCACATCTTTTAAAACAAACTTTCAAACAAACTCTATAAAAACAAACACATTGAATGTCACAAGAAAATAACAGGGGCTCTCTAGGTCATTGGTCCAAAAATAGCCATCAGCGTTTAGGCCTCAATATCAATGCCTGGCGGCCAATAAATCACGATGTAATCTGTTCACATCGGCTCACCTGGTGCACCGCAGTCTCAGGCCTGTTTAACTTGATCAGTGCGGAGGCCACCTTAAGGCTGGGATTTGAAATTGTACCCTCAGGGCTCAATGCCACAGCTCACACATATCCTTTAACTCCCTCCACACACACACACACACACACACACACACACACATGCATACACAAAAAAAGAGAGTCACACATACACCGGAAATGAAAAAAATCTGAGATGATCACGAGAAAAAATTTGTTCTTGCCCACACACACACACACACACACAAACACACTTTCAAGAACAAATACTTTCTGAGCTATATGTGGTTTGTCATCTGTGAGATTATTTGAGTAGGAAATGATTTATTACCCATGCAATTTTGGTTCAATTGTCATAGCAGTCTGATGTGTGTGTGTGTGTGTGTGTGTGTGTGTGTGTGTGTGTGTGTGTTCCTATTAATGTTTTTCAACAAAGCACATGGCCCAAACCATGGTTCATGTCTTTGTCACGTTGTCTTTATTTGATCCTGTTTTAATTTTACATTGTTATTTAAAAGTATGAAGAATGTACAATAAACATGTCCTGCTGCGTCTACCTATACTTGTGTGTTGGACATGAGCATGTTGTCAATCAGATGTTGTATCTGCCAACTTTTTGCCAAGTGTGTAGTCCTTACATTTGAATGGAGAAGATAAACGTCACTGTAATATTGTTACTGATCAGAAAAAAGGAACATCCTCTTGTTTCAAACATCATAATTTCAGAGGCGAAGACTATAAGTGATCCTGCGAGTCACTTCTTTTTGGTCCCAAAGTCCAAACTATCCAAAGAAAAATCCTCACACTGGAAACAATCTGAATCATGGTTCAGTTTGAGACCACTTCTTTTGGTGGGACGAAATTTGCTTCAGACTAAAGTTAAAAGTCAAAACCAGTAGGTTTTGGAAAAAACCCTAAAAGTTGAAGCCATCAGGACAGAATGAAAATTTTTTTTAAGAAGCTGCAGTCCATTCATGGCATTATACTTTACTACAGGAAGAATTTGCTAATTCAACCAAAACTAACATCCAATGATGCCTTTTATTTTCCTTCCACTGCAGCTACTCCCTTTCTCAGATAAATGGCTGCACTTTACACCATGGCATTAAAAGTTTTTTGTTTTAAAACCCATAGAAAATACAGGATTTTATAGCGCAGGGGGGGGAGTTATTGTATTCTCTCTGAAAACAGCTTAGGATGTGTTATACTTGCCATAACTTCAAAAGGACTTTATCAACTCGGGGCTCGTATAAAACGGAGGCTAAAAAAAGAGAGTCCAGTTCGATCAGTGGCTGAGCTCCACTCCTCCCACAGAGCGACAGACAGACACTCGAGGGGAAAAAGACAAACTTGGAATTGCCCTATGAGGTAACGTCAGTCCACACAGGATCTGTCCTCTGCTCACAGAGACAGAAGAGAGCAGCAGATTTTGTAATTGACGTGTATTTTGGGAGCACTGCCGAGGATCTGTCAAGTGATGAGTTTGCTTTTCACCATTGCATCTCCACGGTGATTTCAGCAGCACACATAATTAGACACACACAATTACACATCCACACACACAGAGAGGCACATATGGCCTCATCTGTAGTCTGGCTATGTTTTTTACTGATTAGAAGTGGGGAGGTGAACTTAAAGGAGGATGAGGAGAGAAAACACAAAGAGGTGGACTGAAGGGCAAGGTCTGGAGAGAAAAATAGACTGTTCAAGCACATGCTTTATTTTCTCTGTGTGAAATGGTACCAAGGGAAGGATTAATGCCAGAGCAATTGTCTTCCGCTCTTCTGTTTAGTCCAACTTGCTATTTTAATACAAGGAGTGACTGAGAGCACTGCATGCGCACATGTACTTTGTGTGTTCAATAGGGCACTCATATAAAGCTTGTGTGTTTGTGTGTGTGGGATTTTTGTTACACACGAGGGGCAATTTGGGTCCCTGAAGGCCACTCCGTTGTAGTTAGCCATTGCCAAAACTTCACCTGGACAGCTCTTCAAAGCCCCCCTCTCAGAGCAGACATCCTGGAGCGACTGGCATGGGCAGAAATAGCAGCACAACGGCCCTGGATACAAAGCCTGTACCAGCAAGGTTGGATGATAATTTGGGAGGAGAGGGAGAGCTTTCCAACCGATGTCACAGTCTGCTATTGTCTGTAGAGCTCTTAGTTTTTTTATTTAAACTTCCCCTTGATTTAAAGTTTTCTGTCAAATGGTATGTTGCATGATGCACAGTAGGTCGTCTATGTATCAAGTGCAATTTCACTTTCAGTTTTTGTAATGTTCTCCCTCAAAACCCTGCACACCTACTTAAATAGCTCGTTCTTGCACTTGACTCGCACTCACACTGCTTCTGTGCATGCATGAAACTTCAAGTTAAGTTATCCATCCCTGGCTGTGAGTGCGTTAGCTTTACTTCATTAAGAGTCCCATGCGGGCGGTATATTTTTACATTCCAATGGCAGGACAATTTCAATTTTCAACATTACACCTGGCATCCCATTTGTTAGGGAAGAAGAAAGAAATCCATAAGCAGAGGAGAGCAGATATTTCACTTTCGTACAGAAGCAGCATGAGCGCAAGAAGAAGAGTTGATGCTGGAGCAAAGGAAATCTGTCCAAGCAATAAAATATCTGAGAGCAAGCGCATAGTTTGAGTACAGGCAGAGCAAATCTAACCACAAGAATGTGCTATTTGAGTGTGAGTGCAGGGTTTTGAGTGAAAGCTTTACAAAATCTGAATGTGAAGCCAATTAGATCAGCTCTCAAACTGAAACAACACACTGTTCAATATGAAAAAAACATAAATAAATATGGAGGCGTAGAACACAACTACATGATGAGCCTCAGAGTAAACCAAGGCGTAACATAAACGAAGCACAGAAGTTTGAATATCACAGCGCTGCCCCGGTTTGGATGACTCTTGATATCCAGGGATGGATCACCTCATTAATGAAACATCATTTTTTATCAAATCGCAATATTAAATATTAAAACGTCTGATAATGAACTGGTCTTCCTGCTTAACTGCTCCGAGTGTCAGGAGCCATGACAGATGACACACATGTACTGTATGAGCACAGGCATACATACACACAAACATGCTTTCACACACACACACACACACACACACACACACACACACACCATTAGTTGATTCAAAGGGGTGAGACTGGCCCCCATTCATCATCGAGCACCTCTGTGACTGGCCCCTGCCAAGACCTGGTGAGTTTCATCAGCGCTGACAGAGGACAGATTTCCCTCCATTCTCTCTCTGATGAGCTTGCACTCTCTCAGCCTGACTCCAGTAAGGAGACATCCAGCTCTTATTTTCTCTGCTAGATGACTGTCATTATCCTAATTTTCACTCTGTGAGTGTCAGAGTAACTACTGTGCATGTGTGTGTGTCAGTGTGTGTCAGTGTGTGTTTGTGTGTGTGTGTGTGTGTGTGTGCGTGTAAGTGATTCAGATCTAATATATAACTTATAACCCACAACCCAGTGAGGATGTAGTTCCTCTCAGTGCCCTACCGACGAATCACATTAAGCAGTAACATTTTGAATATTACGATGTCGACAAATTGCACACAATAATATGATATTAGCAGCTACAGCTACAGTGACTATCCAGCACTGTTTATTACATGGTATATTAAATCTTTGTCTGCAGGGTGAAAACTTTATTTGTATTATCCTCACACTTTAAACCAGCTTTGTCTCTTTCATCCAATCAGCTTAATGATCGACAACGTTAATGAAACTCAGGTCTAATCACTCTCAATGAGAGGTCCCCTGACTGAGGAGGCTTTTTACAGCCAAAACAATCAATGTCATTAGACTCAGACAATTTGATCCAGTAGTTAAACATAATGTATGTGCTTTATGTCTCTATGTCGACTTTTAAAGTGGCTCCTTCTGCCAAAATATAAATATACTTTAAAAGGTAGGATTTATGATAGTTTTCCATGTTACATTACAAACTCCAACATCAGCAGCTGCATTCTTCTTCAAAGAAAACTTATATAATCAACTAAAGGCCAATTTGTATTTAAAATAATGGATTGAGTATAATTACTCTGTTTGCATTTAATGTCATTTAAAGTCACATAGTCAATGTCCTCCATAGTCTTAGGACCGACAAGAATGGGCTCTGTAGAGTGAGCAGCCATGAGACAAGACCAGCGATCAGGAAACAAGATAAACAATTGTTTCAGACCCTTCAAGAGGTTTTTTAATCACGACTACGAAGGTCCCTTAACCTTAGAATAGTAGCTGTATTAACCCAACAAACCATAACCGTAGCAACATCTGAAAAGGAGGAGGTTTTCATTTTGGATTTGTTTTTCTGAAGGATATTGTAGTACTTGGTGCAGATCAAAAACCATTCATATTTTGTAGGGTAATTTGGAGGATGCGTTAAAATTTAAGGGACTAGTTTGGTATTGATCCTCTCCTCCTTTTTGCTTTTATGCCGCAACCTTGCAATTTAGAAAATAATACAGCCACAAAAAAAATGCAGTAAATAGAAGAGCAATATTCTTGACCGCAATAATCACAAAACATTCCACGAGTCCTTAAGGAACTGAGGAGCTGTGGAGTGCTTGCTCAAAGAAATTGGGTTATGCTTCAGTCCAAAACGAGAAACAGCAGCAACTGACAAAAAGAAAACTGACGACGGATCTAAAAACCGAGACTGATAGAAATCTTAAGGATCAGCAAGGTGAGTGAGTGATCGTGTGTGTGTGTACGTGCATGCATTTATCTGTGTCATGTGTCGGGCCTCTGCTTTGCGTTGCATTTCTCCTTCGTCTCATCCATGCACTATTATTGTCAGAATGCTGCTGAAGATCGCCTCATATCATTAATCAATTATTCACCAGTAGCCTGTTAATGTTTAATGAGTGAGGCTGCTGCGGTCAATTACTAATGAATTGTGGTCGTGGTGAGAAAGCTCAGAGTAGAGGCCAAATCATATACTGTACACAGTCAGTTAGTGTGTGTGTACATGTGTACTTTTTCATATTCTATAGATACAAACCCAACTGGGAGTATAGTTTGATCACATGATTTTGACTTTCTGAATTTCTATTTCTTTTTCCTGATCTAAAAAAGCCTACACAGATTCACAGTCATTTTCAGTAACACAGTGAGATGTGTAAAACATTCCACCTACTTGAATGGAATGCACTGGACCCACATTTTAGTTTGAAATGATCGTGACCAGAACGAGTGTGCAACTTTCAGCGGACACAAAATACGGAAAGTATGGTGAACCCTTAAGTGGCGTTTCAATTAGAGTTTTGCACAATTAGTAATACTTTTTGTTTTTGTGGATTTTTTCATTCAAAATCCAAGATGTCTGATCTTACATGGCTGCAAAGAAAGTTCAGCCTGTAAACTACTCTGGACAGAAGGTGTGTGTGATGAGTCACGACTCCATAATGTAGTGTGTGTGTGTGTGTGTGTGTGTGTTGGACTGGCAGGCAGACGAACATGAGACAGGTCAGTGCATGTCCTGTGAAGTGTGTGTGGCCTGCAGTCTGTTGGCCATGCCTCTGTGACTAAGATAATTAGAGACCAACCCCCCGTTAGGAGCCATATACTGCCCAAAATGACATCACCAACCATATGATATTCACACACACACACACACACATACACACACACACACATTTTTACTTTGTCATCTAAGACACATTAAGGGCAAGTTTAATGGGCGTCATATTTAACTTCCAAAAATAGCCATTGTACCAGCATCTCACTGACAGACTTCTGTTGAGTGTAAACCATCACCATCTGTACTGTTCTCAAACACGGTCCAGTCTATGGTTATTCTATAATGAATATATAAATATTCAGAAAAGTTTTACAGAGAAAAAAATCATAAGCATTACTAATGAAATGGTTTCTATTGCAGTAACATAGATTTTGGTTATGTGTAGTAAAATCCTAGGAACTAAATGTGTTATGTTTTTGGAAAATGGATTGAGTAGATATATGCACATTGTCATAATAAAATTGGTTTAGCTGGTCTTTAAATCTCCTGTCCAGAGTTTGAACACAGATATGAAGCAAAACAAAATTTCCCGTTATCTCTAAGCTCCACAAGCTCATTCTCTCTGCTCATCCAATCACAACCTGACACGTCCGCAGTGAGCCAATCACCTGTAAGCTGTCAAAGTTCAAAATGTTCTCTCTCCCCCATGTCATTCAGCTGTCAGTTCAGTATTCTGCGATCAATGAGCGACCCACCTCAGCTCTGGATACCAGTTCATCTCACGTCAAACCGTCCAACCAGAGACCTTCATGAGACGTCCCAACTTCCTGCTCCATTCCTCCTCACTACCAGTTCTGGGGAAGTCTCCTTCATGTCCAAACCATCTGATTCATAGGAATCAGATGGTTTCATCTACTGTCTTCAACTTCCTGCTGGGGTCTAAGTGCCAAAGTCTATTCCTCTTGTTCATGTTTTACTCTTATTTCTTTCTCTATTATCTTCTCCTGACTGAAACGTGTCTGAAGAACAGGTCAGCCTTCAAACCTTCCAATTTTTTATAAATGTACCTTATATTTGTGCTTATTGAAACTGCAGTAAATCCAATTTGGACATTTTGTATGTTAACGAAATCTATTTGTTTGGTGCTACCTTTGGTCACAATCCACAAATATTTATACTTTAATTTGTCTCAAGACAAGTTCAACAATTTATCTTATATCTTAAACACACATCGAATAGAAACAGCCTAAAACTGTTATTCTCACACTGGGTCAAAGCTCCACGTTATTAGAAGGCCTTTTGTCCTTTTGGCTACATCACAAGTGACCACACTGACCAAAGCAAATGGAAGCTTGTGGTCGTAAGTAGCGCCGTTGTCCGACCAACACTGAGCACACTTCTGAGCACACTCGCTCTTCTGTGTGAAGCTCCATCCATCACGAGGCCAAGACAGGACAGAAGACCATGGGAAATGAAGCATGGATAATTCTATTAACGCTGGGACACAAACAATCTGTGTGGAATCAAAGAAGAAGGAAACATAATCCCAGAGGACCCGCTTCCTGCTGCATGAGCTGGAGCAGTTCAGCATCAGGCTAAATGTTACATTCCTGCAACGGACACACACATTCAAGCTCAAACACACACACACACACACACACACACACACACACACACACACACACACACACAGGGCTTCATGCCTGTAGACGACTTCATGTGTGGGTTAACTGGTCCATATTTAGAATCTATCACTCTGATATGTATATGTATTTCTCACCCTCTTTCTTTCTTTCTTTCTTTCTTTCTGCTTTATGCCCATGTTGTGCCTCAGTCTTGGGGGAAAGGCAGAGCACAAAGCTTTCTCGCTGAGGGACCCTTATGGGACAAAGCTGGCTTTCTGGGCTTTCTGCATATATGCATGCCATGCAGACAATGAGGCCTTTATTAGAGCATCCAGCATCTCCAAAACCCGAGCGGCAGGGACGAGAGATGAAGGCCGGGAAAGCTGTGACTGACACTGGCCGCAAGTGTGTGTGTCTGTGTGTGTGTGTTTGTGTGTGTATGTGTTTGTTCACTTATCACCTCATGCCCGTGCATGCATGTGTGTCACAGGGGTGTGAAGTGGATGCTCTTATCCTCAGTCCTTCAGTCAACTAATCAATCTCCATCCATCCAAAGCTTATCCTCAGAGACAGTTTTCTTATACCATATGGTGTCACAGGGAACGTACGTGGAAAACATATGAGCTAGTCAGAAACTTCACCTTGCCGTCATCATACATCTGCCAATAAAACAGGCAACACAACATGCTGTGGCCTGCGGGTGCAATCAGAAAGAAGTCTGCTTTGAGCAAGCCCTCAGACAGTGTATCTTTATGCACCTGACTAACTTTACAATACAGAAATCAGGCCTCTATACTGCCGCTATGTGTGTGTAGTGTTCAGTTTTGTGTGCATTTGTGTTGAGTAGAGAGAGAGAGTGAGAGAGAGAGAGAGAGAGAGCGCTCTGTGACTCAATCATGCATGAGGAGGATTTTCTGTTCAATAGGAGCTGCACACTTGCATACTTGCATTCTAATGGCTCCATGTGCATAATCATACAAACAAGTGCAAGTTTCTGCTCTCATGATGGAAAAACATGGACAGACACAGGGCGAGAGAGAGAGAGAGACTCCATAACTTGTGCAAAAAACGGTGCGTGTGTGTGCGTGTGTGTGTGTGTGTGTGTGTGTGTGTGGATGCATCATGTTAGTGATGTAAGGATTTACATGTCGACTTTCAAGTCAAAGCTGTGAGGTCTGGATGTGCTATGTCTCTATCACTGAACCACGCAGCCGATGCCACATTTTTCCAAATATGCCTGAACGAGATGAGGAATGGACAGCATGTTTAGCGCCCTCCTCCCAGTTTTTTTTTCTTTCTTTCTCACTGAGTCTAATAATATGTTGAAACATTGATGGAGCTTCCATGAAATAATAATTAAAAGAAACTCTCTGTACTTCATCATATATGTTTTGAGTCAGGACAGATGGATGAAGATGAATTCAGTGTATTATCCTGCACCTCTCACACATGTGAAACAGTCATCTGGGAGCATCTCTCTCTCTATCTGTCTCTTTCTCTCTCTCTATCCCTCTCTCCTTCTTTTTTCCTCACTCCCTCTACCTCTCTCTCTTCACTCAATAAAGCTGGAGTTGTTATTCTGAGTGGTAAACATGTGCTAAGGGGGGGGGGGGGGGGGGGGGGGCGAATGGCTAAGTTTTCTTTTTATCCAATAAAAATGTCTCCTTGCCAGATCGATTGTTGTTGCTAGGAGACTGAAGCATCCTTTGGCAAGGGGCTACAGCTCTCCACGTCTCTTGTTTCCCTCTCCATCTCTCTCTCAATATATCTCCCCCTCTCTTTCACACACACACACATGCACGCGCGCACACACTCTCTCTCTCTCTCTCTCACACACACACACACACACACACACACACACACACACGGAGCTGGCGCGCAGAGCAGTGGCGCCCATCCTCTCCCTCTCAGTGCGACTCCTCCGAGGGATCAGGAGTAGACTAAGTCAAACTTCATGCAGTTGGAGATTTGTGCGCAACCTCCGAAGCATCCGAGTCGCCAAAGGTAGGTGGAATATGGCACACTCCTCACTGTTTAGGTAGACGCGTTGCAGTCTCGCATTACTGGTTATTAGGCGACATAGTGCAGTGAAAAATTGTCAGTCCGGCACCGTTCGAGCTGAGCGCCAGCCAATCCTGCGATGCTGAGCAATTTGCTTTGAACTTTGCGCAGGATTTAAACACCCAGTTGTGCTGCAGGAGCGCGGCTCCCGTGGACCTTGTTTATTCTGATGCATCTTCAGATCGCGGGTTGTGATGAAAAACAAAAGAAAACAGAATTGACATCAGCTTTATCTCTGCAGCAGAGGCATGAGGATGAAGGTGCACAATGTGAAACAAAGAGTAGTGTATGCGTATTTTACGCAGCGTGGAGAAGTTATTTGGGATCAGACAGAACACACCGAGGCACGTCCCGCGGCTTTAAGCTTCCTGGGGGAGGACGGATAGTGAGTCTGTGGAAACGGGCATACAGGTGGATGTGTGGTCACTGTAGTCACGTCAGTGGAGTAAGTGCGTTCGACCCTGAACAGCCACTCGTCATCAGAGGAGCATGGAAGCTGTGCTGAAGGTACAGGAGGAGGACAGTGTCCACATCAGATGTTACAGACTTCAGTCAGTCTGATGTTCCTCAGCTGAGGTTGAACATGCGATTGCTAGAACTTGAACTCAGTCAACAGTGTTTCTGCAGATAACCCACACAAGCTGATCCCTGATTCGGAATCACTGCATCTGAATTCAGAAGACAAGAGAAAATTCGAGGCTGATGTGTGGTTTTCCTGCAGGTGTGTCCTGCACTCAACAGTTATTGAAGACTGACCTTGCCTGTTTCTACACAGATCACTTATTTCTTAGCTATTGAATAACTTTGTTTTGGTTTAAATCAGTGTTTCTCTTCTTAAATTAAAAGAGAGCAGAGATGTTGTTAAAATGACACACAGCAGACAAGCGTCAGATTGCGTACCTCCTTTTTTTATTAGAAAGTGATGTAGGCTACTGGATCTGCAAAGCACCAGTACATGAATTATATGTTCCAGAATTTTACAAAATCATGCAGTTATTTTCCTAACGCCCTCATAGCTGTAATGGTAAATTAACATTGCAATATCAACATCAGCAGATGGGCTCACTACAGCAATAAAATGAGAATTTTACATGAACTATATCCTTTGTGTTCTCAAGAGAGGAGAACAAACATTTACTCCGAGGATGGGTGGGCAGCTCCTGTTCTGTTGGATATCTGGTGGTTCCATGAAAGATAGCAGCACAACAACAACAACCAAAACAATAATAATAATTATAAGAATGACAAATTCAATAAATAATTGTTATGTGGCCATTGGGAATGAAAATTATGAATTGTGCAGAACTTGTGCACAATTTTCTTTTCTTCAGGCGTGGGGCCAATATATGTGTGTGAGTCTGCATTCCAAATAAAGTTCACTTGCTTCTAACAGAATGATTTTTATGTTTATTTTATTTCAAAATCTTTCTTACATCCTACGGTGTGTGCATGTGTGTGTTTGTGTGGACCGGAAGGTCAAATTCGGTGTAGGAGGTTCAAGTGTGGGTGGGCATTTGGTGGCCTTGTTAAACCTCAATGCATACAGGCCTCTAAAGACATGTTTGCGTTTGTGAGTGTGCATGTGTGTTTGGAGCTTGTGCATCTATGAGCGAGTCGGGGGACAATGGTCTGTCAGTGTCAGCCTTGAGTTCCTCATTTTCATTCTGGTAAATGTGCTTACACTAGCTTGTGTGTGTGTGTGTCTGTGTGTGTGTGTGGTTGTGTGTGTGTGAGTCAGTTTACAAATGGCCTTGTAGCTTCCACACAGCACCAATCAGTTTTCAGTCAGGTTATGAAAAAAATCAATGATATATGTGCATGTGGTGACGGACAGGCTATAATGGATGTAGAATATGGTTTGATGGTTTTCCTGATGGGTCAATGTTTCATTGATTTTTTTCATAACCTGACTGAAATCCCAGACGCAGGCTTAAATACATGAAAGGAAAAAAAATGGAAATGCAATTAAAAGAATTGTGTGAATAAATGCATGTGTATGTAAAGGCCACATGTTTTAGTGCGCTCTGAACAGAAAACACTGAAGTCATGTTGTACCTCAGATCAGCATGAATGTTGTTGATGTAGCAGAGGGGCAGGTATGGTCAGTTTGAATTCATGTCAGTTGCAGTCAAATCTAATACTGAAATATTTCCCAAGGATAAAAAGAAAGAAATGGTTTCCTTCTATATTTCCTTTAAGGAACTCAAACGTGCGAACACACCTGCTCATAAAACAGGATTACGCAGGAGGACTTTTAGATTCAAGCGTGTTTAACCACATGTATGACAAACCGAGCGTCAGGATAAATACCAGAAAAGTGGATTATGCTATGAAACGAGTGATTTCATGAAGTTGGTGGACATTTTGTCACTACTGGTTTTACCCAACAACTCCAGCCCAGCCCCTCTTATGACAGACAAACCCACAAACCTTTTACAGAAAGATTTCATGCTTACAGGGGGTGACATTTTGAAAAGAGTTTGGTACTTAATAGCAGAACAGTGTCGTATGAGGAGTGGTGTTTGGCTTCTGTTTTTAATGTGGCCACAGTTATTACTTCACTTTGCACATTTTGATCTGAATCCATCCCTGGACGTGTTTTTAGAGTGTGGACTTCTCCATCAAGGCTTTGGTGATATATACACAGAGCAGATATACCTCATGTGAGACAATTAATGTTGTGCTAAAAAATATTTACATGCACAGTTTGGTCGTCATTGATATACTACAGGAAGTCCAAGTACTTTTATAAAAAATAGTTTCATATTAGATGTACTTGACTTAAGTCTTACTTTGGTACATTTGGCAGTGTATGGAGTACTGTTTGAAGTACATGTAGTGCTTACAGACTACTTTCTGATAATAATGACTTATAACCGGGAGACAGACAGGTGAGGTAAAAACCTTATTGATTTTTGTGACGGTTCACTGGCCCAGTGATGCATCAGGATTTCTCCTGGCACTCCTGATGACCAGTCCGAGATGACAGACAGGTCAGTGTTGTTAGAAAGGGAGAAGAGACAGTGAGGGTAAGAAGGGGCTAAGTGAAGAAAATACTACATTAGTTATCGTTTATTCTTTGGTTCATTGTTAAATTGTGGCTGCATAAAGTTAGAATCTATTTCACTGGGCCGCCACAGTCCATGCAATTAATCTGAAACACTTAAGTAAACAATGTGGTTAACCAGTACTACCACTAGTAGCTTTGGTTCCTTGCAGGTTCATATCCACATGCTTGTGCTGAATGTGGTTGTGCAATACTGCCAAACCACACTGGTTTTACAAGATGACATCTGTCTCACTTTCCACCCTGCGACTTTACAACACTCGGGCATTAGTGCGGGGAGACGGGCACTGCAGCCCTGTCAAGCGGCATGTGGCTGAGAACATTTTAGTTGCATCAGTTAAACAAGTTTGTACATAATAAAACTTAATAATGGCAAAATCAACATTTCTGGTGGCACTTATTTTTCTTTTTACTTTACGGACAATTTCAGTACTTCTGAAATATTTTACAATAATCATCGGTTTTATACGTGTGAATATGTACAAGCTTCTTAATGTTGTTGTCCGTGGTGTGGAATTCATGTCATTTGTAAACAACAATTTGTAATAAATACAAAATATTAAATGGTGTGAGCTGCAGCTTCTTATTTTTAGTTAGTGCTTACAGTAATACAAATCTGCTGATGGTTTGTTGCAGCAGCTGTGAAGGCAGGCTGAACTTAAACATGGCATGTGTTTGTGAGAGCTCTGCACACCACTGGCAGTACGCGACAAAGTTAGTTGGTGAGAGCAGAACCATCACTCTGAAACACAACTGTACCACAAGAGAATTGAAAGCTTCTGCAGCTCACACAAATCTAACAGAGTGAGACATCTTGAACTTTTAAATCATTAAAAAACAAGTATTCAAAAAGGGGTGGGATCAGACTCATTATTGGCGAATAACCAATATCAAAAGACTCAGATCGGAACTGGGGCAGAAAAATTAACACAGCACATGACTCATCAGACATTGGAAATATAGTGTGTGTGTGTGTGTGTGTGTGTGTGTGTGTGTGTGTGTGTGTGTGTGTGTGTGTGTGTGTGTGTGTGTGTGTGTGTGTGTGTGTTGGCAGGTGCCAGGGTGTGCCCAGCTGTCGTGGGGGAGCAATCACGATGCAGGGCTCACTTCGTGTCATGTCTGTCAGCTGATGGACGGGGCCGTCATCCATCGGCTCAACTCTAATCTGGGATGTTATTTATGGGCGGGGGGCCACGGCCTGCACCTTCAATCCTATAGCTGCAGTTTATCACTCTGCATTAATATTAGTCGCTATCGTTATGAGACCCAGCATTGTCTGCTATACCCAACAGAACTAGCTAGTGAGGAGATTTATTCATAAAGCTCTTTTACAAAAGCTTTTTGGAAAGGCGGTAGTCATCGCACTCATTCATAAACATGGCTCACCCTGCATCTGCCAATACTTTATAGAGAGTGAGCCAGATCTGCTTTCTGGTGTCATGCCCTGCATACTTCTTCAACAAACCTTCGGATTGACCTCATCAATACAGCTGAGCTAATGCCAGGGTTGAATTGATAATTGTATTGTTATTGCTATTGTTGTTAGGGTTTTACTTATTTATATATTGTCTCATTGTCAATTCAAACAGTTACTTTTTAACATTTTTATTTTTACCTTGTTTTCATTGATACAGCCATGTCTTATATTTTAATTATGGGTTATACCATAAGAATGTGGTAAATGAGGGTTCTCTATCAATGTATCCTCTGAAAATATAAATGATTGAATGAATGAATGAAATAAAGACTTGTTCAAAGTTACAATATTTTTTACAAAGGCTTATTAATGTTTAGCAACAGGTGTGGCTGGAGTTGGCCTGCAGAAAATGACTCAAATTAAATTCTCTGCTTTTCAAAATTTAGTCAAACTACTGTCGCTCCACTTCACACGTTTCTCACACTGTTTTGCTCCATTGAAGAAACAGGGAAGTGTTGGGAAATCGCTGCTGTTTTCCCACAGCTCACATCTCATCAGCAACAACAGTCACAACACACATTGAGCTGCGTACATACACACACACACACCCATGCACTTACACACAGAGCGTTAGAACTGTCTGTTCACTGACACCCTTCCTTTCTTTACATGCACGGACATTGAGACACACATACTTACACTCAGGGGAGGAGGCAGTGAAAGGGCAGTGGGATGTACAGCTGTGATGGTGTGTCTCAGAGAAAGATCAGACTCTTCAATAAATGATGAGCTTGAGGAGGGAAGCAGTGAGAGATAGAGAGAGAGAGAGAGTGAGAGAGAGAGAGAGAGAGAGAACGGTGGCTTACTGGTTATGCAGTGACATACTTGAAAGTTACAGGGTGCAGGAAAGTCGCCACTCCCAGAAAACCAGATGTGAGATAGAAAAGAAAAATATGTTTATGTGAGTTTTGGTGTTATTCACAATATATTCCAAACAATGGAAGCATTAGTGTTTTCAATCATATCCTTATTTCATATATATATTTCGACCCATTGCTTCAGGTCCAAGGCCTAACAGTAAAAATATTGCAAATACCAATAGAAATGCAGCTTCCATCCTTATTTCAGCACGTTTGATCAATTGTGATTGGAATACTAAATGATCGTTGCATGAATTTATGGATGGAGTTGTTTATTTTTGTGGCGTAACCACCAAAATGGCCCAACACCCGAGGGATTACAGAACAGACAATAATATCCAACACAATTAAGTCCTTCCGGCAGTTGACGTTCACGTTCGAAAGCAAAACAAATCATTGCTGCGTTCCACATGTGTTCCTAATCACATGTGGAACTTTCTGTTTAAGTGTTACACATAAACAGAAAGTATATTTATAGTAAAAAATATCACATAGTTCCCATGTATTTTAAAAGTCAATGTTGGCCAAATATCATTGGCAGTTTTTCTCTTGCCTGGATATTCACTCAAACCCTCTCAAATCAGCTCCACACCTTTTCCTTGCTCACTGCTGTGTGGGCATCTGCCTCACATCTAACTTCATGTGTGCTGCAGCGTTTGAAAAAGGTTGATTGCAGCAAAACAAAAACACAAAAATAAAACCTAAGAATTTTAGTGAACATAAATTTTGTCAAAGTGATGTTTTGAATAAATTGCTTGGCTTTTAATTTAGTACTGACAACCCTATGATAAAAAAAGGAAAAAGACCACAGATGTTTATGCCATTTTTATTTAGTTTTAGTTGTTTTTGTGGAGGGTGTTTCTTGGGTCGAATCCCGGTTCAGTCTGGGCCTTTCACCTCTTCTGCAAGGGTTTTCTCCGGCTTCCTCCCAAAGTCCAATGACATGCAGATTGGGGTTAAGGTAGTTGGAAAGTATAATTTCGCTGGAAGTGTGAAAGTGAATGACCGCTTGTCTCTGTGTGTCGGCCCTGTGATGAGATGGAGACCTGTCCAGGGTGGGAGGATAGATGGATGGATGGTCAAGAAACACCTACATACCACATTTATCCTTTTTGACACACAAATAATAAGTGCTTTCTAAGACTTGCACTGCAGTGGAGATAATCACTCACCCAATTATGAAGACAAAAGCATGGGAGTGATGAGAGCAAATCAAAAAGTTAGCACATCATTTACATTCTAATAATTAGTGAGAGGTTACTGCAGACATTGGTTTCCATGTGTGACCAACAAACCTGAAACAACTAAAACCAGCCAACATTATTCAAACCTAAGTCTCAGTCCAGACCAATTATATTTATTCCTCTAACTGTCTGAGGCATACGCTGCGGTCAATACTGTCCATTACTCTCCACCTGTCCATTGTAGCACTCTGTACAACTTGTATCGACTGCAGCGAAGACAGACTGACGGGGTGTGAACATGAATTAAGTAGGATGCAGCAGCACTCGTGCCGTGGCAAGGTTGACTGATGCTCCACGATGACTCCCAGGGTCATTACATGACAGTTAAGTTGATAGATGCCGTCCACAGAGGGGTAATTCTCCTTCTGACAGGCCCGCCGCCCTCTACAGTGATGAAATGCGGATTGATGAATGCTTTCACACATTTTCCCAACGCTGGTCTGTGTTTAGGCTGTACGGTAATTTTGAATCACACTGTGCAGGGGACCACCAACACTGAGGACTGAAATCAATACGAAGACATGACAGATACACCTACAGCTCATTTGTTTAATACTGTAGACTAAAATCTCAATTATTTTGCGTTTTTGTCTGACTGATGCCTTCAGATTGAGTCCTACACCCCAAATATATTCAACTATAAAACAGTGAAAAGCAGACAATTCATATATTCAAGCTGGAACCCATGATTTGGGATTCTGGCTTGATATATGACTTAAGGAATTTGAAATTTAACCAACATAACTGATTCTATTTGATGGTCCTCATGCTCAGGATCAGTCTTTGAGGTCTCACTGTAGTAAAATTGACTCTGTAAAATAGGCCTTACTCCCACTGCGGTGCTCAAAGGTTAAATGCTCTTTCAGTGGAGAATACCTTTGGAGTACCCACTGCACACAAGAGCTTAGTAAAGTTCAATCTCAGAACATCTTGCATAGGTTGATCCAATTTTCATCAACAATGTTGTAGTTTATCTGCTCTACAACAGCATGTGGACTGTGCTGTGGAGCTATAGTTCTGTTCCTCAGCAAAGATCAGTGGTTCTGTTGTTTGATCTTTTCGATTTCAGCTGTCTTTAAGGTTCAGGGAATCAATTATCTGTGTTTCTAACGTGGGGCCTTTAACCTTTGAACCTAACGCGGGTCATGACATGGACTGATTCATCAATACAGGAACAGGCTGTTGTCTGTGTGAAGGGAGCATCAATTGTTATCCGACATGTCAGAAGCTGATTATTGATTCTGATTGGTAATCGGTGATAAACGGAGGCTTAATCCAAGTTAGCCTTTGTCACCTCACACAGATAAACCCATTTGTCCTGAGGTAGCTGTCTGCGTACGCTCCTGTCGGGAAGCCAGTAAGTAGAATTGAGCTCATTAAACACTTTCACTCGATTGGGCGCAGGTTTAGCCACACATTATTCAATCAAATTAAAACCCCATTCATTTTTGTTTCTGTCATCAATGAATAGACAGAACCTATTAGAGGGGCTTTTTCTAATTCTGTGTGTTTGCCTTAAAGGGGAATTCTGGTATGTTTCAACCCTATGTAAATATGGCTGTGTAAATGAATGGTACTTTTAGAATCAGTCCAGTACATTGGCTCTGCCAGCAATGGCTACAATGTAATCTCATGGGGCAGCTGTGACAGTCCAAGAAATATCCAGTAAAAGTGATTTTTTTTTCAGGCTCAAATTGTTATTCTGTCCGGAACTAGCCTTTAAAAATATGTCGTCCGAGTTGTTCGGCCATTCTGTTTTGTATCTTTCTGTGCTATTTATGGTTCATCAGTCTTTCTTGCCTAAAACGCACTTTGTAAATATTTAATGCTCATGACCCATTGCAGCCATAGGAGTGTCAAAAGTCTAGGACACCATGTCTAAAGACACACACACACACACACACACACACACATATATAATTGTTTGTGATGGTCAGAATGAATGAATTAGTTGCACTTTTCTTCGGCCCCAGTCTCCAGTATAGCAAGGGAGCGACAGAAGAAGAAAGAGATGATAAAGAGGAGCAATTGGTTGAATTAAATGATAAACCTGTAACAGTGCATGTCTAATAAGGGGTCTGTTGTTCTGTAGTAACAAAGCGTCTGACAGCCCACCTCCCATCGCTCTTTGGCTACAATAAAACGAAACAAAAGACCTTGCACACACACACACACACACACACACACACACACATACAGTGTCTCCCCATGCTGCGAGAGTCACTGATGCAGCTGGGGTGCACAACAGACAGATAAACAAGCATACACAAACACACTTGAACACACACACGGAGGAAAGAAAACACACAGTAACACACAGACACACACAGGGCTGAGTTGTGCTGCTATCACTCCTTTCAGTGTTCGGCGGTCCATCGACCCTGCATGGCTGCTCTCAGCTGGATACGTGTCATCCACAGCAGCCCTGCCTGTTAGGAGGGAAGAGTGAGGGCCGTGGAGGGTGTAAGGGAGGTGGAAATAAGTGGGGAGGGGAGGGTGGGAGAGAGGGGAAGTGGATGCAGAGGTGATGCCATGCATGGAGGAAACACAGAAGATGAAACACGACAAAGCAAAAGAGGAGTGTGGTGGTGCGTTCCTATACCCGCTGACTCCCGATTTGTGCGGGGTCAGAGGTGAAATGGGGTTGTCTGTCAGATGTTGCGCTGCATCACAGCTCCCAGTGAGCAGGGTCAGCAGTCAGCCTCCTGCTCGACCTGATCCTATCTCCTCTCCTTGTGTTGACAGTCTGGTTGTTTGCCGGCTCTTGTTCACTCAGCCAGTGAACCCTGTATGTCTCCTGTCTCTCTCTAATAGGTGTCTGTGGTGATGCTGCCATGTGCCAGCTGCCATCTGCCCTTATACTTCTTTATTCAGGTAAGACATTCCATTATTTATACTCCATTATGATGTGTCTATGTAAATATGAGTTTATGTAAAAATGGCATGTTTTTGACTGCAGAAATTTTAGGAAGACTGAATAAGTATGTAAGCGAGTAGTTTGACATTTGGGGGAGAAGACATATTTGCCTTCATGCAATTAGAGGAGATCAATATCAGTCTCAAGCAGCTGGTTAGCTGGGCCCAATACAGGTAAAGAATGGAAACCATTGTGAGCCTGGCTCTATACGACAGTTACAAAATCCACCAACCCTCATCTTTAAAGTTCATTCAAACCAAAGTTTCACTGAAGGGTTTGTGTGCTGGAATATAGTTCTTGCAGTGACTTCCTGTCGTCTCCACTGTTTGGGACTCAAAGTCAGAGTTGCCAGCCTCTTTTAAACCTCACTTTATTGGCGTTAAGAAGACCCCTCGTCGTGCTGCCTTTTCTCGATTACACAGAAGCAAACTATTGATTTTAGATAACATGACGGCGTTCCAGAATCAGAAGCATGACGGGAAACACAACAGCGTCGGCCTCTGTCCCACCATGATGGCTCTCCCCTTTTCAAACAGACATTGATCCAGCTCTGCGAATACCTGTGCAGTCCCCCACCCCCCACCTCGACACACACACACACAGACACACACACACAAGTTTTTAATTCTATTTTAGTGAGGACACTCATTGACATAATGCATTTCCTACCCCTATTGCCCAAACCTTAACCATTAAAACTAAATGCCTTACACTAACCCTAATCTAAATCTAATTCTAACCCAAGTCTTAACCCTCAAACAGCCCATTAAAAGTGGATCAGAAAGGGTTAACCCAAACATTAACTCTTTTTTACATTATATGTGGAGCAAATTATGAAGAGAACTGAAACCAGATCCCAATTCCAGATAAGTATAGACATAAGTATTTGAAGAGCTGTTCACCTCTGTGGTATAACATTTCTCAAATATTGGATGGTATGGAGCTTTAAAGCTATTTTAATGCTTCAGACTTAAAATCGAGGCATTGATGCTGTTACTATGACAGAACAAAGAATTTAGGTTCACCTCGGTGCGGTGTGTATGTTAAGCAAATTTCAGGTCTCAGCACTTTGATTTCCATATACCATGAGCTGACATCATCTGTAGCCAGTGGCTTTCGGAAAGGAAGCAAAAATACTTTCATCAGCCTCTTTTAAGCCTCATCAGCCTTTTCCTTGGAAAACCAACTGTAGTTTACTTTCTAATAAAGATGCTAACATGCAATATAAAATAATAGGTCAAGCACAATGTCATGTACTTGGTAATATTTTCAGCAATTCCAAGGGGGAAAAAGAGAAATATTTTTCAGTTTCACAGTTTGTGCTTTGCTTTGTGAGATTGAAGCAAACATTCGATTTCAGTGGACACCTTGAGAAAAGTGTGAAAATGCCAGAAGATATTATTTCAGATATTTCCGGGAAATTGAGTTCAAGAGCTTCCAATTACATTGAAGAATTCTGTCAAAGTACAGCACTAAGTGAAACTGTCGTTCAAGTCTCAGCTGCATGAATATGACATTTTATATCCCACAACACGCATGCCCATGTTTTTGTGCTTGGACACAAATGCCAACACAACCACATCTCCAGCTTTTTTGTTTTGAGCTCAATATAAAGTTCCCCTGCGTGACGTTTTCCTTTGGCCCCTAATAATGATGTAAGAGTTTATTTCCTGGAACTCCAGCTATTTCAATGGAAATCATTTAAAAGAAATGTACTTTTCCTCTCCGATGGGGACACACATAACAAGCATGTGTGACAGCTTGGAGAATAGATATAAAACTTTCATACACTCCCATCAACGTCCCTCCCCAGAAACAGACATTGGGTTTAATTATGTGTCCATCAAGTGTGTGTCAGGTCGTCTCCTGTCGGTCTTTGACAGGAAACAACTATTTAACGCAGAGTCAACAGGGACAAGAGTGACTTTAAAAAACATATCAGGATATTTGATACAAATTTGAGTTATGAGGGTGTAATAGCACTCCAATACTTTCTAAACATTTACATTCAGCAATATATTTATCAAATATCCTAATCCTGTGTGTCTCCTAATTTGAAAGAGAGGGAAGCTAAGAGATAGAAATAGTTTGCTTTTAGGTCAACCCCTCAGAGAACAGGTGTGTGTGTGTCTGTGTGTGTGTGTGTGTGTGTGTGTGTGTGTGTGTGTGTGTGTGTGTGTGTGTGGGCGGGTGTTTGTCTGTACGTGTGTCATATTATAGAGCAGAGAAGTAAAGGTATGGCAGCTGCCTGAAGAAAAATCTTAGCTGCCTGCTTCTAAGAGAAGCTTTCATCCTCCTACCTGTTCACCGAAGAGGAAAGGCTTACTCTCTCTATCTCTCTCTCTCTTTCTCTCCCTCTCTCTCTCTATCACACACATATACAGGGTTTCAGCTGATGTCTGCAATCAACAGAAATTTCACTACACTCCTTGGTCTAGATTGATCTTCATAATCAAAATGTCAACCTCCAACTTCAGTCCTATCTCTCCACAGGACTGGAGAAACGGCAAAGGAGACATGAGAGAATTTGGAGGAAAATGATCCTACTCAAAAGCCCTGTGAAATGAAAGATACATTTTCCCAGTTTTAATCTTCGTGTTAATTGTTAATTTATCTTCTGTTAGATGTCACTAAAATGTCAAAAACTCAATATAGAATCTCTACATCCCTGTTGTTTCTCTTCCTGTAAAACGCTTTCAAATGTTTGATGACTCATCCTGCTCTCAGGGGTGTTTACTAATTTTGCATCCAACGAAAAATGCATTGCGAGCCTCGGAATGTACTGTATGTATGGCCTCACTCCTCAATCCCTGTCTGATTCATCAGTTAAATCTATACAGGCATAGGCGAAAGTGGTTTGGAGAAGTCCCACAACAGAGAGCATGCTATTGAGCTGTTAGCAACTGTCAAATCTGGTGAGGGGGGGTAAAGCACGTTTAGCTATTTTGAAGGGATTTTACTAGAATCAAATCGCACTCCACCTGTTCATGTTGTACTCCTCCTTTTATCCAATGTTTACCGGGATTTGCTCCAGCCCCTCGCTACCCTCAGGATAATCGTTATAGATGATGGACGGATGAATGGATGGAAATAACATTCAAATGTCCATCTTCCTGGGACACTAAAGTTTTCTGTTAGCTAAGTTATTAAAAAGATATAAACACATAAGGAGAGTGAGACTAGAGTAAATATGTATTTTACAGGATATTATCTCTTACAGCTGAGTCTTTGAATCATTTGGCATTCCAGAATTGCATAAAGTTGCAAAACTTGCAAGACAGGAAAGGTAAAGACAGCAATGCAGCAGGGGCTAGAATGTGGAGAGATAGACCAGGGACATCACATTTAGACTCTTTAAGACTGTTTGTTTTATTGAAAATAAAAAAGTCTTCAGTTGTACCTTGGCGTCATCAGATGTTTCAGCCTTTTAATCGCAATAAGGTTAAAAGCCAAACCTGAGGGTATGCTGAGGCTTAAGGTTAATCTGACTGGCTACTGGCTTGAGTATATGAAAGCCCACTCAGTAGATCACACGTCAAAAGAGTCAAAAGCTGTCATGTTTAAGAAATTTCAGCCTGGACAAAAGTAAACCAATCAAAATTGCATGTTGTGTGTGGCCAAAAACTCATGTTACCTTCACTCCCACTCTTCCCGCTACCCCAGCAAGTACGACTGTGAAACAGCAACATCCTCTTCCTTCATCTGCGACATGCCATGTTTGTTGACAACTTCACCAGCTCCATTATCTATTGAAACATTTGTCTCTGACTAAAGAGGAGGTGGAGAATGTTATTGAGCGACACAGTCAAGACACACAGTGATGTATTTAATTGAGTTGAAAGCGACGATAAGCAGCATGAACTGTTTTTGGCCTCGGTGTTGTAAGTTAGCTTCTTTCATGGTAAAATTATGCAGACGAGAGGGGAAGCAATACATCTGATAACACACACACACACACACACACACACACACACACACACACACACACACACACACTTAGGGGTATGAACTCATGGGCGAGCAGAGAATTGTTGGAACAGATATCAGATTAGAGAAGCTTTTCTGATCTGTGGCATGAGAAGGCTGGGCTCATGTATCAACCAGCCATCTCAGCTGGTTAATCCTTATACAACCAGGGGCAAACACACACACACACTCACATGCATAGAGACATGGAGATGTAAAGGAGGGGCAAGTTGGAGAACAGTGGGGTACAATCTCCAAACAATTCCTCATCCCTTTTAGTCATGGCCTGGCTTTGGCTGTGAAGCGGAAACATCTTTGAGCCCTTGTTAACAGTGTCCCTGAACTCCAGTAAAGGTCCACTTTGCTGTCTTTGTACTTTATCGTAACACTTACAAAAGTGTTTTATTGTTTGTCTGACAGCTTTGTCATTTGTCCCGATATGTGTTTGATTGAGTTGTGTCTCCATCCTCTCCTCTTCTCTCCAAGCAGGACTGATGTCCAGATGGTGTGCCCCTCCATGTGCTGCCCACTTCAGCTCTCCCTGAATGTTTCATGGGCCACGAACCGACCCAAGCACCCACGGCCACTTGATTCAACCTTACCAGACACTGCACTCCTCTCCCTCAACCCCCCATCCCTGACCTTCACCCTCAGTCCCTCTTTTCCACTCAAGTGTCAATCCTAACCCTGCTTCAACCAAACATGGTGGCCCGCATTCCTGCTCTGGTCTTGGCCATGATGTGTCGGGGCGTGCTGCTTTCCGTTGGAGACCCTCCTCCGACCCGCCGAGAGATCCGCATCGAGGGCGACCTGGTGCTCGGCGGCTTGTTCCCCGTGCACGAAAAAGGTGGCGGTATGGAGGAGTGTGGGCGCGTGAATGAGGACAGAGGAATTCAGAGATTGGAGGCCATGCTGTTCGCCATCGACAGAATCAATATGGATGAAACTTTGCTGCCAGGCGTCTCCCTCGGTGTCCACATCCTGGACACTTGCTCCAGAGACACTTATGCACTGGAGCAGGTGAGTATAGTCATTGTACATTAACTCAAATAGAGAGGATCCTGGAAAGTGTTTGATATACTTTCCACATCTTAGTCCATTCAAAATTGGGTCTCGCTCGATCAAACTGAACCATGGTTCGGTATGAAAATACTTTTTCGGACTTCCTGACCAAATGCAGGAAAGCTGCAGGAGACAGCATTAAACAATTGAAAAATACAATAAATAATATCAAATAAATGGCTGCTTGCAGTATTGCTTGCAGTCTTTGCCTCTGACGATACAATGTTTGAATGATGAGGATGTTCATTTTGCTAGTAGTAATACTGTAATGATATTACCATGGCAACAGAATTAACAAAGAAAAATGGTTTATTCCTTTTCTCCATTCAATCAAAAAGACTAAATGCAAATACACTTGCAGAATTGACAGCACACCAAACATCAAAACAATCACAGTCCAGTATCGGTAGATGCCTCCCCCTATGGTGATGATGATAGGACAAAGCTTTCATATGCACAGATGCTGCTGATGCTGTTTAAAATGTGGCTTATTCAAAGATATATGCCCAAGATTTATCATTGATATTTTCAACATTAAACCACTTATATGTTATGTGTTTTTGAATAGTATAATTTGTGAGATCTTATTTTTGTTTTGTACTATGTTCTGTTGTATCAGCATTTACCAGCAAATGCTGATACAACTTCTCAAAAGCAGCACAGTTCACACAGAGTTGGTTTATTAGCTGTTTGTTCTCTTGCACTGCCGGGCGACTTAAACTTCTCCTATAAATTTCATATCTAAAACTGCTGCTATGCTAGATGGTGTCAGACATAGAAAAGGGTAATGTTTCCATTTTAAATCAAGTACAACTATAAGGTCTCATTAAAAGATAATGTTCAGGTGAAGTAAATGCATCTGGTAATTCTTTTTATCCACCCTGGGAAAACGGATCTTGCCTCAAATGATAACAGAAATAGAAATAGGAATTTGGGATTAGGGAAATGAGCTGGATACAAAATAAAAGAAAAGAGAAAAGAAAAGCACTTACCCCTCAGTGATTGTTATCTTCAGAAGGATGATTATATTTTTTTGCCGAGCTATTTAGAGATGATGCATCAAGGGATCTTAGACAATGAGCTCTCTGACTGTATAAACCCTGGATTCTTGACATAGGGTACCTTAAATAGGTTGTATGTCTGTTGGCTGTTTGTACACAGCAGAAATATGTGACAATGTGCCTGAATATCTCACATTTAGACCCTGTACTGAAAGCATTTTAAGATGAAAATATACAAGAAAAGCCATCTATCAGTCGTGTGTATATGTATAAGTAGCAGATTTCTTACATAAAGAACATAAATTAGTAGCTGATTTGGAATAAATAGGTTATAGCATATGCTTCACTAGTACATGTTGAAGGGGATTGATTTATGTGCTTGTGTTATAGGCTCTGGAGTTTGTAAGAGCCTCCCTCACCAAGGTGGACGACACAGAGTTCATCTGTCCAGACGGATCGTACGCTTTGCAGGATGACAACCCACTCGCTATTGCTGGCGTCATAGGAGGATCCTTCAGCAGCGTCTCAATACAGGTAACACGCGGTGGAGGAATATCAATCGTATTTTGAGGCTATGGCACTCAGAAGAACACAAAGCTCTGCCAAGGCCGAACAATTCCCTTAAATACAAACAAGCTACCACATTGTACATTGTACACACTGATAGATATCAGTTCCCTAAATATGCCTCATTGTTGTTTTCATCAAGAGCCATGAATTTAATGAAAATCCTGGATCTTCCCCCTAAACCAGACCCCTGTAATGTATGCTGATGAACAAACAAACAAATGCAGATGAAAACCTCCTGGAGGAACCCATCTATATTTACTTCCTTGGTTCTTTGGTTTTCTTTTACTTGTCCTTGCACTGGTTGCATGATCCGAGTGCAAAGGATGACTTCCAGTGACATGGCAGTGACATGGCAGTGCCAGTGTGTTGTAGTGTGTGTACTTGTTTCTTAGAAGTCTCACTGGTGTGTCCTGTGTGTTTCCCCAGCTCTTGTAGCACTTGTGACAGAGCTCTATAATTTGCATAGTTTAGCATAAAACCTCCTTCTCCGTTTACTCCTCTGTGTCTGCACAAAAGCCTCCTCCTATCAGTCCTTAAATCCCTAATCTCTGCAACTGTCTTCTCTTCCTCGTGCTCTATTCCTCTTCTTCTTCTTCTCTTTCTCTCTCTCCCATCTTCTGAATTTCTTTTTTGCTGTTACGGTCCCTTAAATCTTTGCTCGCCTCCTTCTCATCACTGGCTACTTTTTCTTTTTTCCTCTCCTTTATATTCATTCTAAGGCGTCCCTCCCGGCTATTTGGTGAGAGCTCAGTGTATGCTGACCTCAGCCCCCTTCTCATCCTCCTCCTCCTCCTTCCTGGGGCAGACATTGTTAATACATCTTCTCTGTTTCTTGTCCTTCATCAAACATAATTATCCTTTTGTTTTCCCGCAGCTCATTCTCATTGCCCTTTGTTGCTGTGCTGTTGTTTTTACCTGTCTTTTCTGAGGGCAGCGCTGTTTACGAGACCTGAACTGTGCTCTGCTGTCTTATCTCCTGCCAGTGAAGCTAATCCAACTACACTTTCATGCTCACTCTACTTGGCCAATCTGTCTTTTGCCTCTAAATGAAGTAATAGGGAATTATTTTATGTTTAACCATGCACAACTAAACTCCATTGTCTTGAGGCCATTTACATAGCAAGCAGCGTTCGTCCGCACATGTGTGTGTCTGTGTCTCTCTGTGTGTCTGTGTGCGTGTGGGACTTGCATTCCAAGCAGAAAACACACACCATCCCTCCTCTGCACCAATTTTTTCCTCCTTCCCTTTAATTTTTCTCTTTACTCGTCTCTCATATTCAGCCCATTCCTACAGTGAGTCTCCCTTCGCTCTCTCAGCAGCTTTCACTGACAAACTAAACTGTCTGTGTCCCTGTAGACAGGCCTGGTAACTAGCTGTGGTCATTGTTCAGTTGAAGGTGATGGAGCAATGCGGTGGAATTCTGCAGCGTGACCTTCCCTGACATTTAAGTCAACTGCCACCTAAAAACCATAAAACTATAAGCAGCCGCCCGTGTGTGTGTGTGTGTGTGTGTGTCAACCTGTCCTCGTGCACATCAGTATATGTATGCTAGTGTAATCTTCTACATTATTAGTCTAATGAGATTCCGACATGTTGTCAAAATAGCTCATCAACTGAGCTGCGTATGAAATATAGAGAAGCTCAGAGTGATGCGCTCTAAAAGGATTAAACTGAGGCAAGAACTGAATGGCTGTGTACTTTGTGTTGTGTATTTGCGCATGTGCGTGCATGTTAGATTGTGTATGTTTACATGTCTTTGTGCGCATGAGCATTTGTAGCAATTAGATTTCCATTGTTTGTGTCAGCACCTTTGACTAAAATTGTAATGAAGCGAATACCAACAAACCCCAATCAACAGTAAAAGGGAATATTATATGGACATCAGTAGACCCCAGATGATGTCCATCACTAATGCATGAGTCAGTGTGTGTGTGTGTGTGTGTGTGTGTGTGTATATGTGTGTTTTATCTATTCCTACACTTGCTGGATTGTCTTTTATCTTTAAATAAGCACATTATCTGTGAAGGAATTTCTATCAGCAACAGCCTTATGAATATCCTCTAATTTTTCCTTTGATGAAAAAAGTACATTGAATAAAGAATCATGTCAGATATTTGATTGGTCTCATATATATAAATATTTGTCAATATGCTAAAAAGTTGATCAAACTTTAGTGAAAAACGGATTTGAATTTAAAAGTAAAACACCCACAAAAAATATGACCATACTTTCCTCCACCACAGATTTTCATCTGGTTGTTTGTTTGACTGTTATTATTTATCAGGATTACAAAAAAACTACTAGATGTATTATCATGAAACTTAGTGAGAGGATGGGATATACATCAGGGAAGAAACCAATAAAATGTCAGGGGGTGGAATCAGGAATTATTTTTCACTTTCTTTAACTGTGCGACATTGGGCGTTTTCAACATTGTCAATGATTACTAAAAGAATAATCCTGGATCCTAATGAAAAAAAACTGACATGTTGAGGGGGAATGATATGTGTGAATGTTGCAGCAGATCCAAATAACAATCAGGATCCATTGAAGTGCTATAGTGTTTGAGGGCATGTTTAGATTCTTAGCTTACAAGCGGGTCATTTTCTTCATCAAATATTTTTCTCATCGGTTCAAGGGTTGGAGTTAGGGTATCATCAGTATCCAGTATGCAGATCCAGAGAAAGTGGTCATTCTGGTCATTCTTTCATTCAGGTGCCCCATTAAATGTAAAGCAATAGGCTTCATTGCTGCCATCTTTCTCTCAAAACATTTGCTGTATGAACACTTAAAGTTGCTGCTTGACTGTACTCAGTCTTTAGTGTAACACACTTCTTCACCATAGGCCTGCTCTCAAACAGCATACCTGATTACTACAGACTTTCCATTAAGAGATGACTTTTTACACCTCTTTACATAAACATATCAGATTAATGGGACAAAATACAACTAGTTTCAGAGAAATTAAATTTGAATTATTATATCAATTTATATCATTAGTCAATTCAAATCAAACTCAAGCTACATGAAGTGCTGTGTATATTCTGAAACAAAGACATTAGCTATCATTTCGTATATCTGTGTGCTGAAAAAAATGATCATTCAAAAAGAAGATTTAGAATTGTATTTAGAATCTGATTCATGTCACTTCTCCATCTCTTCCCTCAGGTTGCCAATCTTCTCAGGCTTTTCCAGATCCCTCAGATAAGCTATGCGTCGACGAGCGCCAAACTTAGTGATAAAACCCGCTACGATTACTTCGCCCGCACCGTGCCCCCGGACTTCTATCAGGCCAAGGCCATGGCCGAGATCCTGCGGTTCTTCAACTGGACATACGTGTCCACCGTGGCATCGGAGGGTGATTATGGTGAAACTGGCATAGAGGCCTTCGAGCAAGAGGCACGCATGAGGAACATCTGTATCGCCACTTCGGAGAAGGTAAAGGGCATGTAATGGAATTCAATAGAAAAAAAAATGTCTGCGGTTCGATCTGCATGAATATGAGACACCATTGCTCAAAGCTGAAAAGTTGATTTTTTTAATCTGGAGTGTCACGCTGATTTATGACCGGAAGCTGCACCAGTGACAATGAACAGGGCGCCAAAATTGCGATCTTATAAAAGTTTGTCTTCATGTCTTATCTTGTCTGACACAAAATGGGGTTTATATTACACTGGTGTTATCAGTTGTGAACCAGAAAATGAAAGCTTATCTCCAAGAACTAATTCCGGATGGTTTCACATTTTTCATCTCATTTGCTATGAAGGTGAATGTTAGTATGATGCCGAAGTACAGAATACATTCTGCTTTCTTCCTTTTGAATCATACTGATAAACTGTTGGAAATATGGATCTTAAATGTATTTGAGGGTAGGAGTAGCATTTTCAGTCTATGCTTCTACCTCTGTCTTTCTTTCCAGGTGGGGCGTTCAAACGCTAAGAAGTCCTATGAAGCTGTGATCCGTCAGCTCCTCCAGAAACCGAATGCCCGAGTGGCTGTTCTCTTCCTGCGCAGCGATGATGCCAGAGAGCTGCTGGCAGCTGCTGCCAGGCTGAACACCTCCTTCATCTGGGTGGCCAGCGACGGCTGGGGTGCGCAGGAAAGCATTGTCAAGGGAAATGAGGTCACCGCTGAAGGAGCCATCACACTTGAGCTGGCAGCCAATCCCGTGCCAGAATTCAACCGCTACTTCCTCAGCTTGGACCCGGTCAAGAACCACCGTAATCCCTGGTACAGGGAATTCTGGGAACAGCGGTTCCAGTGCTCTTTAGGTGGTGGAGGAGCAGGAGTAGGTGGAGGTGTTGGACTCGGGGAGACTTCTCTCCTCCCGCCGTGTGACAAGGACTTGTCAATGGACAAGAATAACTTTGAACCCGAGTCAAAGATCATGTTTGTGGTGAACGCGGTGTACGCTATGGCTCTTGCCCTTCACAACATGCAGAGGAGTCTGTGCTTCAACACCACCAAGCTGTGCGACAGCATGAAGGCCTTGGACGGGCGCAGACTCTACAGGGATTTCATCCTTAACGTCAGCTTCGCAGGTAAGATGGATGGAGCATTGTGAGGAGAGTGAGGAGTCTAAGATAAGGTGGTCGAGGTGGATGAAGAGTGAAATTTAGTGGATGATGAAGAAGAAGGGGGGTAGGAAACGGGGGGGGGGGGGGGGGCAAGAAAAAGAAAGGGATGTGAGAGCTGTGCCTAGTTAACAGTCCTCTCATGAACAACACAGGGATGTTGTCCTCCTCAGCCTGAGCATAACATAAAAAGTGAGACAAATCCGCTTAATTACTGCGTATTGTCGGAGGCAGCCCGCCATTGACACCTATTACCCATGCGTAATTGATAAGACACTACAAAGTTGCTTTGAGGAAAGAGGGCTCTGGTTAATCCGTCAGCCATATTCTTCTCACTTGCACTAATGAGATTGTGTGCGTTTTAATAGTTCCTATAGCATGCTGCCTCTCTGGCTTGACTGACAGATGGCGTACAAAGGGAGCGTTATAAATAAACTGCTGTGTCTCGAGGACTGACAGGTTTAGAGGTGCTTATTCCTCCACCAACCGTGACCAGGAGCAGACATCAAAAACAGACAGACACGCCGCACTAACACAGCAGCTTTGCCACAGGACGCAGGGAAGAGGGAGACGGAGACGAAAGAGAGAGCATGAGGACGAGAGAGTGGCATCCCATATGGAGGGAGGAGGGAAGGTAACAGATGAGATTGACAGGCAGAAAGGAAGAGTTTCGGTTTTAGGTAAAAAAGGGAGTAAGACAGAAGTAGAGATAGGGAGGGAGGGAAGGGGGAGGGAGGGAAGGGGGAGGGAGGGAGAACTGAGGCAATGCCGGAGTGGGACAGCGTGCGTCAGCAGAAGAAGAGGATTCTCTTTGAAACTCCCCATCTTCATTTCTGCTACAAATCAAAGGACGTGGAGCATTTCTGTCTGAAAGGAGGCAGACAGGGAGAAGGAAAGAGAGAGGAAGAGGGTGGAGAGGGAGAAAGATGGAGTGAGAGGATAGAGTTGAGGCGATTGCCGTTGGTAACCACTCCCTTATATGGACGGATAGAATAGATATGCAGATTAACATACGTGAGAAGTTTTGAAAGTTTAAAAATGTTGTGGTGAGAGGAGAGGAGAGGAGAGATGTGAATCCCATCGACAAATCTTTATGTCTGATCATCCTCCTCCCTTTACATCCCATCCCACTCTCCCTCCTTTCCTCTCACTACTGATGTATGTCCATGAGGTGCAAGTCTTTATTCTGCAGAAGAGCAAGAGTAAATAAGGATCTGTGATACAGCTCAGCGTTGGTGACGACAGCGACAGCATGGCAAACCGCTGTATCTCTAAAAAAATCTGTCACTTAATCTGTAACTAAATCTGTTGTGGCGTTTGTTTTTTGAAGTTTTTTTGGTTACGGCCCTGCCTGACTCACTCTCGCCGCCGCACATACTGTATACATCTTTAGAAGGAAGCAGCCGAGGTGAGCTGAGGTTGAACGTGGGGTATAAATACTGCAGCATCACCGCATCTCCGCAGTGCTCTCGGTCTGAACTGTTGCTGACGGAAAAACCAACACTCTCTGTCTCACCCCCATCTCTTTTCCCTTCCCTTACACTCACACACACACACACACACACACACACACACACACACACACACACACACACACATGCATGTTCATTAGGAGATGCTTCCCACTGCATCAAAGGTTCACGCCATGCTTCATGCTTCCCAGTAAAAACTGAATCCATCCCCTCCCTCTTCAACTTCACATTTCATGACGTGGCGAGCTGCTTGTGACTGTGATCGGGCTGTTTAGTTATCTGACAGCGTATGTGGTGCACTGAGGCAGCATGTTGTGTGGTTAGGAGAGTGTTTTCATATGCCGCTCTCCTCATCCAGCCTCATCTCGCTAGTTGCTATGGTAATGAAGCCGACACTATTGCCCATTGTGGAAGTGATCTGGTAAATCATGGGAAATGCTCCCGACAGACAGGGGGCATATTTGTGTATTTTTATGAGGCCTGGCTACATACTTGAAACATAAAACACACACTCGTGAACGCACGGGAGAGACATGCATGGACTCCGCTTAACAGTCAGTGTTTTCTTCTTTTTTTTTTTACAAAGAGGCAGCCTGAAATGCTTTTTATACCAGTATGAAATTGCAGACACCCCCAGCCCACACACTCCTCAAAGCCATCATTCAACTCCCACCCGCCCACCACCCCGATCTGCAGCAAACAGATCAGTATATACACACATGCACGCAGTCTTCTGTTCAAACAGTGGATAGATGTGATACCCCCCTCCCCCCCTCTGTGCTTTGGTGTGTGTGTGTGTGTGTGTGTGATATGTCTGTGTTAGCAGAGGCGGTGTGCCTTCAGGGCCATATTGAGCAGAGAGCTCACTGCAACGTTTAGATGCTAGAGAACAACCTTAGCTCCTTCTCTCTCTCTCTTTTTTCCTCTCCACACTCCTTTCCTCCGTCTCTCCTGTCTCCGTCACTCCCTGTCTTTCCGTCTCTCTTTCTCTCACCCTTTATCTCTCCATCTTTCCACATCTCCCTCCTTTTTTTCTTTGTCACCCAAAAAAGTGTCCTACTCTCGCTACATTTAAAAAACAGCACATCCCACTCAGACTTCACAAGGTTTTCTCTCCTGCCTCTACCGCCTCTCTGTGCTGGATTTTTCCTCCACTCCACCACACTCATGCATCCATCCACCCTTCACCTTTTCTCTATTGATTCCACCACCTGAAAGACTTTCCTCCATCCACCTATATCTCTGCTTCTGTCACATCGGTTTCTTGCTTTTCTCTAGTGCTATCTCCTCTCTTTTTTCCTCCCCTGTCACTTCTCACTTTTCTTTGCCCTTATCTTGTCTCTTGGCTCGTCCTCACCACCCTGCACCTCCTGTGTTTGGCCTGCCTCATCCCTCTTTTGTCTCCTCTGTCTCACCACCTCTCTTTCAGTCTAGCCTCATCTCTCTGCTGCTTCCCTTCTATATGTTTCTACCACGTGTTGTAAACTTCATCTATTCCCCAGCGGCCTGTTGCGCCATGGCCGAGAGAGCAACTCAGTCCCTGGGTAGCTAATCTGCAGGGAGAACAGATATAGCTAATGTGATCTGTCTGTGTATGGGTGTGTGTGTGTGTGTGTGTGTGTGTGTGTGTGTGCGTGTGTGTGTGTGTGTGTGTGTGTGTGTGTGTGTGTGTGACATGTGAGTGCATCTGTTCATTCGTATCTGTATATGCTCAGGGATGTGTGTACGTGTCCCTTCACACACTCTCTCTGTGGGACACAGATGTGTAAGGTCATTAACCCATGTTGGATGAAAAGAGGGAAAAGGAAGGTTGGTCATGCCATGAACGGAGCTGAGGAACTGTATTTATATATTTTACCTGAAACAACTGTGTGTTTATGCATCAGCCTTAATGCACTATTTACCTCGTCAAGCTTAAATGGGATTAAATTGGGGATTCAGTTGAATTGATGCTCAGAAATATAATTCTCTATTCCCTTGCCAAAAACTAATCAACAGCCAGCTTTTGGATTTTTAGCCACACAAAGAAAGATCCCCCTCCCATAACTCTCTCTCTTCCCACTTTTTAGATTACTTATTCCTCCCAAGCCCCTTTTGACTCCCCTCTCTCTCTCTCTCTCTCTCTCTCTCTCTCTCTCTCTCTCTCTCTCTCTCCTGCTTTTAATACCCACAATCCCCCTTGGGCTTCGCTTTAGCCCGACATGGCCGAGAACATAATTAATTTCTCTGCTTCTGAATGAAAAGCCTGTTTTTGCTATGCTTCTAATTAAGCTAGAATAATAAGGCATTTCTCAAGTTAGCAGGAATACTAAATGTCTCAGAAATAGGAAGGATCTGGTTGGGCTCTGTTATACTGCAGGTTCTCTCACCAAACTTTTTGTTTTACAGTTTTTTGCTTTATATTCTGTGGCCCTGGCTGCAGAGGCCATTCTGGATTTCAGAGCACTTAAATCTCTTATTCTTGAGCCCAAACATGGCTGGAACAGTCGGTTTATTCTCCCCAGATTGATGGACATTTGCAAAACTTGCAAAACTGAACTTTTTTTCCCAACCCTTTGGTGTTGGCCAAATACCTGCAAAATGTTGACATTACCTAATTTAGCTAAGTTTAGCATGTTGGCATACTTGTGTTAGCACAAGTCAAGTGACACACTGATAGACTCTTAGTCTTGTCAGTAAAAGACAAAATCCTGTGTCCTCACCAGAGTTTTAAATACATCCCAGGACAGTGTTGAGGAGAATGAGTGGCGTCCCTCAGTCAAGGACCTATAGGCTGCTGCCATCAGCTCTCTGCAGTCACGTTAGAAGTCTTGGTGGCCTTCGCCAACTCTAACTTGCAAGCTCATATACTTTCCTGATAAGCTGCTCTGTCATGTCAGCAAGGTTGCTGATGTTGGTTAAAGAAAGAAATCGCCAGTACTCTCAGTCTATTGCTCTCGGAAAGCGATCTGTTCAAGGGAAGTCAAGGACAATACGTTGCCCATAAACGGGTCTTTGGGCCAATGTCGTTATCTTTTTAGTCTGTATTACACGTAATTACCACATACAGCTAATTAGGCTTCAGTGCACATCTAAGGTCCTAATAAGATGCAGTTATGATAATTAGCTAGTGGCAAAGTGTTTCTGTGAGTGTGTATGGGTGTCGAAGAGGAGGCGGCCCAGCTTGTCTTATTGCTCTGTTTTATTAGCAGACTTTATTATCTGCCAACGTGCAGTATAATGGATTCATATCAGTTCATATCTCTGAGATATTATCAGCACCATCTTATTGAAATAATTTTCATTTAGCTGTCACCAAAACATTTAGCCCCAAATTCCGAAGAAGACTTGACGCCTAGAATTTCCTGTAACAGAGAGAGAGAGAAAAGAAAGATAGACGGCTGTGTTGTCTCTGTGATTTATGGATTTCATAAACCATAACACCCTCTGCTGTCACCTGACACACTGAGTGTTCTCAACAATAGCACAGCTTTAGCCCTCCTCATTGTTGCATGGACACACACACGCACACACACACCAGTAACAGAGGGGTCAGAGCTTCGGTTCTATCAGCTAAGTCTCCCACAGCGCTCACAGCAATACCTTAACCATTAAAACTGTAAAATAAATGGAGCTTCCACATGCGAATGTGTGTTTGCGTGCACACTCTTATTCAGCCGAACTGTTTAATCGTAATCTGTGTCCCGATTCATTCCACTGATCCCAAGCTTTAGCCTGTGTTTGGAGAAGGAATTTGGCCCACAATTTCTTTCGGTTATCCAATTACACAGAGATACGAGGAAGGCACAATGCATTTGATGCGGCTGTGCACTGAAGACCAACAGCCTTGTTATATGTTGAAGAGTGATACTTTATAAACCCAGCACATGCTGCACTATCCCCAGCCTCATCATCTTTTGACAGGGGAGGCAGCGGCATACAACACACAGCCATGTACAGCGTGTCAGCAGCGGTGAGTTGATTGCTCTGCTGTAAGGACAGACATGGCACTGTGGCAGTGACATACACTTTGTCTAAGTCAAAATCGCCAAGTGTCAGCACTGTCAGGTGTTAACGCATCATGCGACACATCAAACAGCACAACTTTTTTTTTTTTCCTTTTTTTAATCAAGTCCATGGAAGCTTTTTGTCCCTGTGTTTTTTTTTGGGTTGTTGCTTTTTTTACCGTTTCAGCATCCTGCCAATTTTACAATCTCTTCTGTTCCCACATCCTCAGGGTAGATGGTAATCCTTTCATAACAACTTGTATACAAACCAATTTGGCAGTTTCAGCAGTGTACCTCCCTCACATAAGAGACCCAGAGGCTAATTCTATCAATGTGTGGGTAGCTATAGCGCTGCCCAGGGATTCAGTCCTCTGCCTTCATGCCTATGACTTTATGGGCAGTTTGTTAATGATGCATTTGGTAATAAACTTTGTCGGATCAGAATTTAGAAAGAGTTTTTGTTCCTATGTGACCTTAGGGAAAGGATGGGAGGACATTGATACACACAGACATCACCAAGCAGACCAGGCATTTATAGCCTCTTAGCCAATACATTTGTACCTGGCTGGTCTTCAGTAATGAAAACACTATTATAATGCCCTTCACTGTCTGTCCTGGACTGCTAAGGCTTAACTGACCATGGCTTATTGTCTCTGTCCTCACTGCTGCTTTTAAGAGGCATCAGTGAGAAATCAATGGGATGATTGTTTGCGATTGTTTCGCTTTAATCTCCTTTTCCCACTCGTCTTATCTCTTTCATTTCCTTTCTTTGTCTCCTCTCACCCCCCTCCAGCTCCATTCTCTCCACCGGGCAGTGAGACAGCGGTGAAGTTTGATTCCCAGGGGGACGGCATGGGCCGATACAACATCTTCAGCTACCAGCGCTCCGGCGAGCGTTACGGTTACATGCCAGTGGGCGAATGGGCAGAGAGTTTGACTCTGAGCAGTGATCTAATCCACTGGCCAAGAGAAGTGGTGCCCAACTCGCAGTGCAGCGACCCCTGCGAACGTAATGAGATGAAGAAAATGCAGGCAGGTAGGGGACTGAATTTTAACAATGTTCTTTTTTTTGTCATAGCAACATACCCTATCAAGCATCTGCACCTTTTGAACAATCTCAGGCTGTCACACTCTGCGGTTCGTATCCCTGTTTCCCAGGTGAGTACTGCTGCTGGATCTGCACGGCCTGTGAGCCTCATGAATACCTGGCTGATGAGTTCACCTGCTCGCCCTGTGCTCCCGGCCAGTGGCCCACTGACGATCTGACATCCTGTTATGACCTTCCTGAGGACTACATAATGTGGGAAGACGCCTGGGCCATTGGTCCAATTACTATTGCTTGTGTAGGGTGAGTGATAAAGAGCTGTCGGCAAGATGTCAGTTTGAGTGGTCCTCAGAGGTGTGTGTACGTGTTTGCGTTAAGGGAACTGACTGTCAAGATTTGGATTTCAAACTTAATAGAAAGTCTCTCCATACACATTTAAAGGTCCAGTGTGTAAGATTTAGGTGAAAGGGAACTATTGGCAGATATTTAATGTAGAATAATCCTCATGGTGTTTTCACTAGTTCATTTCATCTAAATTGTATGAATTGTAGTTTTCTTTACAACAGAAAAGACCCTTTATATTTAAATACTTTATATTTACATCGAGGGGACCCTCTCTAGGATGCCATGTTTTTTACATTAGTCCAGACTGGACAAACTAAACACCTTTTGAGTTTTTATGACAACTGAAGCTACCACAGGTTCTTTTTCATGTTTGGAAAGGGAGGGTGAGGTGAGGGGTGTTCAGCTGCAACATGCAATTTCAACACTAGATATCACGATATTCTACACACTGTACCTTTATGAATGTGAAGAATTATATTTTCTAGTCTTTCCAAACCACAAGAAAAAAGTTTCAAAGAATCAAGTAAACTGTGGTTAGTTGTTCAAACATAATCTGCTTGTTTGGCTAACTAGTTTAACTAATGCTTTGTTATTCTACAAGTAATGTGATGTGCTTTGTCAAGGAACAGTTTTATAAGTTTTTAAGTATATTCAATGATGTATGGCTTGAGTTCACAGTATATAAGACTCAAATGTGCATCTTCTGTCCTAAGGTTCATGTGCACGGGCCTGGTGTTCTGGGTGTTTATCCGACACAACAACACGCCGCTGGTGAAAGCTTCAGGCAGGGAGCTGTGTTACATCCTCCTCTCGGGAGTCTTCATGTCGTACGCCATGACTTTCCTCTTCTTAGCCAAACCGTCTCCCGCCATCTGTGCCCTGCGTCGCCTTGGCCTTGGCACATCGTTTGCTGTCTGCTACTCAGCCCTCCTCACCAAAACTAACAGAATAGCCAGGATTTTCAATGGTGTCAAAGACGGAGCGGGCGCAGTGAGGCCACGCTTCATCAGCCCGTCGTCTCAGGTGAACAGTTGCAGCATCATTGTGCATCAATCTGCATCATCCGAATGGACGGATTGACAGACAGGGGATCTTGATGACTTTACTTTTCTCTCCTCTCAGGTGTTCATTTGTCTGAGTCTAATCTCCGTCCAGTTGGTGATGGTGTCAGTGTGGTTGCTGCTGGAGGTTCCCGGGACACGACGCTTCACTTTGCCTGAGCGACGGCAGACTGTCATCCTCAAGTGTAATGTTCGTGACTCCAGTATGTTGCTGTCACTGGGATATGATGTGCTCCTGGTCATCCTGTGTACTGTGTAAGTGTGTCATTCACGGTTCAACTATTTTTCTTTCAATTTCAGAAATGTTTTTCCATAGCACGACTAATTTTAAATATTAAGTATTAATAGTGTGTTTTCCTGATGGTGTCTTATCAAAAACATGATTCTCTCCCTGTAGGTATGCCTTCAAGACCAGGAAGTGCCCAGAGAATTTCAATGAGGCCAAGTTTATTGGGTTCACCATGTACACCACCTGTATCATTTGGCTGGCCTTTCTTCCCATCTTTTATGTTACATCAAGCGACTACAGGGTATCTTGAACAAACCCACACACACACACACACACACACACACAAACACACACACACACACACACACACACACACACACACACTCGGAAGCCATTCTCATGTCTGTAGATTAAATATGAAGCTACGTCTAGCTGGTTAACTTATCTTAGCAAAAGAGCTGAGAACTAGATATACCAACTTGATTAGCTTTGTCCAAACATGATAAAAATCCTCTTGCCAGTACCTCAAAAGCTCACTAATTCAAAAAAAGAGAGTAATGGCCCATAGGCCATGATCATATAGGCTCAGAATATAGAGGGACTGGCATCAGAACCTTTGCCTTGTGGTTCAGTTCCTACAATCTCACCAATGGTCAAGAGCTCTGGGTAGAGACCAAAAGGTTTGGATCGCAATTACAAGTGGCTGAGCAAGTTTTCTCCATAGCGCGGCTGGGTCAAGCCTTAGAAACAGGGCGAGGAGCTTGTGTCATGGGAGCTCGGGCTGCTGCTCCTTCATGTAGAGATGCTTTGGACTGGTTCCTGTACATCTCCCATTGAAGGTTTATTGGGCAGGCCCAACTGGGAGGAGGCCCAGGGGTAGACTCAGAACTCTCCAATGGGACCGCATATCCCATCTGACCTGGGAATGCCTGAGGACCCCCCAGGCTGGAACACTCAGAAAAGTGGACGGAAATGGATAGATGGATGGACGTTGATGTGATATATAATATATAATAGGACTGAGATTGGGATCAATCTTCTCCTCTAACTCTTCACAAGAAACAAATAAACATACTGTATCTCAAATTTCTCCAATCTCCATTATTACTGACATTTTGGGTGGAGTTCCTATAATCTGACTCTGTGGGCAGATTTTTGTCTCGTCAACTCTGATTATTACCAGCACACCGGTCACAGGACAGTCTGCACACAGGTGTTGAGGAGACTGAGAACTATTTCTAATCCTGCTGGCAAATGTCAGTGCTGGGACGATAAAAAGACAGGCTGTCAAAGTGTTGACACGTGTGCATCTTTAACAGGAAAGAGGGAGCGAGCGTTCACCAGATCCATACAAATCTTAGGTCATACACACATACCTGAAGCGCACGCTTCCACAAACACACACACGAACAGAGGCAGTGTATCAAAAGGCGTTAGAGAAGAGTGCTGATGCCAGGGCTGCTCATTTGATACCACAACACCCCCCCTCACACACACATACCAACCCTTCTCCCCCTCTCCTACTCTCTCTCTCTATATCTCCCTCTCTCTCCCTCTCTCTCTTGAACTATGCATTTCTTTGGCCTTGTAATCTGACTTTAAGATTAGTCAGGCAAGCATAACATCACCAGCATGGACAACCACGCACGCACACACACACACACACACACACACACAAACACACACACACACACATACACACACATACACACACACTCACACACAAACACACACACACACACAGAGGACATGTTGTACTGTCGATTACTAATATGTGCCTCTGTACAGTTCCGTGATTTACCGTGAGTTGCGTTCATGCACCTCTGTAACCATCTCTGACACTAACACTGCAGCCACACAAAGTTACACTCAGCAATGAGTTACGGTAACCTGTTAGGGACATACAGGCTGCGTGTTTCTTTTGAATGTGGAGGACACATTTCTCCTAAGAGAGACAATGAAGACTGATCCTAACCCAAATATTGGGAATCCACAAGATTGTATTTAGCATTGATTTTGCACAATAAATCAGTTTGAGCAACTGCTGAGTTTCTGTTGGCCTGAGACTCGTATTGATCTCAGCTGTAATTGTTATCCTCTGGACTGTTGCAAAGTAACAGTCTAACAATACAGAGTTATACTCTTGTTGGCTCTGTCTGCACAGAGATCAGTTGATTAGTGTAGGCATTTTTATGCTCAGTATTTAGTCGATCAAAGTGGCTTGGATTTATCAGAGCTTTATTCTCTGCGAGGCACTTTGTAATACTTATTCAAAAAGTGCCTTCGAAGAATGTTCATTATTATAGATTATTATCATCAGATTGGCTCTTAACAGCAATTACTTTGTTCTACATTAGCATAAGATTTATCCATCAAAGTCTGACAACTAATTACTGTCTCCCCCATGTCCCTGTCTTTCCTGCGCAGGTTCAGACCACCACGATGTGTATCTCCGTCAGCCTGAGTGGCTTTGTGGTCCTGGGCTGTATGTTTGCACCGAAGGTCCATATCATCATGTTCCAGCCCCAGAAGAATGTGACCAGCCACAGGCTTAACCTCAATCGCTTCAGTGTCAGCGGGGCTGCCACCACGTATGCATCTCACGGTAAGTTACATGCAGTTACCTCATTTTTAAAGAGACAGGGCTTTTACAGCAGCACTCTGTTGCTGTCATTTTTATTATGCCTTTGTTGAACAGGCTGGATTCAACATTCCATATCCAGCACAGCACACAGCCCTGTGTTCCACTACAGGGAATACGAAACTTTGAATTTTAAACTATGTAACAGTTTCTTTATATTTTTTTAATTTTCTTCTATTTGAACAAAATACAAAAAAATACATCACGTTTAAGATGTTTGATACCACTGTGACCATATCAAATTATTTACAATAACATAATTGTTAAAATTATAATCGTACTAATTCGTTGTGAGAAACATATATAAGTGTATGAAAAAACAAACCATGAGGAAAACATTTCAAAAGCATATAAATTTAAGTTTTAATAAGCATGAAAATAATAAAATAAACATAAATGATATTAACTATAAACTCTCTGGCACTTTATTGTGATGAGGCTTAACATTAGTTTGCACACTAGTGATGCATTGAGTTAGTTTTGCCTTCACCATGAGTGCATTATCTAAAGAACGTCTCCAGAGAAGCTATTCACGTAGAGTCACAGTTTTATTGATTCGATTTGGGCACGGTGACCTCATCTGTGTCTCTAAAAAAGACTGAAACTGCACTTGTTGTCAGTGGCATACAACAGCAGGGCAGTCATTTTTTGGGGTATATATTTTCTAACTAGATTTATTATGTGTTAAAGTTATTATTGCTAGTTTTATGCTAATCGTTGACAAAGAAATGGTTTTATGACTAATGATACGCATGAATTTAAGTCTAAGAAATGCTTTTTTTCTGTTTAACACTTTTCACTTTCTTCTTTTCGCAGCTTCTGTCAGTGCCCACTTCGTCCCAACCGTGTGCAACGGGAGAGAAATCGTTGACTCCACCACTTCCTCCCTGTGACCACGTACAGTCCACTCTCTGAATCTGCCCCTGCGACTGTTATCCACGAACCATCATCCCCTCCAACCTTCTTCCCCCACCTCTCACACACACACACACACACACACACACACACACTGCATACACAAAAACATGCATATGTACACATACACACAATTTGACACAAACAAACAACCAACCTTCCTTGTGGACTAGAACTGTATTGTTTCACAAATGTAGAAAGTGTGTAAGTATAATTAAATTATTTTCTAGGGCTGTACATACATGAAATCGACATTGTTGTAAGTAGAGAAACAAAAGAACAAAAAAAGTTTTTAGGAGGAAATTTTTGGAGCCTTTGTTTTTGATAGCTTTGTTATGATGCTGTGTAAATAGACATGCACTCCATCATGGTAGGAGGGGGTGTGTCCCTCGGTCTGGACGCACATTTGTGGCTCTGCTTGCCTCACCTGCAATACCCCACTGACTTTTTATTCTCATGCTTTTTTGTAGGTCTCATTGTAATAATTCGTATGCATTTCTATTGTGTATCTTTACATTTGTATATTATACTACTGATGGTTCGAACAGCACAATGTTGACAGTCCTGTAACCCTAGAATGAATGTGCACACAAGCTTAACTGGATAGAAAATAACGCCTGCAAAGGACATGTACAAAAAAAATACATCAAACCCATCGAAGTACTGTTCCAGAACCCGATTTTTAGTTGAGAATTTGCATTTTCACATCTCGATATATACGATTTCCATCCTAGATCTGTGTTAAGAACTCATTGTGGATGTTTTTGCAGGAAAGTAGGTTTGGCTTTTTGATACAATTTTTTTTTAAATCTATTTCTGATCATGGAATCCCTTTATCTAAATGGCCATAGTTCCAGACATGTGTTCACCAAAGCAACACCATGTGTGCTGCTGTAATGGATCACTAACAACTAACTAATAGCAGGGATGAAAAGTACATCATTCCTTTTGGCCTGAAAGCTTTCAAGACTGTGCTGTGATCACGCTGTCATCCAAAACAAATGGGCATCCCTCTCAGTTATTATGATTTTGTAATCAAGTGACTCAAACAGTAATAGAAGGAAAACTGGCTGCTTTGCTGAACACATGTCGACTTTCTCCAACTACAGGGGAGTGGTAGCTTCTGTTTTTTTCTTGCCCCACAGATATGGTGATGTTTTGAATATGGCTATGTGCCTTAATGTATTTTGATAGTGCGCCAGGCAGAGGTTGTTAGACATCAGTTTTACATTACCAGCTGCAAATCCTGAGTTTGGCAAATGTAAAAGTGACCTCAGTATTAGAGTACATGTTTCAGGGCAACGCTGCGCCAGTTAGTTTTATTCCCTATATCTCAAGCCTTTTGCCATTGATTGTTTACCTGAAGTATTGAAATGGTGACTTCGGTTCAAATGACTTTCTCTGCCCAACCTTCTTTCTCCATGCGTGAGATTAAAAAAGAAAAAACAGACCCCACCATCACAGCGACTTTACGTTTTTGCAGCTTAAAGGCTTCAACAAAAGAAGGGAGGGGGAAGAGAAGCTCATACACCATAAAGATGAAGTCACTGACTCGTCGACTTACTGAAGTGTGCAGTTTACATGCCTGTGTTAAATGTGTTGACGTTGAGAGGCACAGTGGAGCAGCTGGCCTCGTGGTCCCAGGGAGGCTCGCAGGAGGAAGCAGAGCACACAGTGTCAGCTGCCGGCAGATCCCAGCTAACGAAACGATGCTAGAGCAGAACTCATATGCATAACATACTAACACTTATCAAAACACCCTCACCCATCAAACTCCGTGTTTGTGGCTGGAAATGTGACAGACTCTCTTATGAGGTGGAGGAATAAACGACCAACACACACACGAATAAAGTTGTTCAAAGAAATCGAAATAGCCTAAATTAGAGAACTAATTTAATTATACAGCATATTTAATTTTACGGTTTGGCCTCATGCAGGAATTGATTGCATCTAGGGTGGTAGTAAATTATTGTTAAACTGATCTTAAATGATGACATACTATAATATGCTGTCTAAAATAAAGAGTGACTGTTATATTTGATATTTCTAACAAAGAAACGTGATCAGAATCACTTATTTGCTTCACCAGACCAGTCCATGTTAAAATTCAAGCAGTAGGCAGAGGCAGAACTGTTGAACATTCAGTTCTTGGCCCCTCTACACCTTTGCACAGCCGGACTCCCAACAACACCCTGTGATTATCACACTGAATGATTGATTGAAAGAATTTTATAGGATGCACCAAGACGAGTCGACCTACATCGGGGTTTGTGCGTTAGGTGCAGAGAGCAGGGAGAGATAGAGAGAGAGAGAGAGAGAGTGATGTGGCAGAGCTGCTGCTGCTGGATTATGCAAAGCACTCCCACAGCCCAGAAGTCACAGCGCTTCTATGGAAGCTCAAAGCATCTCAGAGATTCAGCCTTTGTTAGCAGAGGCTCAGCCATTCACTCAGTGGTCCTGCTCCCACAAGATACACCCCGCATGGCAGGTTGCTACGGACAACCACTGCCACATCCGCTGCTGGAATGTGTATTTGTCTGCATGGATGGGAGGAGGGTAGAGGAGAGGGAGAAAAAAAAGAAGCGGAATATAAAGAGGAGAACCGGGGTGCTGGTTCTGATTCAAATTGGCAGTGACTGATGAGATTTGGCTCAGTACGGCCCGGTACTCTACTCCCAGCTTTTAATGGCCACACAAATAGAGCACTTAACCCTGATTCTCTCCCCGCTCAGTCCAGGGACTAGTCTTGGACAACAGTCTCACACTCTTCCTCTGACCCTCGCCTTCTCAGTCCGTCTCAACCCTTTAACCTTTTCCCCTGCCATCTTTGTCCACCTCATCTCCCCTCTGTGTGTGAAACTTGCTGCTGACTCGCTCTCAGCCAGGACCACCTAAGCCGTGCCAACAGATTGGTAGCCCACACTCAGACTGTAGCTCTCAGATCTGCGAGCCCACTCCAGCACATGCCAATGAGGTGGCCTTGAGGAGGATGGAAAAAGGGATATAGGGAAAGAGGTTGCAAAAATCTGCAAAGGAAATGATATAAATCACCTCCCTCACTGCAGTTACACCATCATATCATGCACCCACTAACTCTAACTGCAAGCTTCCTTAATTGGATTTACTCATGAATCTCGCTTTCAAACAGCAAAACATCGACTGCAGACATTGTTCCTCTATTCACCCGCTGCCAACTGCCATGTGCTCTACAAAGGTCTCTGTGCTGTAGCCCCCCGCCACATAACAGAATGTGTCCTTGGCCTCTGAGGCCTCGAAATGAGACAAGACCTCTGCGGCGAAACGGAGCTGGGGTCATGCTGAACTCTGGAACTGGCTAGACACAAAGCAATAGTTCCGTGTTTTACGATACGTGCAATAACGAGGCTGTGATGACATCATAATAAATAACAACAAGCAAACAGCGTGGTGTTGTCTGCTCGTCCTTCCGTCTCGGATCAGTCCCGCTGCTCTTTGAGTTCAGCATGTGTGTGCAGAGTCAAAAACTCCCAGCTCAAAAAATGAATGTTGAATGCACATACAGATAGACTTGTCTCCTCAGCAACATTATCAGGCCCTCACTACCACTTCCTCACACACACACACACACACACACACACAGGCTCTATTCATAGTGTCCGTTGGCAAATGTTAAAAGTCTCTAACACTCTTGCCTAATCTGGTCCCTGAGTGATGGCACTCCAATTAAACCATTTGGTGGAGTGCTCCCTGCCGTAGGACAATGCACTCCACTGTGTAGGCCCAGTCGCTCGAAGAAAGAGACTGAAAAACAGAAAGAAAGACAAAGAGGGAAAGAAAAGAGAAATGCAGCTCAAGGTAGAAGAGCGTCTTTCAATAGTTTTCTGTCCTGTGCTGCCTTAAGAGTGGATTCATATGGAGACTAAAGGGCATTACAAGTAGTTAAAAATGATTCCAGGCTGCATCATAATGTCTTTACTTATTACTTTTGCAGACCTGTTGTCTTGTAGCCGGTTATTGATCGCCCTCTGGTGGTAATAAAACAAACTGAATACCCTTCTGTTAAGTCCATGTATCCATCTATTATATATACTCATTGTCCTTCGAGGGGTCTCAGGGTGAGGCTGACACTGGGTGAGAGGAGGGGTCCTGTCCATCACAGGGCTGACACATAGAGACAGCCCGTGTTGTACAGTTAGGACACGCATTAAGCATGGGCAGCACCAGGCTGCATGTTTAACAGATCAGCTGTTAGTTTGCTCATGTTCATAATGTCTCCTTGCAAAACGAGGCAGGAATGCAAGAAGTAGCTTTGCTCTGTTGTCCACTGCCCTCTACAGGAGAGCACGGGAAGTGAAGTGGGAAAGGTTCAGGGAGGCCTAAAACGTCTCAAAATAAATTATATAAAAGTAAAGAATGTAAAGAATGTGTCATTGTGAATAAGGAAAATAACACAAAATAGTCCTAATATCTTTAAGATAAGATAAAACCCAATGAGTACAAGGAAATGTAAATATAATATATAGTATATATACAGTGTATATTGTGTATATAGTATATTACAATATATATATATATACATATATATAGAGAGAGTATAATATATACAATGTGATCTGAATATATAGTGTAAAAAGTGAAATTTATGTTTTGATTGAAGAAATTAGTTTTCCCCCAAAATAATTCTTCAATACATCATGAAAATATTTAAAGTGCTGCTTTGGCGTGAATTTCATGCCCCACCAACCCTCAGAGGATTTGAGTTAAAGATAATCAAACTAATATTAGTATGCTGTTTGTGTTTTCATAGTTTGACCAATTTGTTGTTCAGAGCAAACAAATTATTACTGTGTCTGCGTTAAAAGTCTGAGGTCATTTAATTTCAAATACAGCAGTGCAGTTATGATCAATTTGCTTTTTATACATCGTGTTAAACTTAAAGCCTGAGACCTCAGCTAGAAGGACATCATGTCAGGGCGTGACACACTATCACAGCTGTTTTATCAAGGCAGGTCACACATCCACAGATTGATAAAATATTTCTGCAAACAAAGTGACATCAGCCTTTGAAGGATTGAATGATTTGAGGCCACACAAATGTTTACAAGGAAATAAATGTGGAGAGATCATTCACAACTGAAAACCTAAGTGCAAGTTAATCAGGAAGAACTTAACTCTCACAGCTGTAAATATGTGACACTGTCTCAGGTTCTAAATCAGTTTTGACCATTAAAATGACAACAACATAAGATTAAATTAACCACGTCAAGGCACAAAAATCCAGTTCATGAAATGTCCAGTACCATAGCTGCTGCACCACAGACAACACTGATTACACGATGGTAACTACATATGTTGAAATGACAATATTATTTTGAAGATTACATTATTTTTTAAACTCTTATATGTGGAACCAGTGGAATTGGGCTTTTTCCTCAATTGAAAAATTCTCATGAAAATATGTACGACAATTTCCCAGAATAATCTTAATAACAATTTTGTACTTGTTATTTGCATTGTAACTCAAGTGATTTAAAGCAGTTTGACTGTAGATTTCTAAAAAGAAAGGTAAAATAGAAATAAACCAAACTGGGTCAACTTATACACAAATACATTATTTATTGGACGCACATTGATAGTCAACACAAACAATGTCTTCTTTATTTTCAGTTGGTTGGCAGATCTTAATGCAGTGACTTCAACAACCAAACAGTGACAGCGAATGAGAAGATATAGGTTTTTATTGACAAAATATATCAGTCTGTGTAAATGTCAATGGGAGATGAACACACACTAACCACGGTGACCCTGATGGCAAGAATGCACCGTGGCTGTCTAAAGAAATATCAGATACTACACAGACTGAAATAAATAAACTTCTCTTATAGGTCCTTGTCTTACCCTGAGCTCTTCTAACAGCCTCTCTGACATCAGTTTGAATCAGGAGCGTCTATCACGCACACCTGCTTCACGGTACTATGTTCCAGTTGGACAGCTCAGTCGTACCAAGCTTTAAGGCCAGCATGTTGGTGCGACTCCTCTGAACCTGGCTCTGTGTACCTGCCTGGTGTGTGTGTATTTGTGTGTGTGGGTTTGTGACACACGGTTGGTAGTCCGTCCAGGTACCAAAGCTCATAAAGGGGGAGGTCGGTTAAAGGGTCCATCAATGGAAAGTCTCTCGAGGGTCTGGTCTCGTCCCTCACTCCCACTCACTTTGCCGACACCCTAGCTCCACACCAGTGATTTCGAATGAGACGAGTTTAGCTGCACGTTTTCATACTTCTCACCATTTCCCTGAAATCCGAAACAAATACTTATTTTGCCCCAGTTTGAAAGACTTTAACCGTATAGTGTAAAAGCAAAATGATGCGGTAACTCTCACCTTGGATGCTATGGCTTTGAGTTTGCCAAGCAGGGAGGGCTTCGTATAGACGACTTCATCGTCCATGTCTCCCTCGTTCTCTCCCTCCATCATGGCACAGCTGTCTGCTCCTGGCATGTCACACTCCTTATTGGCAGACATCACCAGCCGGGAGTACTTATACTCCAGCCTAGCAAAGACACGAGCGACAGAATCAGTACAGTGGGAAAATACACAAGGAATATAATGGCAGGAGAGATGTGATTAGGGGGGAGGAAATTAGGAGAGGAAAGGAAATACAAAAAGGGAGGCATGAAGAAAAATAGGATGGGGCAACAGGGAGTAGGGAGGACAAATAAAAGAAAGGAAGATACAAGTAAGGACAGAGATGAAGGACATAGGGAGAGGGGAGGACAAGGAAAAGAAGGGAGGAACCAGGACTACTAACAGAGAAGAATACGGTGGTTAAGGAAGACAAGGAAAGGAAGGGAGATACAAATAAGGACAGAGAGGAGGTAGACAGTGAGAGGGGAGGACAAGGAAAAGGGAATACATAAGTAAGGACAGAGAAGATACCGTTTGTTCTTCTTCCAGAAGTAGCATGTGAGGGAGACGAGCAGCACCGCGGTGAAGGCTCCGAGCCCGGCACCGAGCCGTATCCAGAACTCCACACCTTCACAGGGCACCGTCCTCTTTTCAGGCAGGGTCACACCTCCCATGCACAGCTTTGGTTCGGTCCACACATACAGCAGATCCTGAGGACAAACACACATGTATGGTATAAGAATGTGGGAGGTCATATTCTCTCATTTTAAATCAAATGTGCTTCACTAGATAATCTAAAGTCTATGTCCACACACACCTGGTGTCCTCCCTTACACGCTCCTTCTATCCGATGGTAATCTCTCTCCGTGCATGTGGGACAAGCCCCCGAGCTCTCCCATAAGAAGTGAAAGGTGCAGCCGTCACATGTTCCTGCAGGGCACTGGCTGTAAAACCAAACACAGAGTTTTGTCACTTCTACGCCACATCGCAGCGTAGATGAAGGCTGTGTTTGTTAAACTGGAGATGTACCTGGGAACTGACAGCTCTCCTTTAGTGCTCCTCTCTGGGTTACAGCGAAGTGTCACCACCGCACTCCGACCTGACTCACAAGAGGAGGTCGCCTCCAAGGACCTTATAAAAAAACAAATAAAAAAAGAGAACTTTCGAGCACAGACATTGTTTTACATTGAAAAATAGCCTGAAACGAAGCAGTTACCTGTAGAAAAAGTTGATATCGGGGACTTTCTTCAATTTCTGGGGGTACAGTTCTGGTCTCACCCTTATTCCATCGAGTGTATCATCTACTGTTGCTCCTGTACAAGAAAGAGTAGATATTTATGTACTCAAATTTTGTTTTATTTATCTAGGTTGTCTAGCTATGACCAATGACTCCTGAAGCAGCTGACACACTTTTGCAGCTGAGGTATCGTACACTGTGGGGCTTGTCGCCTCCGGAGTTTCAGAATAGATTTAAAAATGAGCGCAGCTTTCCAGATCCCAGCTCACGAGCAGACGCTGGTGGCAGGGGGGGGCTGTCATATTCATATAAATGTCATAATGTAGAAACATCACAAACACTTGACTCCACGCTGCTTTGGCCGTGCTGCGCCCTAGAGACACATTGAAACACTGTATAGCGTTCTGAGCCATGTTTAAACCATAAATGTAGATTTCTCTTTCAAAACCAGCAAAGATCTCTCACTTGTTATAAATATTCTTCTTTCTCTTTTGCCTCATCTCCTCTGCATAATTTATTTGACATTAAGTGAAGAAACAGCAGCGTAAAATATTCCAAATTCAGCTTTTTCTACAGTGGCAATGAATGCAGATTAAATACATCGTATACTAACCGAGGAACGTGTCAGCCAGGTTAATGGACTGGGAGGAGAGCGCTGTGTGGAAACCTCGTCCACTCGCTGGGATTATAGTTGACTGACAGATGAAGGTCCTGACTGCATTGGCACCTTCACCTTTCTCTCTCTGGTAGTCAGTGATGGATAGGTCTGTTACGTTGTCTGTGCACACCGCCTGCTGACCCTGAAATAAAAAAAGAGCAGAGAGCGATGCATTTATTCACAAACCTTTGACAAGGCAGTGTTTTCTATGTGTGTGTGTGTGTGTGTGTGTGTGAGATGGTTTCACACCTGTCCTCCACACAGGCTGATATTGAACTGGTGGAAGTATTTAGTTCCTTTAGAGGTGAAGCTGGGACCATTCATCAGTGACCCTACAGAGCCGAGGAGGCTGAGGTCAAAGGTCAGAGTGACGTTTCCCTCTGTGTGGCTGAAGTGACAGTCACTGTAACATAAACCGTGGTCCTGGGAAAACACACAAACACAGGTAAATATGGTTGTGTCATATAAATAAAGAGATTTCGGAAAAGCTTGATCTCTTCCAGAGCATCACCTTGTCACTCCTGCTGGCTGGTCCGCAGGGTTTGCAAGCTTCGGGGCCCGGTGTGGCGTGAGAGACGAGGTGCGTGTTACGTGGACACTCCATGCACTGGCTGGTGCGCGTGTCTATGTAATGTCCAGGTGGGCATGGCACACAGGTGGAGCTGGACGGTTGAGTGCTGAGAGCACAAGCCCGACACCCAGAGGACCCCCCATCCACTGCGTTACTCACGGAGATGGAGTAGATTCGCGCCATGTCGTTGACGTATCGACGTGCCTGAAACAAACAGGTACAGGATGAACTAGAATGGCACTCGGTAGAGCGCATACCTCCGCAAGGGCACGTTAGATGCAATCAGACCAAATTACATGACCTCGTAGGTATCAGTTCCCTGAATGGGCCTCTTTTTTTCATCTAGATTCATGTATCATTTTCTGGAAAATTGGGGAAAATGTGAAAAAACATCTTATTTCACAATGTTTAAGAAAGTGAAAGAAAACATTTCCTGGATCCTTGTATTGTCTGGATCCACACCAGAATATATCATGTTCTTTCATGGCCCATCCAAGTTCAATGAAACTCTGTTTTTTGCACAAACCAACAGACAGGAGCGACAACATGACAGAGATAACTAACGTGTGTGTGCTGGTAAAAGGCGTAGTGGAGTTAAGAGAGGTTTATAAAGACGGACCAATTTTTCCCAAATGTTTATACCCCAACAAACTTTTTAACACATGAGTGGATCACAACATACAGTAGTTGTACCCAATAGACAACTAATTCAGAAGTTAAAGGATTGGTAAAACATATCTACAAGGTTTCATCAGGACCGAGCATCAGTGGCTGTGATTCTAGCAAGTTAATGGTCCAAGCTTCTACAACCAGTGCAGTGACAAGCATGTGGACTGGAAGCCCCACCTTATATAAACATCTATTCTGGTTTTTTTTTAAATTTTCCTTCATTGTTGTGCAGGATACTGTGTGAGCACAGCGATAAAAATGAGTTTGTTTGCTTTGCACTTCGGTTTCAACACAACCTCAGAAATTATCTTAATGAGCAAACAGAAGGGTGTGTTTGGTGTACCGAGTGTGGAGCGGATTCACGAGACTGACTGAGGACGATAAAACTGACGGCAGGTTTTTCAGGCCTTTGTTGATTCTGGACCCAAGACGACAAACACCAGACCAGGTTTCCTTATCTAAGGAGGGACGAATGGCAAAAGTACTGGCCTGACCTTAATAGATCGACCAGCTACTGCAATAACATAAAAACTGGTTTAAAACTATAGGGGAAAATAACATGTCTTTCTGCTGCTGCTCATGATTCTTAGCTATTTAATATCATCTTAAATATTTAATACCATCGCCATGGAGATTATGTTTTCATCTCTGTTTGTCAGGTTTAAGCAAAAACTACTGAACCTGCGGCGTTATATTTTTCTTTATGTACTTATGCATTTTTCTTTTTTCTCTTTAACATGTTCTTTCTTAAAATCTGTTCCCTTCTTATTTTGAATTACATTTTACATTTACATTTTTATTTTATTATAACTGTATGTGAATTACTTTGAGTTGCATTTCTTGCATGACAGGTTCTATACAAAATACATAAAATATTATTATTATAATTATTGTATAGACATTTGTGAAAGTTTGGACTGTGAAGCTTTCTGTATGTCAGGAGTCATTGTTCGTTATTGAGAAGAAGAAAACGATGCTTAATGATTCCTGATTTAAAGAAAGTCCCACAGTGTGATTATAATAAAACATAATAACAAAACATATCATAAATTTCCATTGAACATAGTTAGAAGTAGTTTAATATCAGTGTGTACTCATGCTTACATCTGCAGGCTGGTTAGTCCTCTGGAAAGCCCACGTGTAGGAAACCGAGGCGTTCTTGGTCATGACGTGTGTGTACGTCTGCCTTGTCTTGGTTCTCTCCCATGACTCCACCACAGTGGTACTCTTCCTGTTTACATCCTACAAGATATAAAATAATAAATATATTGTATATAATCATAATATAATGTATGAGGCAGAAACACTTGACAGGAGCACTTCTCACCATCATGAAGTAGAGCTCACAATCAGCTGTGCACAGAGTTTCAAACTCAAACGTGATACGACCAAACTCTGTCCCTGAATGGCTCGATACTGAAGTAGGAAGCCTGACCGGACGTAAATAAAGAGAAGTGAGAATTAGTCTGTCAGAGAGAAAGTGATGACAGAAGTGATGGAGACTGAAAAACACAACATGTCTGTGTTTACTTGAAGCCAGGAACATGGATGTTGAGGATGAGGTAATCGTTATCCGAGCTTCCTGCTCCACTCTGGATGTGATCACCTGCCACCTCCCAGCCTGAAGGACACAACAAATCCACATCAGCCATATATTTCAAGACATATCTTAAAAGAAACAGTTTAAGGTTGTGAGAAATCTGTTTGTTTGCTTCATTGTTGAGAGTTGGGAGAGACGTCTGATACCACTCTAATACTTTTACAGTAAATATGAAGCTACCACTGGCATCCAGCTTGTTTAGCTCACCTAAGAAAAAAGACTGACAACAGAGGGAGAGAGCTACAGACCTCAAAACAAACTGATGAGTAAAAAATATCATCTTGTTATGCATTAGTAAACAAATATGATCTAAAATGTTAAGTGAAGAAGTCCCTGGTTTGAATCCCGGTTTGGCCGTAGGTTTTCTCCAGGTACACTTCCTTAATTGAAGACTTTTAATTGACCATAGTTGTGAATGTGAATAGTTGTTCATCTCTGTATGTCGGCCCTGCGATACGCTGGTGACCTGTGCAGCGTGAACCCCGTCCTCCCCCAGACTCTCAAAGGATAAGCAGTACAGATTATGGATAATAGATGGATTTTTAAGATGTAAGTTATACACAAAGTTTAAAAATACAAAAGCATACACCATCTATCAAAATCTGATCCTCCCTTAAGAACACACGTTTCTTCTTCTAAAGTTTGACTAATGAGGCTGAAAATAGAACGAGCGAAGCAAACTGGCAGCTGATGGTGGCTTTATATTTACTGTACAGAAACAGTGGTATTGATCTTCTCATCCAACTCTTGGCAGTGGAGAGAATATTGCTGATAAAGTTTTGCTTTGAGATTAAAGACAAGGAGAAAAAGAAAGAATACTGTAACTTGCCAAAAAACCAAACACCCACCATTCATACTGTCACATTTGGAGTTGCCCACATTAAAACAGGAGGTCTTCATGTTTGCAGGAAGAATATTCCACCATTTATATTCATAGCCCAAGGTGGGCTCGGTGCCTGCTGGACACTGCTTACACGCTGGTGGATGGACACCAATAAAAACATAATTAGGGAAAGTTGCACAGAGAAATTACAAGTTGAAGAAAATTAGGCAGAGAAAAACACAAGATAAATTTCTCAGTACGTTGCAGTCCGTCAGAGTAGGTCCCAGATGGGCAGGGTGAGCAGGTGGCTGTGTCATTGTTATAGAAACCAGGGTTGCAGGGGGGGCAGGGCTCTCGTTCTCCGCTCGGAGGTAAAGTCTCGGCTCCGGTCACACCCTCCAGACAGATCTTAGGCTCAATCCACTTATATATGACCTGCGTCTGAAATTACATAGAGAAAGAAGGTGAGAGGAAAGGATAGAAAGTGCAATTACAGAAAAATAGTCCTCCAAGTGTTTAAACTGAACGTGGCCTCCTTTCTCTCACCTTGCCTTCATGGTCACAAGCTGTGTGGATCTGGAAATAGTCCTTCACGGAACACGGAGGTCTGTTCTTACACACAGCCGATCCCTCAGCTTAGAAAGTTCGAAAATGATGAGACAAAGACATCGAGCTAAATCATCAATAAACAAGTTTCAAAGTGAAATAGAGAACAATTCAATTCTATTTGGAAGACGGCAAACAACTGTGTGACGAGAGATGTGAATACAAACAAAGAAGAACAGAAAGAATAATTTGCTCTTTTCTGCAGTTAGGCTCAGTTCATACAATATGCATAAAGAGGTGTACTGGATTAAATATGTAACATGTTCAGAAGACTCTGTTTCCAGCATCCTCGCAGTCACTTGTCAATGATTTCACATAATATGACAGAATATGAAGATACTTAGATTAAAGTCGAGACCTCAGTAAAAACACTTGAATTGTCTTTTCATTAGACATAACATTTAATTTCATTAGACAAGGTAAACATATTACAACTGGGACAGTACTGATATTTTCAACACACAAGAGACGCAAACCTGGAAGAATGCAAATATCTCAGGAAGACCAAAAGGGGGTCATATATAAAAGACAAAATTCTCAAACAGAAACACTGTGCTTTCAGAATTTATATGAATATACATAAATACATATAAATATAAATTCCCCCCCTCGCCTGAATGTTCCAGAAATGTTTGTTGTTTCTGACCCCTAACATGTTCTGCTACATTCTTCACATGTGAAAGGCTAAATGTTCGGACCCAACTTTCCAGAACTTTTCCAGTGTTCATGTCTGGACACAGTTTAAGTTTCTCTTTTGCGTTTCACTGTTTGTCCGTACCTGCATACTGAATGGTGGTGTCACAGGGAGTGCAGGAGCTGGCACCGTGGCCAGAGTAGGTGTCCCGAGGGCAGGGTTCACACGTGGAGGAGCCTGGGACTTGACTGAACGTCCCTGGCTTACATGGAAAGCACTCCGATGTATATGCAACTCCTTACATGAGGAAATGACAAAGAGTTAGTGCATTGATATGTCAAACAGAGAGAGTTCAAAAAAAAGAGGAAAATATGTTAATGACCTTCTATTTGGACATTTTTCAGCAAAACAGGCTTCACCACTTTGGTCCCCATCAAGACGCCTCCTGTTCTCCAGTACAGGATGTTGGTGCCAGATTTCAGGTTCACCTAGAATACACGTCATTGTCATATATCAGTTAAACTACAAACTGAGCACAACCACTCATTACAATCACAAGAAGAGATCTGCTTTTAGAAAAAACTAATGAAAATTAAGTGTCAAATTATGCAAAAGGATGAAATTCAGTTCGAGCTGTCTTTTCATTTTCCAATTCCTTAATGAATAATATTATTGAGAACAGTGTAATCTAACTGTGTGAAAACATGGTAAATAGATTAGACTTTCACATTTACTTCAGAAAAAAACTGTATTAAGCCGCAGAATTACAGTGAATGGTGATTAACCCTAAATATTCATGAGTGAACTAATTTCAGTGTGTGTGTGTGTAAAAATACTGGTGGCAACAGTAAGTGATAGCAGTGTCTGTCAGTGTCTCTCTGCTTGTTTACGTCCATTTCTTGCTGCCAGCACATTATATTTCAGAAGACTGAGGCCAGCTGTCAAGCCTTTGTTCATCTTGCAGGATGCAGCACTCACGGTGTGGGTCGCCCATTCACCATGATTGGTGAGCTTGAGCCACTTGTTATCAGTCGACTGGTCCATCTCCTGACACTGGTCATTCTGGATCTAAACACAGAGCACAAAGATCAGTGTCCAGCAGCAGAAACTATCACCTGCTCTGAAAGGAGTGTTTTATATTTCTCTATTTTGTGTTTTGTTTTTCACACCCAAAATGCTCAGGGATATAGATATCTATTAATTTATATCATAAAAACATTTACAGGACGTATTTCAAAAGGATTAGAAATCTACCACAGAACTTTCAGTTGTGTTAGATTCATTCACTGTTGTCATATCAACACATATTTAGCATTTATTATGGCTCTGTACTGTTTAAGTGTCACTGCAGTAATATCAAGGAGCCAGGATGAACAGTGGCAGCGTAGAACTTGATAGAACGCAGCCATTAATAATGTCACAACCTTTTCTGCCATGATGAGTCAAATGTTGAGTCACAACAGACAACAGAGGAGCTGTTGTTATACTGTGCTCTCAACAGATGTAGAGCATCATTTGTTAGTACGTCTGATCACAATCTGAGGCAAATTGCAATTGGATCTAGCATTTTGTTTGCATGTCCATCAGCATTATTCCTATTGTATTTTAGTGCTTTGTGACATGAGGTATTAAAGCACTGTACTGGACAAACCAGCACATTGCACAGACAGTGTACAAACAGAAAAGAACACTGTGCAAACACACTCAGAATCCACTTAAACAGATCAATAAGCAAACACAGAGAGATTGTTCCCATCAGTAAAAGGATAAAAGATAATGAAGCTCACAAAGAACTCAAACAGCAGGTTGTTGTCTGGATACTGGTACTCAAAGATGACAGAGCCCTGTTTCTTCAGATGGACAGCATAGATGAGGGAGACCGTGCACTCGTCCCTGTTGGACTCCAGGTAGTTTCCTTGAGGCACCCAGGAAGAACTGCAAGAAAAAAGACATAAAACAAATTCTTTCAAACTTGCTTACAACCCTAGCTGTCAGTTTTTCTCGTGTCTCTCGCTCTCACACCTGTTGCAGGTGAGCCTGTCGTCTCCGCGGGGGCCATTCTCCAGGGAGGTTGCCAGGCTACTGAACCCAGCGGGCATGGAATCCCATTGGTCGAAGCGGACGCCGCTGCCGAGGGAGTAGCTTCCTGCGGCACACTTTGTGCACTCCTGAGCCGACATCTCCAGGAACTCCCCAGACTCGCAGGAGAAGGCTGGGGGATGAAGCAAAAGAGATAAAGATGGAGGGAGAGAAGAAGAATATTACATGTCACATTCTGCTCAAACTCATACATAAAATATGAAATGAAAGATGACAGAGACATGCAAACCATTGCTTCATTCAGTACAATGTTGCAGCAGTGATAGAAGAACTTAATCCTTACATCCTGTTACACATGGTGTGTGTGTGTCTTTTTCCACCGAGCCTGTGTGCTTTCTGTATCTGCCAACACTCTGACACTGTCAGCTTTTCCTCATACTTTATCTGGTCAAATGCCATTGTGCTGTGCATGGGTGTAAAATTTGTGCGGTGCATAGTATATGTGGAGACGTGCTGTGTGTTATTGTGCACAACAGGAGGTGGTTGGTAATTGGCTGATTAAAATCTCATAAGACTGATAAGAAAACTTGGAGTTATTCACATTTTACATATTGAAACATTCTTATTTTCTTAAATCACGTTCTATTCTTTTTATTATAGTTATTTATGAAACAGTTTATGGTTAAACTGTGAAATATATTTGTCATAAGGTTTTGTAATTTTAGGATTAAATATAAATTTCAGCCAAAATATCAGTATCAGAATTTTTTACTCCTTAATATCAGTATCAGCCATCTAATATCTGGATTGGTGGGACTGTGGATTTAAGGATCGTTTGCAGTGGCACTCATTTCAGTATGGTGCAATGGATGGTGTAAGGTTCTTATGAAGTTGCTGTGAAGAAACAGGTGTGTGTGCTATTCTCTTTGTGTGAGTCTTAACAGGAAGACGGGAACAGAAAATTGTCAAAATAACAAAAGGCGACAGATCTGTCCCTGCAGGACCTGAAACATTTCACCTTTACAGAGGAACGAGGCATGAAGGAAGAAGCACCTGTGGAAGACTCGTTTTCGATCTCACACCAGAAAGATCCATCATTATAACTGGACTGGTTCCAGTAACATTCAGAGAGATAACCACTCTGCACTTCATTCTGTGAGGGACATTTCCACCTGAACAATTATCTCACATGCAGTTAATCTGATGCTGCTAATCTCAATTCATTAGTGGAGCAGTGTTGTAACAGCGCAGGGCAAACCTGTTCTGGGGGTTATACATAACTATAAATAAAAAGAAAACACATATAACCAAATATACAGAATTTGAAAAATCTTAAAAGATAAATACACATATGTTCTGCATTGTTTAAAGGTTTTCATATTGGAGAGGTATCAGCAACAAGAGCTGATACCAATACATCTGTGAAAGGTTCATATCTGCAAATATTATTGGCCGATTTATATATTGGTTGGGTTCTAACAAGTAGCCCCTCCCATTAAAACAAAGACTCAAAGTTTATTCTAAAAAACATTAGCCACGAAAAGCACTAACTTGCTCTCTTTTTATTGAAATAGTTTTTGTAATTAAGACGCTCTATTTTAACTGATTTTCCAGTGGTGGCAGATGTTGGCGTCGCTTCAAGACAAAGTAACATCTGTCACGACTTACTGCAACTCACATCAGACACACACAACATCTCCGAGCAACACCATGGCCAGTGGATGATATGTCTGGTGCAGTGAGCCAGCACAGAGCTGATGTGTGACAGTGTTTCGCAGCAAGGTTATTGGCCCGTGGTTTTGCTCTGCGGTCGGATCGACGATATCCAAACAGGGTTGGTCAGGTTGTAGTGATGGAAATTCCAACTCAGTGACACACTGACATATACTTACTGCACTCTGTGCCGCGTACAGGCTCTGGTAGTCCAGTGCAGGCCCCGGTTCTATGCGGGATGGCCACTCTCCATCGAGAACCCGTACTGTCACACTCTGTGTACTCGTAGTAGTAGTCTGTCTGCCAATTGCACAAGCACACATCATCAAACATCTTCATAAGAACTCAGCTGCCACAACAGTGTTGAATGCAAACATTAAGCAAATGGGGGCCAGAGTCAGGGCAGGAAAACACCACACCCAAATCAGAGCCCTGAGTCATCTCACTCTGGGTGAATCAAAGCAGACGACGTGGATGGAGCGCATCCGTTAGCAACAAGTACTGACTTTAACTATGCACATCCTGCTGCTCAGGTTTACAAAAGACAGCTCTGGTGACGGCGTTATCTCTCCAGACACGACTGCTCTTCTGCCCTGGATACACAACATACCATCTCCACGGTGATTTCAGCAGGGGTGAGGGCAGCAGGGGGCTATAACAGGCAGGAGGTGTTTTTTGTACCAGCAGCTTTGAGAAAACACTTGATTGTGTAACGCAGCAGAGTGAAATCCATAAGTTTAATGTTCTCTCCTCCACACACACACGCAGCCTCTTCTCCATTGTTCTATATACAGAGCAGGGCGGCCTCATTTATAACAGTTTACATAAGGTTGCTCCTTGAGCCAAACCAGAGTTTGACACCGTGTGTGTGGGTGTGTGTGTGTTTGTGAAGACAGAGCGAAGCCACACAGCTGATAAAGGACATGAGGAATAAGGCTGGACATCATTTATAGACCAAAGTTTTAAAAATCAAACTCTAAAACACAAGAAATCTACTATGTTGCACTGAAAGCTCAATATATTGGTCAATAACAGACGTGACAAACTATCAGTGTGATAGCTTCTACTTCTTCATTTAAACAAACATGGGGCAAACTTTGATGATGATGATGTTTTGTCATTGTGATGCTGCAGGCCGATAAGTATGTATGACAAAACGAATTTCTTTCAAGGTGGTCTATCGTAATAATATCTTTAGATCTGATTACACTGTTAATCTGAATAATTGACGCTCCGTGCACTTTGAATATGTCTGTCATAGCACTTCTCAGTTCATATTTTATTGTGCCCTTATACCTCAAACCTATTGGTCATACTGTGCGTTTAAAGGTGGAAATCATGTCACAGGCACCCTGCCCATTTCATGATTTAGGATAACCCTTTGTTATCTGTTTGAACTTAAACCTCGTTATAATTTAGGAACTGTTGTCAGTAACTGATATCCAAGACTTTAAATAGTCACCTCACAGCACGACAGCCTCTACTTCTTCATTTAAACCAAGATATCAGCCATATGCAGGAGTCCTGATGCACAAGAACCTAAATCTTGTGGTTTAGCAACATACAGGGCTTAAGTCATCTCTGCTGGTGTGAGAGCAGGGATTGAGCAAATAACATATAAGGAATGTTACCCCTCTATCTATCTTGGGACAGTGAGTGTGTGTGAGTGTGTTGAGTGCTGCCAGCCTGGGCTGAGTAGGTGTCGAGCTGAGACACAGCAGAGGGAAGGAAAGGCCACTCCATGCAGGAAACTGATAACAGCCTGACCGAGTATTACACCATGAGAGCACATTAGAGATTCATTGCTCCTCCATGTTGGCTCAGATTTGTCAAAACAGAGGAAGCATCGAGTTGCGTTTCTTCTACCATCACACCATGAATCAATCCGGATAGGTGTCCATTTCAATTTCATTTCACATGGACACTGGGGCTGCCACCTCAGTGTGTGTGCATCCACAGCGGCTCAATCAGTGCGTAATTGTTAGATTCCCATCCCCCTGTGTGGAGCTCTGGCACCTCAAACCCAGGCGGTGACAAAGGATGAAGCCTCGCATCTCTCACCTCACTGCACTGCCGCTGTCCTTTGGCCCCGTCAATCAGCCGGAGCGAGCCGAGGAGGAGAGCGCAACTGGCGACGCACCAAGCCGAGGACCGCATCGTGGATCATCCAGGGTGAAGGGGTGGGAGGAAAAACCAATGACAGCCCGGATCCAGCAGAATAATATCTATACAATAACGATAATAATAACAATGAACCTGAGAGGGGTGGGGGGGTAAAGCTTTGTCAGATACGAGTCAGCACCTGCTCCTGTCCGCAGATTGGAGCTCCCACCACCTGCGATTATCCTCAGAGTGTGCGCTCCCTCACTGATCCACAACCAGCCGCAGCACACAGCTCCACTTCCGCTTGTAGTTGTCAAAGTAAGAACAGACCACTAGCTATAAGGGTAAGATCTGTGGACTGCTGATTCGATGCCCTTTTTCCATCAATTTTGACATGAATTTTTTTTTTATATAATCATCAATTTTGTTTTCTGGCGAGAAAGCCTCCATTTTTCTAAAGGTCAACTACTGCGGTGCTTTATTGTGAAGGCACATTAGTAGCACTTCTGGTGTGTATCTGCCAACTTGACGCGCTTTGTGATCGCCCCTTTACGCACAGGCTCTGACGCTCCTGTGACGTCACCTAGAAAAAAAAGAGAAAATCTTGTTTAATTGATTTAATCATTTATTCATTTATTTGTCTATTTATTTTTAAAGCTGCTTTTTCTCAAAGATAAACAATGGTGTTGCTTTAGTTTGAAGGCACAATATCAGCACATCTGGAATATCACTGTCTGTATCTGCTAACTTGACGCACTCCCATTGGTTACTTTGGCTCTCATGCTCGGTGACGTCACTCGTCAAAATAAAGAATATTATGTTTGTTGCTTTCATTACAAAACAATGCAACGTGATGTGTCATATTATTCTCAGACTGGATGTATTTAGTTCATACATTTAAACTGTAAGACACCCTGATGATCATTGGTGTGTGTTGTATATGTATGTTGCTTTGAGAAAGGACATTTGTTTTGTCTTCATCTTGAACAGCATCGAGTAGATGTAGGATATTGTTTTTAAATCTCAACCAGTGTAGTACATACCAATGGCTGCCAGAGGGAGACCAAGGTCCCTGAATGAAGTATAATGAATCTGCAGTTAAACATAATCTGTATATACAGATATATTGTAAATTTAAAAATGTTTTTTTTTTTTTTTGGGGGGGGGGGGGGGGGGGGGGGGTTCATGTACATATGTAAATGAATGATGTTGTTGAGATTATAATGATGCTGATACATTAAATGTATATGAATGAATAAATAAATAAATACAAGCAAGAAGTTTAACCACTAGAGGGCAGCAGTAACATGTTCTGCACGTCCCACTCTCTGGGTGTCAGTTCACCCCCCCCCCCCCCCCCAAAAAAAACCAACCTTTAAACCGTAAACTAAAAACACATTACGTAACGATGAACTAATGAGTCTGATACTTTGGGGGAAATCGAGGCGCAGTCACGTCGCCCCACCTCCCATTTAAGGCAGGCGCGCTCCCGTGCGTGAGGCAAACTGTCACTACAGAGTATTTAGGAAACCTCCTTCCTGTGTGCTGAACCACAAGCTGCAGAGCCACCATGCAACTCCGTGCAAAGCAAACTCTTCTCAGTCTCCTGTCAGTGCTGAGTGTCTGTGCTGCTGCTGCGGACCCACACGGTGAGTGAACCACCAGAAACTAACTGAGACCAACTGTGAAAACAAGTCAGAAGCTGTGTTAACCTGGAGAACTTGAGCTCAGTTAGACTCGTTGCAATCAGGCGTCACATTACACCCACTGACAGCCTCTGTGTTCAAAACTCAAACTAATGTCCTATGCACAATGGCAGTTTCAATCATTTACGATGAACCTGTTTTATTATGCTGGCTTCAAATTACAGGTTCAGTGTGTAAGATTTCGGTGAAAGGGATCTATTGGCACAAATTGAATATATAAAAATGATGTTTTCACTAGTGTGTTTCATCGAAATTGTTGTATTCTTTACGCTAGAACAGTCCTTTTATATTTAAATAATTTATATTTACATCCAGGGGGTCCTCTTTATGGAGGCCACCATGTTTTTAACACTAGTCCAGACTGGACAAACTAAACACTTTTTGAGTTTTTATGACAACTGAAGTCTACCACAGGTTCTCTGTCATGTTTTGAAGGGGAGGGTGAGGTGAGGTTTTCAGCTGCAACATGCAATTTCACCACTAGATGTCACTAAATTCACAACACTGTAGAAGTTCCCCTTCAATTTAGGGCTAAAGATTAGAGGCAAAACACAGGCAAACTTCGATGATGATGATTATTATTGTGATGTTTTGTCATTGTGATGCTGCTGGCCTATAAATATGTATGAGAAAACTAATTTCTTTGCATGGTGGTCTATCATAACACATTAACTGATTACTTTTAGATCTGATTACACTGCTAATCTGAATAACTGGTTCTCTGTGCAGTTTGAATATGTCTGTCATAGCACTTCACATTTTATTGTGCCCTTATACCTACTGGTGATACTGTGCGTTCAAAGGTGAAAATCATGTCACACACACCCCTCACACACAGAGACACTTAAATATGAGCACAGACCTTGCCTGTGAAATCCTTCCTGTAGAAAGCTTCAATAAAACTCACATTAAGAAACATCCTTCAACCCGTTTATTGACAAATTTCCACCACAATACTCAACACGCAATTCAGTTAAAGGTTCAGTGTGTAGAATTTTGTGATATCTCTAGTGGTGAAATTGCATGTTGCAGCTGAACACCCCTCACCTCACCCTCTCTTTCTAAACATGAAAAATAACCTATGGTAGACAGTTTTCATAAAAACTCAAAAGGTGTTTAGTTTGTCCAGTCTGGACTAATGTAAAAACATTGGCGGCCTCCGTAGAGAGGACCCCCTCAATGTAGATATAAAGTCTTTAAATATAAAGGGTCTTTTCTGTTGTAAAGGAAACTACAATTAATACAATTTAGATGAAACCAACTAGTGAAAACATCATGAGGATTATTCTACATTTAATTTCTGCCAATAGTTCCCTTTCACCTAAATCTTACACAATGGACCTTTAAACACCTTCATTTGAGATAACAAATGTCTGTTGCACAACAGCATTCAATGTGTTAAAGTTGAAGTGGGGTGTAGCTCCAATCCCGAACTCAACAGCATAAAACTGGTGTGAATGGGTGGGATGTCAATCAATGCAAGAGTAATGTGTGTATATATATACAGTATATATAAACTTTAGTAATAGAGGAATGACTAACAACATGTAACAACTATGTATTATATTTATTGCTATCATTCAGTAACTTTTTATTAGGAATTATTTGTCAGTCTTTTATTTGATTTCTGTAATTTACATACAATTCCACTTCCAAATAGTGAAACTGTAAACATGAAGGAAACTGTCCCTAAGTCCAAGATGAACTCTTCAAAGTGCTTGTTCGATCAATATTCCAGAACCAGTTAATGGTTGGCAGATTTCCTTGATTGATGACTAAAACAATTCAAAATGTACAACTGATCAAATAGATAATAGTAATAATATTTTAGTGCTTTTAACAGAACTCAAAGACACTTTAGATGGGTAAAAAACAGAGCATGCATAAATGCCTATAAATTAATATAATATAAGTAACACTCAATAATCACTCATTATTAAATATATGACGTACATCCCAATCAAACTTTGAAACAGAAAGTTACTGTATTAACTATTATTTGTGTTATAAAAAGCTGAACACAAATCAAATATTAATATTTGTAGACCTTATATTTGTTACATATCTAATTTCATAGTTTTTCTCGTGAAGTGTCACATTCTGATTCTCACTCAGTCCTTTCAATATCCTGACAGCACCTGAAGTTCACACGAAGCTGGGCAGCCTGAGAGGTGAGTATGTGAGTGTAAAGGGGAAGGAGCCCGGGGTCCACGCCTTCCTGGGTGTCCCGTTTGCCAAGCCACCGACAGGCCCTGCTCTGAGACTGGCTGCACCCCAGCCTGTGGAGGGATGGGAGGGAACGAGAGACGCTACCAAGCAGCCTGACCTGTAAGGCATCCATGTGCTCCAGCTGTTGCATGTCACAATGGGGGGGGGTCATGTCAAATACTTGATGAAATACTTTTCCTTTTCAGTTGTGTTCAGAATAAACAGATGCTTTTAGATCTGATAGCTAAAGTCGACATCGAGATGGCACATGTTCCAGACATGTCAGAAGACTGCCTCTACCTCAACATCTACACCCCTGCAAACAGAGCTCAAGATGCCAAGCTCCCGGTAAGAAGTCCTTGTTGCAGGTTTGGAGCGACGCTGCTCAGTAAGGCTGCCAGGTGTGAACACAGATATCTGAGTGAGTTCCTCTGGATTATCTGCTGACTTTCTCTGCCTGTCCCCCAAGTATAAAGTCTGCAGAAAGTCCAGAGGAGCCGATGTGAGAACACACCAGGAGATCATGCAACAGACGCGAACATTTAAAATATATCTCAGAATGAAAAAGTGGAGCCATACACGTAGAAGACAACAGCAAAGATTTCAAGAGAGTTTGTGGTGATAAGAGCCGAGTCGATGTACTGTAAACAAAATCCATTACTAAGGTTTAGCTCTGGAAAAGTTTAGTTACTGTTCCTGATGATGTCGGTTTGATTGCTTTTAAGAATTTCATCATGTCAAACATGGGTGTTTCTGTTTTTTAACAGGTCATGGTTTGGATCCATGGCGGAGGGTTTGTTTCAGGGTCAGCCTCAATTTACGATGGCTCCCCCTTGGCTGCTTACCAGGATGTGGTCGTTGTTTTGATCCAGTACCGATTGGGAGCCCTGGGCTTCCTCAGGTAAAAATAATTGGACTTACTATGCACAGTAACAATGAAAATACAAGGATTACATTCTTCTACGTTTGTCCCAACCTGTGCCACATGCGAACAAAAATTTAAAATCTGATCACTTTACCAGCCGGTAGACTATAACTACGTGTCTCTATGCAGCACTGGAGATGAGCACATGACCGGGAACTTTGGCTTGTTGGACCAGGTTGAAGCTCTGAGGTGGATCCAGCAGCACATTCACAACTTTGGCGGAGACCCAGATTCAGTAACGGTATTTGGGGAGTCTGCTGGTGGAGCGAGCGTATCACTCCTGGTAAGGATCGCTCTGCAGAGATGGGACCTCAAAGCGACACTGTGCAAGTTTTTTTAAATGTTATTTTAAAGGTCCAGTGTGTAAGATTTAGGTGAAAGGGGCTGAAGTTGAACATTATTTTATAATGGTAGGGATGTTGTCACTAGTGTGTTTCATCTAAACAGGGTCCTCTCTACGGAGGCCGCCATGTTTTCTTTACAGTAACCCAAACTGGACAAACAAAACACCTTTCGAGTTTTGATGACAACTGAATGCTGCCACAGGTTCTTTTATTTATGTCACTGCTGAGTCACTACTGTCCTCAAAAGCTGTCACTTCTTCTGTTGCTTTAACCAACAGCTCCTCTCACCATTGATCGAAGGCCTGCTCCACCGTGGCATCGCTGAGAGCGGCACTGCTGCAATGGATGTACTTCTGATAAGTGATCCTCTTCCACTGACAAAGGTGAAGCATCTATTTACATGCTTTAATGTGCAAACATTGATCAGTGCATATAATTGGAATCATACATTGCTGAGACGGATCCCTTGTATCTTTCCTCAGATGGCAGCAAATGTATCTGGCTGTAGCCTTGAAAGCACAGAGGAGATCAGCCGCTGCATGAAAAACCTTGACTTTGATACTGTTGTGACTCTTGCAAAGGTGAGATATTCTATAAACAGCTGATGTGATTAATTGACCATGTGCCTACGTCCTCTGTAAGATTCCTGTGATATATTAACTTTGTTTTTTATTTTCATTCTCTCAAGGATGAAACCTTAAGATATTTAGTAAACGTTGATGGACACTTTCTGACAAAAACCGTGGATGAGATTTTCCAGAAACACGAACTTCACACTGTGCCTTTTATGACTGGTGTTAATAATGATGAAGGGGGCTGGTTACTTCCTAGTGTAAGTGCTAAGTGCATGATTGTTCCTGACATATGTTGCTGATAGTCCCGTTTTGCTGCTTGGTGTGTCTGAAACCTTAATTGCAGTTGCATCTTCCCTCAGTTTCTTGCTCCTCCAAACTGGACTGAGGGATTAGATCGGGAGCAGGTGGTCAACATAATTTCTTTCTTTTTAAGTGATGTAAGACAAACACTGCTACACATTACAGCATCACTCTTTTTTTATCCTGCTCAAGTTTCTCAAACAGACGTGTTTATTATTTTCTCAAGCCTAAAACTGCGATCATCAGAGATATGATGATAGATGAATACATCGGAACCGGTGAAGATCGAGTGAAGAACAGAAATGGATTATCTCAGTTGACTGGAGATATCTTGTTTACCTTTCCAGCTATCAAGGCTGCTAATGCCCACAGAGGTAATTTTCTATACTTTATATATGTAAATGTATTTAATATGACATATTAAAAATAATAATAAAGTCATAATATTTCGAGAAATAAGTTTGAATTTAATGAGAAAAAACACAATATTACTCAAAATTAGGTTGTACTATTACAAGAATAAATTAATAATATTATGAGTTGGAATTTAATTAGAAAACAGCCACAGTATAACATAAAAAGGGTTGTAATATTACAAAAAGAAATTTGTTATATTACAAGAATAAAGTTGTAAATTATTGAGAGAAAAAAAGCAGCAAGGAGAACCAGTTCATGAGAAACTAATTATTTCCTCCTCCACAAAAGATGCAATTTCCTCCAAGTCATTATTCAGGATTGACACATTTTGTTGCACAATCTTTCCAATTCCTCATATTTATGATAATGTGGTGCTGATGATCCACCAGATGAAGTTTTTCATTATATCTATATTATAAGTATAACTTAACAAGCTGCTCCACATTCCACCATTTCAAACTGGAGACAGATGTTCACCTTCTAAAATAACATAACCCTAAAATAAATACTTTTTTTTGATATATTACAACTTTATTCTCCAAGTCTTTTCCCCCTCTGTCGCAATTAAAGAATCATCAATTAATATTTATTGTCGCACATTTTGATAAACAAGATCTATCCCACCTATTTATCTGCCACCAGATGCAGGCGCAGCTGTTTACCTGTACGAGTACCAGCATGCTCCCAATATGCTGAAGCTAAAAAGGCCGAGCTTTGTTGGGTCTGACCATGGGGATGAAATCTTCACAGTATTAGGATTCTGTTTCACAACCACCCATGTCAAATTACATGGTAAGATCAATGTAAAACTTGCTGGCTCAATAGACCAGCAGATATGTGGTGATCTGTTGTGGTTTGTGTTTTACCAGATTATCATTGTTTCAGATGAATGCCTAAAAGAGGAGGAAGAGCTCAGCAGAATCATGATGAGCTACTGGGGCAACTTTGCTCGCACAGGGTAGGTATGACCTCTAATCATATACATATACATGAGACAAACTTATCTATAACCCATATATGTGCATGCATGCTTTTGTAGTTCTCCTAATGGGAACGGCCTTGTCCACTGGCCTAAGTATGGAGCAGAAGAAGACTACCTGTCAATTGCACTGACGGAGCAGACGCCTGCTCGGCAGCTGAAGAAGGAGCGCTTTGTCTTCGTGACTCAGACCATCCCAGAGAGCGTCCGACAACATATAGAGAAGATGGAGCGCAGCGAGCTGTAGAGGAGTCTGCTCTCCTTTCACCATTCCATCTCTTTTTTAATCATTAACCACTAACAAGTATGTTAGATATTCTGTGAGACATTTGTGAAACTTAAGGGGGAAATAAAAATTCTAACATTTGTTGTACTTACTGTAACCTTTAGGATGTATCATACATTGTGTATTATTAAATTAAATGGTCTCAAAGTTTTGAAATTCAATCAAACTCAGCAGTAACTAGTTACAAGTTAACGTTGTTTAAATATATATACAGTATATCCTGCTTATATTGATCATCACTTTTAAACTTGTGATGTATTAGTGATCTACCAATATTAAAATATGGACTTATAGTATTTTAAGGCTGTTTGTACTGGAGGACGCACACTCTGGTCATTTGTGTGAGGGTTAACATGGGTTAAGTACAAAAACAGAGGGAGCACGTACCACCAAGATTAACGCCCGATCTTCTGCATTAACACAGAAATGAAAACTTAACATTTTTGGTGGTTTTCATATATCCGTGGGCTTGTGTATTGTAGGTGTCTTTGAGATTCAGCCATATGTCATCTATACTGCTTATCCTTAAAGGAATTTAGGGGGCTGGAGCTAATCCCAGCTGACATTGGTCATAGGTGTCGTACGCCCAGGAGAGGTCGCCAGTGTATTTGCAGGGCGAACACACAGAGATAACCTAACCCCAACCCGCTGTCTTTGGACTGTTGGGGGAAGCCCGTGGAAACACACAGGGATAACATGCAAAATCCACACAGAAGACTATGAGATAAATATCAAAATTCAACAGTTGCACTGGAGATAAACATTGTAGGGGATAGTTGAGAATGGTTTTCTTGTTTTACAGCGATATGATACACATACAGTACAAACCATCAGTTTTTTTGTTTTTTTATTACTGAGAAGAGCGCTTAAGCTGGAAAGCTCCCTGAAGTCTGATGTGAGCAGTTCAATAGGTCAATCTTATGTTTGTTTTTCACTAAATCAGGCGTATGGCATTGAAAATAGTACAAAGCAACACTTTTCAAAGGCAAATCACTCAAGTAGCTGGTTGCAGAGGGCTTACAGACACGGAAATGTATTCAAAATAAGTACTTCAGTTCAGAGGAAATCAATAAAATGTGACAAAATTATTATGTAAACTTTTTTCTTTTGCAAATTTAGTAAAGTTGCAGTCTGATATAAAAGTGCTGGCCAGTGGTTTTGAATGATTCACAATTTTGCCCAGAAAAGTGCACTTGGAATAAGAAAGCTACTGGGCATTACTTTCAGGCCATAATGAGACACACCGACACTTGGTACTTGGTACTTTGAGTTGCACTTTGAGCCGTTAGTCTGGGTAATGTTCAGCAAGCTTGGTCTCAAGTTTGAAATACGTTGGAAGGGAGGAGGGAATATCTTTGCAGGCATAAAGCCAGGCAAACAACACGTCAGCCAATTAAAACAAACCACAACTTAAATACATTTCAAAAAGGCAAAATATGTTTCTGTTTCAGACCACGATTATATAACCACGTGAACTGTATAATTTAGAAAGTAATTCAATTCACAGTATATTAATAAGTTATATTGTTGTATTGCAGTTCAGTTTTCAGACCTACATAATATCTTGTCAGGTGTGGTGACATTAATACTATGTTTGATGTGGGAACATGACCCGGAGCATATCGCTGAAAAAGATATTGTTAAAGTACAAAGGACGAAAACATATCAGCCTGCCCAAAACTGGCTGCTGAAGCTAAAGTGTTCGATAAGACAGCACGTCCTTTCCAGTCAATGGTAGGAAAATTACCCAGTTGTAAAGTTCCTCAGTCTTTCTACTGGACGAATGAAAACAAAGAAGGTAACTTAATACATTAGAATACACATGTTTTTAACTGACTTGTGGCAAAAACACCTGAGATGCTTTTTTTTTCTAAATTCAGATGTTTTGAACGCAAAACAAACAAGGCATGCTGCTCCACAAATGTAAAACATCATGTTCAGGTAATGTTTATGAGTGTGGTATGATTAGATCTAAAACAAATGCAGCATGCAGGTCAATATGATGGGCACTGAAAGTATACGACTATATATATATATATCGATATATATATATCGATATTTATATATGTAGATAAGAATACATTGGACACCTTTATCCTCTTCAAGCACTACTAAGTACAGACATGGTTTTAGAGGCACGTACAGTTTGAGCCATAATATGTGGTGAGAATTTTTCTTTTTCTCCTGCAGGGAATAAATAAATAAATTAAAAACCTGTGACCTGTTTTCATGCTGCACCGGAGGATTAAGGTCACACAAAAGTGAGGTGTTGACGTCGCCATGAGAGATCTTTCAAAGTTCTCGTATGGGAACAGAAACGTGGTGTGCTAGGTCAGGGTGATATAACTAGCTTCATTAGACAGTAAAACACTATTTTGTGAAACACAGACAATATCCTGGAGAGTTAAGGGCATGAGCTAACGTGGTAGTAATATTGTCAGCAGAGGTGATTTGTGTGCAACACTTGTTGTTAATGCATTGTGTTGTGGGAGGAGAGTAAAGCTTGGTGCATCAGGATGTCCAGGACTGCATGTTGTGCAGCATGGCCTCAAATCGCTCCATGTCCGGGGCATGAGCGTGGGCCAGACGGTCCGTCAGGCGACTGTACAGACTGAAAGACTTCAGCTCCAGCCAGATGAAACCGAAGCGGTCCTCATCAAACAGCACAAAGAGCCCCGGTGTGCGCTCTGGGCTCGTAAAGCCGTGCCCTGCGATCAGGCCTGTCCCATAGAAGCTGAAATGGAGGAACATCAATTAATACATATTTTGATGGATATCCATTCGGTTCTAGACTCTGCTCTAACATACCTAGTAAAGAAGAAAAAAAAGGATAATGGTAATGATATTTTTACTTTAACTTATAACAACTATTTTAAATAATGATAATTAAATAATGATAAGACAACAGTTCTCACATCAGCTGTTCAGCCAACATTCTTCACACCTACTAACGATCATTCATAAGATATGATTACAACCTGTTGGCAATGAACTTTCAACAATGAAGCAATTTACAACAGCTCAGGAGCAATGGACACACTGTGTCTGACCCAATACAAACTGTCAACTGAGGATTTAACACTTTGTTCATGTGCTTTCGAGTTCTTACCATTTTCTGCAGGTACGAGGGTACACCTCGTTGCGAGCCATCACACCCAGGGGCAGGACAAAAGGCTGATCTTCTAGAGGACTGCTGCTGCTGCTGGGGCCAGGCTGGCAGCTGTCTGAACAGGCACCATGGTCGACCTCAATCCCTTCCGCGGCACTGGCACCGCCACAGGCCCCCTCTGCCGCTGCACCACTGACCGTGGGAGAGATGTCCTTAGCCTGTTGTTCTGTTTCCCTCTGCACCTCCTCGTGTACCCCCATTACAAGATGAGACAGTTTCTCTATTTTGCGCTGGTTCTCCAGGTCTGGGAGGACAACGGGCCGGCTCAGGTCAACGTCTAACGTGAGCTGCCCTGCAGGAACGTTGGGGTCTCCCTGCAGGAAGGAGGGTAATTACAGTTTGCACCACTACAAGATGACTGTGATGGATTTATGCTGTTATCCTCTGGTTCAAGAATGTGAAAACATTCTCTTCAAAGGCATAAAAATCATACATCAGGAATTTTAGTAGCCAGAGGAGGACCCATACCACATTAACAGGATTTTAAATGATTAACAGGAAACCTGTGATTATCAGCAGGGTCAACATGCATGCCAGTCCTTTCCATTAGTTACTTCACCATGAGGAGAGATTGTTTTTGAGAAAGCCGATCATGATTATTCACTAACTTACAGTGAGTTTGGTGGCTCTTGCAGAAGTCCCATGGAAACTGAGCATGACAATCTCCAAGCCGTGACTGCCATAGGTACCTTTGAAGAGGCCTGGCTGCAGCAGGTCGGAGGGCTTTTCTGGAGGAAGGTAGATCCTCCGGTACGTCAAGCAGTTACTGTCAGGAGAAAGCATGTGAATGCCAGAGCTTTACCCGAGCCTCTGTCTACACTGTCAGGTTACACATTCATCCACAAGAGAATTCTGAACAATCTATACAGATAAGAAGCTTCCCTTGTCATTAATGTTAAACCCCCAAGAGCTACTGAGTAAACAAAGAGAGTAAGTGTGATGTAAGAAAAACTCTTGTACTCGTATTGACTTGTATAAATGAACTTCATCAGGATAAGCTCCTGCATGTGTTCATGGAAGATTTCTTCCAACGTCCGGCCCCATTCTTCCTCCAACCATGTCCTGAACTCCTACACACACACACACATACACACACAGAGACATGCACAAACGCTTGAAACATTGTTTGAAATTCAAGAATGATACCTGAATAATTGTACAAAGGTTATCTCAGGGAGTCACAGATCCCTGGTTTGACCCACCTCCTGTCTGCCTCCTGGCATGCGGTGATGATCCGTCTGGTTACATTTCGTTGAAAATTCATCCTTCTTGACTGTCTGAAAATAACAGAATATGACACACATTGGAGGACGGCCTTTTTTTTTAAGCTCCTGACCTCAAATTACAGGAGAAATATCTTTTGATTTTTGATTTTCTTTGGTGCTTCTTGTGCTGCACAACCCCTCACCTGTATGTCCCCTTTGTGGGGACCCTTGTGTCCGTACATACACTCCACTGTGGCCTTATTGCTTTCCCACTTGTGGACACGGAACAGTGGCCGTCTTCTCATGGGATCCTCCACGCGAGGGTCATGAGGTGGCAAATACATCCAGCCAATGATTGACAGCCCATCCACCTGAATGAAAAGAACTTTTTATTAATTTATCAGCCATTGAAATTAGGTTTCCTGCCAAAATAAAAGCAGTTGACTTTTTCTTTTTTAATGTCAAATGTTCCTCATCTTAAACATGCAATACGTAACTCGGCTGTTAAGGGCCTCTCATTTGAAACAATAACAAAAGAGTCGTTTGATGGTCTCTTGAAGCAGTGTGGGATCATGGGAGTCTTCACCAACTTCACCGATTAAAATCAACCTGACTTGCAAATCATGTTCACAGACAAGTAAAAAAGTTGTATTCATGTGACACAGCAACAGCAATGAATAACCATGATCCTTTGAGAGTGACCAACACAAACATTGGAATGAAGTGGCTAACTGGCTTTCAGTGTATTTCCTTGGTCATATGTTGTTTATGAAAGTTATAGCAGAGACAGGCAAAGTAAAATTAAACCTGGGGATTTGTCTTGATCTTGGCTAATGTGAGTACAGTCAACCAAATATATAACACAGGTCTTGTTATTTTAGAAATTTTAATGAAGAATTGTAACATATCTTTAATGCAAATATCTGGATTGAGTAACACAACATACCACAACATTGAGCAATCCACCATAAGGGCCGATGTCAGGCTGCCATAAGCCCAAGATGTGTCTGTAAGGGTGAAGCACTGCAACACAAAGGCCCAACATCACATTTTAATGGTCAGTTTCTCCACACTTGCACTTTACTATGTGCTATATTGTGCATGGTTAAAAACACAAGAGAAGTTAAAATCCACAGAGAGAGCTTTTTGTTAAAAGTTTGTCAGGATGGAATCAATGAGACATAAGCTGACCAGGTCCCCATCAGCCAAGTTTTGAAACCACACGTGAGGTACATTGCATCAACCAGCCTCAAACAAAACAAACACTGCAGAGGTTTATTACCAAGTTTAGTGTTCGCACAGGGTGCATTACACTGCTGCAACCGTTTGCTTGCAACACAAACAAACAAACACAAACCCCTCATGCTGTAGCCATCCACATTTGAGGCCAGTGTACATACAGTGTGTGTACACGTCTCTATAGTCCATCTGCTCGTAGTCCGGGAGGAGCTTCATAAAGCGCCCAGACTTCAACCTCTGGTTGACACCTGGATGAGCACAACACAGGCATGTGTAGAGCAAACCACAGACCAGGGCTTGCTCAGTCCAATGAGGCACTCTAATGAGCGTAGTCATAAAATAAAATTCTGATCTATTCAAAGAGCCACTCTACCCAAATTCAAATTCAAAAGACTTTATTGTCATTGCACAGTCGTACTTCGTACACTAGCACAATTAAATTGTGGCACAGTCCTCCTCCCCGATGCCAAACATACAATTAACAAGACACAAACCACTACACAAATTGAGATCAAAATAAGGGGATTCCAGGACTACAGGCATTTAACGAAGTGGATCTACTATACAAAAAAGAATAATTGTACCGATAATGTACCGATACATGCAGATAATATGCATATTTGGAGAAGTGCAACTGTACAGAATAAATACTATATACCGATAACGTACCGATATATCTAGATAATCTGGGTAATATACAAAGTGATTTATTGCACTGAAAATTCCCTGAAAGTGTTTATTGCACTGAAAATTCCCTGAAAGTGTTTATTGCACAGAAAGGTCAAGGATTGAAAGTTCCATAGTGTTGTACCCTATGTGTTCTCTGGCAGCTAGTGTTAAAAAATGCTAAATAAGCTCCATATCTCAGCTGATAGACAAAACAGGAACAGATGGAGGGATAAAACATTATCAAAAAAGTGTTTTAAAAAAAGTTGTGCCATCAAGTCTGAGTGTAAGTGGGACAGAGAGCCCATATTAACATAAACAACTATTGCCAGGAATGCATCTGCAGCAAAACACTGTCAACATTAGGAGATCCATGTGGACACCTACACGCACAAGAATAATAATGACTTTATTCATCGAGCACTTTACAACACAAAATGCTGCACAACAGGAAAAAAAATGGTAAAAGGGGGAATACATACACAATAATGGTGATAATAATAAATGAAATGTGATAATGTAAAGACTGCAAATGCTGAATGCTATGATGGATTAAGAAGGAAACAAATCATTGATTGGATCAATTCATGGAAGGCATGGGAGCTGATTGTATTTAAATCAAACTCACGTTTCACATAGAGATCCCTGCTGGATACTCCTCCCACCTCCATCTTCCTCAGATCCCCCTTCATATCAAACTCTGCAGAGAGAAAAATGAACCTCACATTATAAACATATTAGGGCTATGCATGCCCCGTACAGCATTAGTGGTAATGGATGTCGTTACACAGTAAAGAAAGTGATTTAAACAGTGTAGTCAATGATTATCATATTTATCTAATTCATAATGTTAAACATTGTGTTACTCATTAACTTAAAATCCAGTCAGCAGATGCAGAAGAGATTTAATCACATGTGCTACTCAGAGATTCACAGGATTTCTTTAACACAAGGCACAAGTGAGCTAAACAGCTGTTCATTATTTGTCACTGATATAATAGGATAATCATTTTGTATGCTGCAGCATATCTTAATGTTTGCTTCTGTCATAACTTATAGAGGACAATGTGTTCCTTTCCCTCATTTCTGGGAGTACTGTCCCTTTAACTCTGATACAGGTTGTTCTGCATGCTGTCTTCACTGTAACTTCACTGCTTGCTTGCCCCTCTGCACCACTGGAAATCAGGGCTTTAGTTCACAGTGTTTTCCAAGAGTTTTATAAAGGGCTGTTTGTTTTTTATTTCACTCAGCGATAAAAAGGTTGTCTAAGTCTCTGGCATTCAGGTTGTTGTGTAACTTCTCAGCGTGGGGCATACCTCAGGGCACCACCATTATAAGCTGGAGTGAGAAAATGTTGAGTGCTTTTATTTGATAAATGAAGTGGGGTTCTATCCACTGCTCAGCAACAACATTACAACCATCCGTATAATCTTTGTGTAGGTCCCTGTCGTGCCGTCAAAACAGCTCTGACACATTGACTCCACAAGTACTGAGGGAGATCTGTGCTATCAGGCACCAGGACTTCAGCATTTGTGAGGTGAGGCCTCCATGGGTCAGACTGGTTATTTCAGGGCATCTCGCGGCTGCTTGATCTGATCCAGATCTGGGTCATTTGGAGGCAAAGTCTGCACCTTGAACTCTTTGTCGTGTTCCTCAAAGCACTCCTGAGCAAGTCTTTCAGTGTGGCAGGGCACATTGTCCTGCTGAAGGACGCCAATGCCATTAGGGAATACTGATGTCATGAAGGGGGGGTGTACTTGGTCTGTGAGAATGTCACTATCATTTCCAGCATTGAGCTTTTTTTGGCTATTTGTGCTACAGTCATCTGTGGGATCAGACAAGACAGGCCTTGGGTGCCAATTACCCTGTCACTGCTTCACTGGTTGTCCGGCCTTGGACCAAATTTGGCAGATCAGTACTAACCACTACACACCTGATGTGACCTGCTGTTTTTGCTCTGACCCAGTCCTCTGGCTGTCACAACTTGGCCTTTGTCAAAGTTGCTCAGATCCTCCGTCCATTAAGTACAAGATGGGGTGGGGGTGATCACAGTCATGGCCCTAGTCCCCCATTGGGTTGAATCCGGCTCTGCATCAACAGTCTTATCATATCACCGTCGGCCTGTCAACACTGAAAGACCTCGCTCCATTTCTGTTAAGCGCTGGCTGGGTTAATTCCCTCATGGTTCCCGTACTGATCGATAGAAGAGCTTTCAGGGGGGGGGGCATTTCCGGGGGAAACATTTGCTGACCACTGATAACCTGACGACCAATCCCATAACACATATCAGTGACTTTGTGCAGCTGTCCGGGCGATTAAAGGTTTATACGATCGCTATATTTACCTTCGATGCAGCGCCTCCTCCAGATGGTCTCCGTGTTGAGGATCTGTCTGAACGTCTTGCAGACGAGGGCCACGTTCGGCAGCGCTGTTCCGGGGAGCAGGGACAATATTTCCACGAGCAGCTCCGGCGGTAGTTCTGCTAAAGATTGCGGGTGCAGGGGTCCGGTGCTGGAGCCTCCTCTGTTGACACGACCGCTGCCATATTCGCAGGCGTCACTCGGCCCTGCAGTGGCGCCTCCGCCTCCGGAGACGTCTCCCTGCCGCTGGCCCACGATCCTCTCCCCTTCTTCCTCGTCCATGTCGGAATCGCTCCCCTGGCCCTGCTGGTTCTGCCGCTGTCGCCTCCGGCACCTTCGCGACTGCCCCACTCCGCAGAGCCTGGCGCACACAGCCATCCGTAGTTCACCAGACGGGCAACATTACATCAGACATGTCAGCTGCAGCCCGGTCTCCTCCTGCCCCCGTGAGCACAAGCGGCGGCGTGCCCTCTGACGTCACGGCGACGCGCACGTAACCAGCGTATGCACACATGCGTTTTACACACTATTCCGCACGCGTGATTCCTTCTTCTTCTTCCTCTTCTTCTTCTCCTCGTCCTTCTTCTTCTTCTTCTTCCTCTTCTTCTTCTCCTCGTCCTTGTTCTTCTTCTTCCTCTTCTTCTTCTCCCCCTCCTCCTTCTTCTTCTTCTTCTTCTTGCGGATGGTCCACACGTTGAGGCAAAAATACATGAAAGAGGATGTTGGTATTTTTAACTCCTGCAGTTTGCTACTTCAGAATCATTCCGTGTCAGTCAGTCAACACTCAGACTGTTCTGTCACTTTGTACACATGTGGACGTTGTATGAAGAACTTTAGAAATAGAATCAAAACGATCTTGACATAAAGAAAAAAAAATCGAGCTAGCCAGGAGTCGAACCTAGAATCTTCTGATCCGTAGTCAGACGCGTTATCCATTGCGCCACTAGCCCATAGTAATTGTGTGATGATAAAAGTTTTATAAAGACACTGAATAAGAAAATGACAATGACAAAATAGGACTTCACCTATAGATCTCAACTCACAGTGGTTTTAATACTCACTTCTTTCTGATGAATTGGCTAATGTGCAATGCATTCCACTGTATATATAGTGTTTATTATATTGCTTTTGTACTTCATTGCTCTTATAATGCATGTTTCCTTATTTAATACTTTTACCGATGTCTATTTTTGACACTATCACTATTATTACTGCACCACAGCAAATCTCCCCAGAAATATTGACAGATCAGACCAATTGCAAGGAAGTACGACTTCATCTGAGTTTAATAAATCATTGATGACTACAAATGAACAACGGGCATCAGGTCATGTATCATCATTAATGAATGCATACAAAGAGATTATAGTTTTTTAAGATAAATTAGATAAATTCAGTTTTCAGATCACCGGTGGTTCTCATGGGTCTGCTGCTGGATGGTCTGGATAAACAAACCAAAATCGCGTATAAGCAGCGAACATGGCAACCCAGCAAATAAATATGCCTGTATATTGTGTTTCAACCACACTGTCCGCTGCATTTACGAGTACAGCGTTTTATCAGATTATTAAGAGTTGTATTAGCAGATATATCATGGTACAGTGTGTATTATAACACAGAGAAGAAGGGGACGGGAGTGTGTAAATACTGGGATTGCGGGAGAGTTTCAGGCGAATGTGGCAACCATTGAAGCAAACCCGGAAGTGTCCGCCGGCGGGAAATTCAGTAAATATTATGAAAGCGTCAGAAAAAACGAAGCCACGGTTCAGACTCGTTCACTGAAGTAATCCAGAGTCAACAAGTGGAGGTGAACGTTTCCTTTGTGCTGTCAGTTTAACAAACAATCATGTTGTAGCAAGTTCACTGAGTGAGACAACAAGTGGGGTTTACTTTCCGTCTGTCTCAGGTCGACCATGAGGGCTGTACTTGATAGAATAGTCTCACTGGCAGATGGAGGCAGCGCCGCTGAACTTGAGAAGTATCTGTCCTCCCTCAAAGATGACCAGGTAGATGTTGTCAATTCACAGGTTTCCCGATCTCAGCAATGTACGAACCCCCCCACAGGAAACACTGACATCTCTGTGATTTGGTTTCTAGTTAATCGCAGTGATTACCAGCAGCGCATTAAAGGGGAAGATGGTCGGTGCCATAGTTAAAGGTATATTTCAAGGTAAGTGTACTTTTACATCACAGTTGAATGTATATTTCAAGGTAAGTGTACTTCTACATCACAGTTAAATGTATATTTCAAGGTAAGTGTACTTCTACATCACAGTTAAATGTATATTTCAAGGCGAGTGTACTTCTACATCACAGTTAAATGTATATTTCAATGTGAGTGTACTTCTACATCATCGCACAGGCGCAGTCAGCATGTCAGTGGTTTGACACCAATTCATGGCCTTTGGTGCACTAATTCAATCTTTCAGCAGTCTTGGGCCCTTTCACCTCTCCCACCACTGTGTGTCAAATAGTTATATCAAAAAACTACCCACATCTCTGCATGCTCTGTTTTTTAGGCTCTCCTCCCAGTTCCACTGAGGGATCAGACCGCAGACTTCTTGTTTATCAGCACTGCATCCCCCTGTGTGAGTCCGGGGACCTTCAGACTGAGGTGGCGGCTGATATCATTGGACTGCTGATGCTTGAGGTAAACAAAAATACAAAACAACAAAAGGCAAAATATATATTATACAGGAAACCAGTCCAAGTAGCCTCTCCTAATAATAATCATGGTTCCTCAGTTAAAGGACAGCAACATGTAAATAATAAAGATTAAAGTAGTTTAGATACAGCTCTACAGCTTAAATACATTAATAATATTTTAACTGCAATACCTATTTACTATATATGTGCAATACTACAAAACTGTATATTCTGTTCAAATAGTGTTCTGTTTATAATATATATATATATTTTTTGTATTTTCTTGTTTTTATATTGTATGTTTACCTGTAAATTACTTTTCCTTGTTTCTGTTTTCACTATCCCCTTTGCTGCTGTAATGTGACAAAGTTCTCCAAGATGTTTTTTCCTTTCCTTTGTAATGTCTATGAACCATATTTGTTACAAACTGGTACTTTATAATTCCAGTTTTGTCTTTTTGAATGTTACACACAGACTCATACTCTGTCTGGACCCTCTCTTGCACAACTGGCGTCTCTTTTTGTTGAAGCCATTAAGGTGGGAAAAATGGGTAGTGGGAAATCGCTGGAGCTATTTCCTACAGTGCTGACTGCCCTCGCAGCCTGTGAATCCTTATCTTTTGGCAAAGGTAAGTTTTAAATTAGCCATAGTGACTTATATATTTAGTGTATATATACTGTATATATTAGCATCTTAAGTGGTTGTGTTTTTTTAATGGTGGATATAATAAAAGACAATAAGTCTCTTGTGGTTCCTTTTAAATTTTAGGTGAACTCAGTGGGGAGGAATACAAGAAGCAGCTGATCAACAGTCTCTGCTCAAGCAGGTACATGTGTAAATGTGCACTGAGTTTTTATGGAGTTTTTGACTGTCAATGTTTTTGTCCTTTTAAACTCAAATAATTGTTTTCCTGCAGATGGGACCCACAGTGTGTTATCCACCTGACAACCATGTTCAGGTAACACCATTGACTATCAGCCCATGAAATTCTAAGATACTACAGATTTCCCTTTAGCATAATACGCGATTAGTGCAGCATCATTATCTTCTTTTGATTTCACAATGATCACAATGTTACATGAGTTATTATTGTTATCTTGTACCTCCTCTTGGGGTATACATTGCAACTAGTCAGCTGTGTTTTTGTGTCTGGCTCATTTTAGGGATGTGCCCCTGTCCTCAGAGGAGCTGCAGTTCCTGGTGGAGAAAGTCCTGCGGATGTTCACTAAACTGGATCTGCAGGAGATCCCACCACTGGTTTACCAGCTGCTGCTTCTGTCTGCAAAGGTATGCATGTATGTACAACATTGTCATTTTCCATTGTCTTTTTTGTTTTGAATATCTAAATGCCTGCCTTGTGTGTGATAGGGTTGTAAGAAACAGATCCTGGATGGAATCATTGGATATTTTAAGGAGCAAGACATTCACCAGGAAGAAGAGCAAAAACATGGAGAGTGAGTAACTTATACACTGACAGTGTATGACAAATACCCCATTTAATCTGAATCTTACATCCTAATCTCCATTTACAGAGTGTGATTGTTATTTTTCACTTTGTTCCTCAGGAGCCTGGATCTAGAGGTTTTGTCCATTCCACAGGACCAGTTACGACACGTGGAGGGCACCGCCATCCTCCACATCGTCTTTTCTATACGACTCGACCATGACCTCGGAAGAGAATTCCTCAAAAGCTTTAAGGTTATTTATGACTTTGTGTCTGAGATTATTTTAGAAAATTTTGAATAAATGTTTGTATGTGGAATATGCCAAGAAGTCTTACATTGAATTCCTGCAGATGTCATATGGCGAGCTGTGTCCTTTCAGTGCTGCACTTATGCTCTCAGTAGCACGTATCCAGCGCTATGAAGAGCAGGTGAGAATGATTGATTTTTCCTATACTTGTTTGATCCATTTTAGATTTGATCTCCTCTGTCCACTCACATTTCTTTACCCCTTCGCTGGTTTGTGTAGGTGTTTGACCTTTTGAAGGGAGCGATCATCAAGAGCTTCAAGGACGAGCAGCTGCAGCAGGGTTCAAAGTTCCTGCAGGACGTCCTGCCTGGACACTGCAGTGTGGCTCAAATGATACTGGACACAGTCAAGAACAGGTCAGAACATCAAGGCATTTATTAATCTGATTCAAACTTTCAACATATCACAAATAAGATTATAGAAAGTTTAAGAAAATCTTCTCTTCCACATGTGCAGCGTGTTTGGGTGGGATCACGTGACCCAGGGGCTGGTGCAGCTGGGGTTTTTCCTCATGGACACATTTGGACCCAAACCAGGACCATTTGGGAAGACTACAGAGGGGTCTGCTACCGTAGCGAGGACCCCAAATCAGCAAGCATGCAAGCTTGGAGGTCAGGTGCTTCTCCAAGGCTTTAAGGTAACTTTAGATTTATATTTTATTAAATTATCACAATGCACATGATATATCGAGTGTATAATAAGCTCACTGGAGGATGTGTGTTCTTTTTTGGAAGATGCACGAGTCTATCAGAGGTGAGATACTGGAGCAGGTTTTAAGTCGACTGGTCACAAAGACAGCCTCGCCTATCAATCATTACTTAGGTAAAACAACCTTCAGATTTGGTCCTAGATTTCAGATGTGCACAAGTGTCTAGTATTTCTGGTTATAGATGAGATTTTAACCTATATTTATTTTGTTTCTTTATATCATCAGATCTTTTCTCTGACATCGTGATCTCTGCTCCCATGATCCTCCTGGAGTCGTCCTCCAAGGTGACAGAGACATTTGACCACCTGTCATACCTGCCCTTAGCCACAGTTCAGGGTCTACTAAAAGCCGTTCAGGTGCCTAAAAAACACACATAAAAATGTTTATAGTCTATACAAGCTCCTGTTCCTTTATTCAATCGCTCTTTTTGTGTAATCTCAGCCACTGCTCAAGGTCAGCATATCCTTAAAAGACTCTTTGATTCTAGTTCTCCGCAAGGCCATGTTTTCCAGGTGTGTATTGATGTGTTCTTTATCAGATGAGGTTTATCTGTAAAATGTATAATTCATGCTTTGGTTAATACGTAAGAAAGCTTAATGCAGATTAACCCCTGAAGATAACTTCTGACACTTTTCTCCTGTAAATGAATTGTCTCTACTAGCCAGCTGGATGGCAGGAAGTCTGCAGTTACTGGCTTCTTGTTGCTGCTTAAGAACTTCAAGGTGCTGGGCAGCTTGTCGTCGAGCCAGTGTAGCCAGGCGATCTCCTCCAGCCAGGTACAGTTACAGACTGCGCATGTGGGTTTTACATATATGCATGAAAAATATTTTCCATTTTAAATATACTCCATCAAATATTACGTATCTCTCTGAACCCTTGAATAGATCCAAGTGGATGTTCATTCACGATACAACTCAGCTGCCAACGAAGCGTTCTGTCTGGAGATCCTCAGCAGCCTGCGTCGCTGCCTGGGCCAGCAGGCGGATGTGCGGCTTATGCTTTATGAGGTCAGAGATCCCTTTTCTGAACCACCACATATTAGTCACAATAACCTAAGTAGTAAATAATCTTACTGCAGTATATTTTATACGTCTTTAACTACAAAGAAGATTCTAAAAGAAAAGCTTCAGCAGTTTTTATACTGAAAAGACAAATTCTTTTTTCAGGGGTTCTACGATGTTCTCCGTCGCAACTCTCAGCTTGCAAGCTCCATCATGCAGACCCTGTTCTCACAGGTAAGTGTATATTTAGTGCAATCTGTGAGATATAATAGCCTGTTTGTAATCTTATCTATATGAATGTGGGGGCTGTATGTCATGTCTGTATCCTCAGCTGCGGAGGTGCTATGAGTCTGAACAAGACCTCCTGCCTCCGGTGAAGCTGGGGCCGTGCATCACAGCTCATGGAGACCAGGTCTACCTCCAGGAACCACTGGTACTGCATTTTTGCAACTCGCTGCTCCTGGTGCACTGTGCAGATGTGGCTGTGTAAATGTCTGCTATAAATAGGGTTTGTTCCTTCTCAGGGCCATCTGGTGAGCTGCACTGTACACTGCCTGCTGTGGCTGCAGAACATGCGTCGATCAGCCAATCCCAGCGCTGATGACAGCGATGAGGAGGAGGAGGAGGAAGGATACAAGTCTGAACTACACACAATCCTCGAGAGCATGACGAGACGCATGATCAAGAGTGAACTGGAGGACTTTGAACTGGTGTGTTTTACTGACACAGTATTAAAAATGATGCACACTGGATGCTTTTCAAAGTGTTAGTCCCCCACAATATCTGGTCTAGATGTGGTTAACTTTTCCTGCATTAGCAATATGTGTTTTAGTGACCAAAGCTTTAAGGTGAGAATCACTAAGACTCTGCAATTCTAATGAAATGATTTGTCTGGCTGAAGAAAATACAGAAATACTTTAATGAGATTTGATCTCAGGAAGCAAGTGAGTATATATACTCTGTCTCTTAAGAATTAATTAATCAAAATGTTCTAATTGAATGTATCAATGATCTTTTTCTAGTGTTCTTCCCTTAATGCATCTGTACTTGTCCCTTAAAGCATCATCTGACATTGTCTTCTCTCTATGTGGATTAGGACAAGTCAGCAGAGTTCTCCATGGGTTCTAGCGTTGGGGTGAAGAATAACATCTATGCAGTGCTCGTGATGGGAGTGTATGAAGTTCTCATGGAGTACAACTTCATCAAAGGCAACTACAGGTAACAACCCCACCACCCACTTTGTCTGCCATGGATAATTGGTAGCATAGATGTTTTTACAGAGAATTCACAATACTTGCCTCTATGTTTTACAGTAAAAGTCGATTTGAGGAGCTCTTGCAGCTGTTTAACCGCTACCACAAGCTGTCTGAGATTTTGAAGGAGAAATCTGGAAAAAGTCGAGTGCCCTCACACAAGACCCCTCGCAGTTTACTCTCTCTGGGATTCATATCAACTCTCCTCACTGTGCTATTCAGGTAAATGCTCTAATCAGATTTGTATTGATTGCTGCACTAAGCAAACATGAAGAGCAAAAAGTTACAAAAACTATGTAAACGTATAAAAACTTGTTTCCAAAAACTGTGTGTTAAATGTACATTTAACAAGCATAGTACAGATAATACAGAGACATTAGAAAATGTTCCAGAACTGTTTGTATAAAGGTCAGACAAATATAACAAATACATATTCTCTTTCAGAGACAGTACTCAGAGCAGAGAGGAGGCTCTCTCAGTGCTGCGCTCTAGTGGAGAATTTGTGCGCTATGCACTAAGTGTAACCTTACAGAAGATCCAGCAGTTAGAGGAAACTGGTCACACGGACGGCCCAGATGGACAGAACTCGGACCGGACTTTCCGCTTCCTCTGTGACATGACAAGGTTGGAATCTCTTGTCATAAAAACATTACTGAGATTACGTTCCTGGTTTTGTTTGATTGATCCGTCTTTGTTTAAATGTCTCCCCAGCGTGCTGATGTGGCGCTACACAAACATCCCCACCGTGGTGGAGGAGGCAGGGAAGAAGGAGAAGCGCTGCAGCCTGTCTCAGCTGTGTCTGGAAGGTCTGCTCAGGATCTTCACAACCTGCCAGCAGCGCTACCCACACAAGATGGCTCAGCTCCTCACTAACATGGGTCAGAATCAATACGTTTTCAGTTGTGAAATTTAGGGATTTCAAGTTTTAAACATGATTATGCAGGAATTCATCAGGTTTTGTGTTTCTTGCAGACATTGCAGACAATGATCAGCAGCAAGACGATGGCGACGTTACAGAGATGAACTTCTTTTACATCCGACAGTTTCAGGTGCAGTTGTACTGTAATGTTTCTGGATGTAGTTACTATTTCTCCATCATTTTAAAGGTTGATCTAAACTTCAACATCATCACTTAACTTTCTGTCCCCATCAACAGAGAGCGCTGTTCACTCAGTTAAGCGGAGGAGAGGAGGACTTTAACAGCAAAGAGGCTCAGCTGCTGGTCAGCATCTTGAGCGTGCTCTCACACCAGCTGAAACCCTCCACCCAACAGGTTGGTGAACTCTCATGTGCTCTTCATAGAACAAATCCAGCAGCACTAGTGTCACTAAAACCTGTCTGCATCTACAGTTTGTTCAGATGATCACTTGGACTGTGAAAATCTGCAAGGAGACAAGTTTTGGTGAGTTACATGAGAACTTGGTGTCAGTTTTACGCACTGGGAGTTGTTTTTCTGATGCGTGGTTCTTTCTACTTCTTCAGAGGATCCTGTCTTTTCTAAGGGGCTGCTCTCTCTTCTCTTCAACCTACATGTTCTCTATAAGAGTCCTGTTAGCCTCTTGCTTGAGCTCTGCCAAGACATCCACAGCCAGCTGGGGGATATCGATCAGGTACGCACAATTAGTGGGATGATACCCGCATATGTGATTGTTTGAGTTGTACAGCGATATATTTAATCCTGGTACTTAAGTGACAAAATCATTGTCTACACTTACAGTTAAACCTTTGTTTATAGTCTTGAGGAAATTAAGTTACAAGTAAAAAAAAGCAACATTTCAGAATTTTAAATGTTTTCTAACAGTACAATAATGTCAGTAAACAAGCAATTCAGTCAGAATTAACTTGTCACTTTTTCACTGGAACAAAGTTATTAATATAATATTATTTTTCTACACCTTTTCTTTCTCTATGATCAGGACGTGGAGGTAGAAAAACAGTCTCATTTTGCCATCGTCAACATAAAGACTGCGGCGACAGCAGCGGTAAGTGTTGGGTTGTTGGATCTTCAGCGACACAGCTCTCACACAGTCATTGTGACGCAGTGAGCTCAGAGTCTTCACCATCATGTTAATGTGCTTCCCCAGCTGTTGGTCCTGTCTCAGGTGGACAGGGTGCTCGATGAGGTGGAGTGGCTGATTGCCAGAAGGAAAAGCCAGACGACTCCTGACAAATCTGACTCCGGTAAGAATCCTCTCACACTGACGCTCACTTGTAATAATGGTGAGAGTTCAGAAGAGATAAGGGACGAAATGCATCTCTGCCAGTTGAATTACAATTACATAAAACAATTACAAAACTAATGTTGTGTTGTGTAGGTGAAGCCACCCAGACAGCAGGTGATCAAGATCCAATGGAGAAAGCTGTGACACTGCAGCTCGGGACTCTTCTGACCGCATTAAATGAGCTGGTCCAGACGGCTCTGCTCTCTGGCACCTGCACCATCACACTGATGAGGGAACTGCGTCGCACATATACCATCCTCACCACCCTGGTGAAATATGTGCGTATTTTTCTACTCTGTGATCTCAGTTAGTGCAGTTTACCTAAATGTGACAACTTAATTCATTTCCATCTTTTTGTTTCAGTACATCCAGGTGTGTGCTACTCAGCACGGTTTGCTGCCTGCACGCTTTGAGAAGCTGGTGAGTACTGGTTTATTGTTTCATGGTTCATCTAATTTTTCTGACATCAAGCTAATCTTAATGTTTCCTGTGCAGGTCAAACTGTCCGGCTCTCACCTAACACAACAGTGCTACTCTTTCATCACATATGTTCAGGTACCACACCTCACTGCAGATGTCCTGTTCAGACCTGATGTTTACGTTCATCCTGAGAGATCTGATCCCAGGAGGACAGCTCTGTTCACACGTGACATTAAAGTGTGTCGAACAATCTGTTAACAAAGACCAAATGATGTTTTTACCCAGTCTGAGAGAACAATTGAGTCCTCTGCTATGGAATAAGCTCTACCCGTTTGAAAAATTTGAAATCATTATGTGATGGTGAAGCGAAATTAGGTCAGAGGACGTCAGCTGGGTTCTTCATATGTGGCCCTCGATGCATTTTTGTTCCACATCTCTGAACACCTTCAATTGTGGTCTGAGCGATTGGATGTTGGACGTTTTGAGGATGCATTCACATCCACTTGTGATTGTATCACTCAGGACAGATATTAATCTCAAGTCTGAACAGGATGAAAAGGTTTCTCATAATGATCTGATTGTCTATGATGTTCGGATTTTTCTGTTATGGATGTGACACTATTAACTTGTGTTGATTCAAAATGTTGTGTTTTCCCTGTTAGGGCGGTGAATTTAGTGGTGGAGATGACAAGAAGAAAAAGAAGAGGAATGAAACGAACGTCGTTGCTTCTGTAAGGACATTTATCTCCTATAACTGTAGCTGAAGTGATTGTGGTTGATTTTTACAACAATACATTTACATGTAAAGATTATTTTCTCTTGGAAGGCAAAACTTCTGCGAGAGACAAAGGCCATCCCTGATTTGATCTTCAGCATCGAACAGTATGAGAAATATCTCATCACACTCTCAAAGAAATCAAAGGTACGTGTGAGCTGAAATACTCAAAACACAAAAAGAGCAACACAAAACTCTAGCATAAGTAAAAATTAAGAAAATGCAGCTTTTCTCCTTGAGAACTGTCAGTGCAGTTTCGTCAAATGTGTTCAGTGTTTCACCAACATCTGTGGGTATGTTTCCAGGTGAATCTGATGCAGTACATGAAGCTGACCACCTCGAGGGATTTTCGCATTATTGCTACTACTCTGGACGCAGCCCTGCAGGAGCAGGACGACAGCCAGGAGGCAAGTTCCATCTCACACTGGAAGCACTGAAAGCTCACTGTATTTTTCTCATGACATCAGTCAAAATAGCTGATGTTTACAATCCAGACAGAGCTAAAATATAGCAATTAACTCTTATATAATATTTTGAAGCAGGCTTGTGTTCGGTAAGTTTACTGTGTCTGTTCTTCTTTCAGACCACGGAGTCACAGGACACAGAGGAGACACAAGAACCCAAACTGAAGAAGCGTAAACAGTGAGCTGGCCCTTCAGAAGCTCCTCGGTTTGACTCACTTGTCCCCACGTTCCTCGCTGAGCCGGAGTTTAACCAGCGGATGAACGGCCTCTTGGCAGTCATGAGCAGGTGCAGCTGTTCTGAACAGTAGTGTTGTCCACAAAGTGCTATCTGTCTTTGTTCAGAGAGCCTTTAGTGATGTTGATGATTTGATAAATGTCCAACGCTTCACCTGTGCAAAGACAACATGTTGGTGTTCATGTGATTCAGAAGAATTCTGTATGTTGTTTATGTATTTGGAAACAAACTGTAAATACTGTTTTACATTATTGTGAGACTTCCTGCCTTGTGTCAGAATGAATAAGCTGCTCTGTTGTTAAGATGCAGTTCACAATCAGTTCAGCACAGTTTAACTATATCATACTTCACCTCGTCAGTTCTTTGTCTACACTAACAGAGGATCTATAGTTTCCCATACACATGGATGCATCCTAAAGAGACTTTCAGCCTAACTGTAATGTGCTGCTTTGTTTTAAAATAAATATAATTTTCTTCCTTCTTCTGTTTATTTAGTTTCATAGTGTGTTTTTCATTGTCTTACATAGAATTTACCAAGCAGTGCAGGTATCACAGCTAAAAGCATTGACAGTTATATTTTATTTCCCCCTACTCTCTTTTCAAAGAGACACCATGCTGTGTAAAGAACTCACCTGGTGGCAGACCGTATCTGCGTTCCAGACCTGTGGGGTTAGAGGGGGTATCACAGTCCATTGTGACCTCCTTCCTCAGACACTGGTCAATGTCAACTGCGCTGAAGAAAGCTACTGACTGGGGAAGGTCCTGCATACCCAGCGCGTGAGCAAACGCACTCCTGTTCGAAACAAACGCACATTCAGGAAAGCTTTCAGGTTCATTGGCATTTCTACGGAGGATATTTTGGCAGGAAAGAATAAATAGAAAGCTTTGAGCTGACCTCGTGAGCAGGTTTGTGATCTGAAGTGCCAGTGCTGCTCGGTAACGGTCTTCACTGCAGACCAGGTATCGCACCTCGTCGTGGATGCTGATGCAGAAACGCCCATCGATGTTATACTCCTCAAAGAGCCACTTCATGGCCACCAGCATCAGGTGAAGGTAGTCCACTGCTGAGCTCTGAACCACCCAGTTCACTCTGCTGGTGATGAACTGACAGAAGAAAGAGATGTGGCAGCAATAGCACATGATCCATTTAGAAGGCGAGATATTGTTTTTCATTCAAGGTACCAATATCTCCAGGAACAACTGACCTCATATTATGTATTTCTTAATATTATACACAACAGTGCAAAAAATATATGCATACAATATAATGAAAATCTTTTCTGTACATGTCTGCATATACAGTTTGTACAATTAAACACTGTTATTACATGTTTGAATGCTGATTGTCTTGAACAGGTTTTGCTAATTGGCTGTCAAAATATGAATCTCATACTAATAAAGGTTTTTGAACACGCTGACTGCTCATTCCTTTGCAAAACAAGCAGGTTGGTAGGATATGAGTTGGCGTGTCTCACCTCATTCTTGACTGCCTCGGGCTCCAGAGCTCTGCTAATCCTGCAGCCGAGAACCGGAGTGGCTGGCTGTGCCGAGTGAGCTATGCTCTCCAGCTTGTTGAACATGTCCGATTCAGTTCCTCCAGACCACAGACGTTTTCCAACAATGTCCCACCTCTTCCGCCGAGTGCTGAGGGGCATGAGGAACAGAGGAAGGGGAAAACAATGATTGTAGAATAAGTTGTGGCTCCTAACAAGCATATCTGTGACATTTTGGCCGCTCCTCTCACCTTTTCGCGGCCAGTCTACTGATCCTACGCAACTCCTGCAAAGAGACGCTTCCATCTTCCTCCGTCTCCAGCTCTATACCCAGTTCATTGACCAGCCACTCGCCCTCCTCTGACAGATCATATCTGACAAAAAAATAGAAACATTTAAATAACTTAGGTCATAATTGTGTAACTATAACGGGTTACTTGAAAATCCAATAACGAAGTTTTAATATTTCTATATATATATATATATATACAAACACAAAATGTCCAATTTATCACAAAACTGAAGCTAAAGAATAATCGCCCCCTGGTCACAAACCCTGCCTCCTCCTTGTTAGCAGATGGGACATGGATCAAACCAAAAAAACCTTAACTATATTAAAAAGATGGTTTCTGACATTTCAGGTAGTTCTCATTACACTGAATATTGTTCAAGCGTCAATTTTTTCATTAAATTTAGTTTTAATTACTTATTTGTTAAAAACACAACTAAACCTAGAATGTAAAAATAGAAAGATAAAAACACAGTTGTTGAGTAAGTCGTGTATACCTGCGTATACCCTTTGTTAAGGCATACATCTGCCTGGCTTTACTGGAAGCTTCTGTCTGACTGAGGCGGTGGTTGAACTGCATCAACAGCCTCTCTGCAAATGGTTGCCCTGCACCATAGATGCGTCCGTAGTTGAACACCTTCGCGTGCTCTCTGCTGATGCCCACAGCGTCAGCAGTGCGGCTGTGCAGGTCAGTGCCCTGACTCTTCTTTCCCTGAAGGGTCATCCAGCCAAACGCTGTGCAACCTGAACCCCGCAGAGACATCAGCACCGTTAATGTCAGATTTTGTTGATGTTTGTTTAGACCATGACAGATGCATTCTACAATTTCAATAATGTGTTTTTTTAATCTAGGAAAGAACTAAACAAGAGTTGACAGGGACAAATCTCACCATGCATGCCAGCAAAGTGAGCCTCTCCGAGCACAGCAGCAATCCACAGCTCCTGAGAGTCCACATCTGCTCCAACCAGGTGGTACCCAGGAGGCACCTGCACCATGGCCTTCAGCTCACTGCCTACCCGATCCCGCTGTGGACACAAAATTCAGTCATATATTCCTCTACTGACTTATAAAACACAAGTTCCAGCTGAGTCACCTCAGACTCTTTCTCCAGTGTCTCTTACCCGTGCATTACTGGCCGTCAGCCACGTTGGCTCCACAGCTCGACGTGTTACTGTTCCAGCGGTGATGACCTGAGGTAATATTGCACCATACTGGCCCTCCTCATCAAACTCCTTATGTCTTTGGGAGACAGAAAGGTTTTTGTTATATACAATGACACCCCCCCCCCCACCCACCCCACTATATGGCAGATCAACATCAATAGTTGTAATTGATACACCAGACAAACCTGATGACAGTACGAGGAAGCTCTCCTTTTCGCAGCCACAGCACCATCTGAGAGCTGTGAGAGGACACAATAAATTCAATGTCATCATTAACAAAGCTGATCTGTGATCAGGGTAAAAGATGAATGTGGTAATGATAAAATCTGACATGTACCTTATACGTTTATGGGCATTCCTCCAGAAGGACATCATTTTGTTGATCTCCAGAGCTCGTGTAGCATTGGTTCCACTGCGTCCTGCCCTAAGAGTACCATCCTCCATCTTGGCCAGAAAGTCCTTCGAGAAAGGACTGCCGACATTGTTTTGGTTGCCATCCTGAAACAAAAATGTTCAGTGAGAAGATGAAAGAAGCTCAGTGGCGTGACACTGTGCCAGTGCAAGCTAAATATTGAAACTTCACTTTACCTTGTGAGGCAATTTGAAAAACCAGCACCCTGGGATATCTACATCATTGTAGGGCCCATTTCCATGGTGATAATGGCACTGACTATTCTCTGGGACGTAAAGGTGATCCTGGGACTGTTGATAAAGAATACAAAGTATGTCATACGACAAAGTAGTATAGTGAAACAAGTAAACACAACACACAGCATGTTAGAGAAGGTATTGCAGTTCCAACTGAACAATAAAAGGAGTGGCTATAAATAATTAATAGGACATTATAGTATTAGACATATAGCATCAGTACATAACACAGATCAATTCTCTCACTGTGTTTTTGGTCCTCGTTGTTCTGACTCCATTTTCCTCCATCAGACTTTCCAGGGAACTTAACTCCTCCACCTTAAGAAGAGATTAAGAAATAATTCTCAGTCGTGACACATGTATCAGTTCTGCGCCTGTAGGCCTGAGCAGTGATTGCAAATAGCATCAATGCAAACTTTAGAGGATTTCAAATGTGCGCCTATGTTTTCCCCCACCTTTGCCCACACTGCGCTGTCTGTCAACATGAGGTCATCTGATAGGTGGGAGTCCAGATATTCAGGCTGCTCTTTGCTGTTCTGCTCACAATACTCCCTGTAAACACTTTCAATAGCTCTGTGGAACACAACAATGCTTTAATTTGCACATCCTCCTTTAAACCCAAGGCTAAATAATGAACAGAAACATCCAGCCGTGTCTGATTACCCTAATAAGCTCATGTCTTGATGAGAAACACTCTAACGTGCTTGCACATCGAGAGCGGTGTATTGACTACCTGTGTGGGCACACAGGCCCGGCGTTGTCCTCCTGAGATTTAAGGTTATCCCTGCGTCCAGGTACCAGATAGCCCCACCCATGTTTCTCTGCGAAATGCAGGGGGAAACCATCCCACGTCAGGCCCATCAGCTTAGGCGTCAGTCTCATCTGCAGACTGATCAGGCTGGCTCCAGGCGACCAGCTGTCCTCCTCAGACATCTTCTCACACATCTTACGATACCATCTAAACACACCGTAAAGAAGGAGAAGGGCAAATTTGATGTTGACAGAAAACACTTCATAAAAACAGTGGATGGCTCTGTGACGTTAGAGAGTGATCTTACCCTGGATGTCCAGGCAGATGTTGCCTTCTCTTAGGAAGTCGATTCACTGTTTCCTTCAGCCTCTCTACAGCCACCCTGCTGGGGAAAGGGTCCGCCATCTCCTCTTCAGATGGTGGACCTGGATCTAAACCAATCAAATCGCCAAATCTGTCAATGTCAACACTTTAAGGCCATGTTGTTATAATGTTTCAATTAAAAACAGCAGTCTTACAAAAAGAGAGATGTAGCATTCATGATTTGAGCTCTTTACCTTCTTCCCAGTCTGAAGGAGGAGCAACAACTTGTACTTCGACTGTTTTTTTTACTTGTTTCTTCTTGCTGGCTGCAACTTTCTTCTGCTTGAACTCCTGCACATCCCACTCAAGATCCCAAAGCCAGGGGTCTTCTTTATATCTTAAGTGAAGATATTTAACACATTCTGTTCAGTGGAGGCTTTATATAAATTACCTCTAAAGACATAGATATGTAAATCTCTAGATTATAAAACAATCTTTCCTGCTTTTTAGTTTGACCTAGTCAAACAGTTGTGGCCAAAATTGTGTTAGATGTGATACAAAAATGGTGGGAAACTTTTCACCTGTCGTCCTGCAGCAGCTGGCAGGCATCATCAGCTAGAGTCATCAGAGTCTTCTTCATCTCTCTCTGGAGCTCTTCGTACACGTCTTGAGAATCTTCCAGGTATCGATCCCAGTTGTGGTTGACGGGAAGGTAGCTCACACCCATCTCCAGCATCCCTGCAAACGTCACTGGATGAGGACACCTTAGAAAAAGACAGTTGAGATAATATTAATATGCAGCACTGTGAACAAATAATCAGTGTGTTTTGCTTCCTTAACACACACAATCAATGTGTGTTTGCTGACCTCTCCATGAACAGGGGCAGTTGTTCTGCGAAGACCTGATGGGTGGCCTGAACATCCATGGCGCAATACCGCATCAGCTCCTGTAGAGGTCAGCAAAGGCAAAACTATCTGTCAACATGTGCCTCATTATGAATGCAAGTCATTTTACAGGATCTTATAATGTGAATACATTTAGTTTATGACTACTGACAGCCTGACACAATTTGCCATGAACCTCTGACCTGGAAGTTGCTCCTGACATCCATCATGCTGCCCTTCACAAAGGTCTCTCTGGCCTCCTTCTGCAGCGGCGGCCCTCCCACGTACAGTGCATGGACATCAGCAAGGTTATTAATGCTGCCGATATTCACCCAGTCCCAGGAGCCAATCTGAACAACAAACAAAAAGAAAAACAAATCAAGCAACATTGACTTTTGCTGATGTCAATACTTTAAAACATATGTTGTAGCAAAACTACGGTGAGAAAAAGACAAACCATTGGACCCTGCTTTTTCTGTCCACTCTTCTTCATATGTTCCTTGACCCCCTGAAGATCCCTCCTCTTGCCCAGCTTGTTGGCCAACCATAGTGTGCGCTGGAACCCAGTCAGTCCTGATATAGCCATGTGAAGGCTCATGGTATCCATGAAGCGCACCTTCGAACTCTTTAGGAGAGAAAACATAGTATTTTCTAGAGTGGAACATCTTTTAACTTTGATGTCATAAAAGTCTCAAACTACTTATTTAATATTGTGAAGAAAACAACAAAGATCCAACCATGAGGAAGGGGTGAGAATTCTGTTGTGTGAGTTCAAAGGATAAAAAATACCTTCACCATCCTCTGAATGTTTACCTTTAGTAAGTATTGCTCCTTAATGAAAGATCGGTCAAAACTGACATGATGGCCCACTACGAGCCGATGCTTCCACTGGCCTCTCGGAGGAAAGGCAGAGTTCATAGGTGTCTCAAGAGGTATGAGGTCAGCGAGGGTCAACTGGTTTGACCAGGAGTATCGCTCTTCAATCAGACGCTTACTGCACCAGGAATACCTAGCAAGTTTGAAAAAGAGTGCAAACGCAATTTCCATGTATGAAACATAAATAGTTAATGATGCAAGGAGGTATATTTCTCTCCTAAACACAATCATCACAATTCTCCTTCTTCCTCACCAGTTAGTGGGAGACACTGCCGCAGCCAGCGTGGGACACTGTCCCTCCGTTACACACACCTCCACATCAAACACCAGCGCAGACTCCTCTGGGAAGTCCACCTTCTGACTCTCCCCACTGGGCCCATAGCGTGTCCAGCCAACCTCCCACTTCCATTCCTGTGGCATGGGGGGGAGCTCGGCCTGCTGCAGCTGGATGGCAGCTTCGAGGTAGGGAAGACTCTGATTCTGAGCCAGGATACGAAAGTGCTCATCAATATTTTCGCCATACATCTGAGCCAGTTTCAGCTCCACGTCGGGCAACAGTGACGTTTCTTTCCCCCACAGCTGGTGTTTCTGCAAATGCTTGATGCCGCGCTCCACATCCTCCTCTCTGTATTCTGGTTCCAGACCTCTGAAGATCTGCTTATGGAGGTTCTTTGACAGCATCTGAATGTTGAGGGGATTCAGGCGGGTCTCTGTACAGTCCTCGCCTTGGAGGGAGCGAGGCCTGCTGCAGAACTGGGACCTTGAACACGTCCATCGCAGACAGACGAGAGACCTCTGTGGAGGACGGCGCAAAACATGCAGCATCACCTCATGAGGACGTCACACTGGAGCTGGAAGACATTGAAACAACATCAGCAATATGACATGGGACTTCTTAGATAGTCCTGGATTTAAATGATGAAATAATATACTTTAGTACATGGGTACAATATTCAAATCAAGGAAGTTCTAGCTTATATGGGGCCTTTTATTTTTGCTATTTCACGATTGTTACATGTCTTAATTGTGCTGGTCTTATTAAATAAGATTTTGTGATTTTCATATCTTGGTGCTACTGAGTTAAATGTATGCTTTTACTTGTTTTCATCACTACAAAGTTAATACCGAGCTTTAACATTGACCATTGGCACGACTGAAAGTAACTGCTAAGATTAGTTCAAAAACTATAGTTAACCAATAAAAATAGCTTCCTATGTCATATAGCTAAATGATTATACAGCTAGCCTGCTGATGGATGTTTCAGTAATGTTTACTACGAACACTGACTGATGCTAACTTGATAGCCAAACAAAATATCGCATAAGTTTGTTAGCTAAACAAAAGCAAACCAAAGATCGCTCACCTTGTCTGTGTGTTGTCTGGTCTAAAGTTGAAGCGAAGTGAGAGAATATTTATTCAAACTTGTTTAAAATCGTTTCACAGACGAGGAGCATGTTCCTCTAGCATGGCAGCAACAACAACACAGGCAAGACGGGGCGTTAGCGCCTCCCAGCGGATTGGAAGACTGCAACCCGTGTAAAACGATCGATTGTGTGGGACAGCGGAGGGACAAAGTTCGGCTGTGAGTCGTATTCGAATCTGGATTATACAGCAATTATGTATAGTAGAATGTTGTCAATAACAGCAGCGTAAAACACAAACAGGACTGTTTATATATTAGTTATATTCTGCCACTTTTACAATATAAGGGCCGCGTGGCCTAATGGATAAGGCATCTGACTTCGGATCAGGGGATTGCAGGTTCGAGTCCTGCCGCGGTCGTTGTTTTGTTTTTGGTTTTCTGATCAGGATTGTTTCTTTATCAAACCACACATCGGTTGTATCTTTACCTTCCGTCCCCTCTGAACTATAAACACCACCACTACTCCACTACACCACACTTCCACTGAGTAACTCTGGATCTACAGCTGCTCCACAACATGCAGCTGCAACAGTGACAAGCATTGTTTGAGTCGGTCTCATTTCACTGCGACACCGTGTTTCCCTGCACCTCAACGCAGCATCGCACATCTGCCGGCCTCCCACACGCTCCTGGAACACATCTGTGTCCCGGTACCTCGTGTTCCCCTGAGCTGCAGGACACAAAGAACAACCTGAGGTTTCTCCCTGTGCTGGGTTTTCTCTGCTCGTCAAGACGATGGCGGAGGAAACGGAGGATGTGGAGCTGAACGAGCAGGAGAGGACGCGAGGAGGCGCAGTCATGATGAGGTGCACCGCAGGAGACAGTTCTACGTACTGTGTATATACAGCATGGGATAAAGTACATTTACTTTATTACTGCTGTACTTTATGCTTTATGTACATTTCACTTTTACATTTCTACATGTATCAGCAAATGTCTGCAATTATGTTGGATTCTATATTCTTTATTAAACAAGGACAATGCAAAAAAAAACCATTCATCTCAAAATGAGAAGGTTTATGCCAGATTTAGCTATCAGCTCATTTCCATGTGCAGTCCTTGGGCAGGTACACAAAACATCCCAACAAATGTGTTAGTGATGAGTTATAGTTGAACTGAAATCAAATGAAACTCATTAAACAAACCTCATTATACTTATTCATGTGGCTGATATTTATATATGGCACAGTAAACACACAGTAAAAAGCAAAGGTCAGTCAAACAAGATGAAATAAAGTAAGATCACGATGAATCATAACAGACTCCAGCTGAATCAATTGACTTGCATATAAAATGTGATTTTATATATATTATCTTTTGAATTGTTGATGTTGTGTCATGACTGCTGCTTCATCCATCTTTCCCTCTCTAACGGGCTGTTGACTGCAGACACCCTCTGGCCTCCTTCTTCCACCTGTTCTTCCGAGTGGTTGCCATCGTGGCCTATCTGCTCTGTGACTGGATCAGCAAGAACTTTGCTTCGTGTTTCGTCCTGATCATAACTCTGCTTTCTTTTGACTTTTGGTCCGTTAAGGTACGTGGTCAACTGCCTGTCGATCAGCTATGAATTCCTCTCCTGACTTTACTGTGCCCCCCCCTCTCTTGCCCCGTTATGCACGGTCTTTGTTTGCCCTGTGTTCTGTCAGAATGTGACTGGCAGGCTGCTGGTGGGGCTGCGCTGGTGGAATCAGATTGACGAGGATGGAAGGAGCCTCTGGGTGTTTGAGGCCAAAAAAGTGAGACACTGTCATTGTCCTGTGCCATTTTGAACTTGGAGGAGCATTTTGGGGGGTTGATTAACATGGGCTGTTACACGTGTGTGTGTGTGTGTGTGTGTGTGTGTGTGTGTGTGTGTGTGTGTGTGTGTGTGTGTCTGTGGAGTTTGTCCAGACCTCCCGGGGCAACAACACTGGGACGGAAGTAGAGGAGAGGATATTTTGGCTTGGTTTAATCATCTGTCCTCTCATTTGGACGTTGTTCTTCTTCACCTCCCTGTTCTCCCTGAAGATTAAGTGGCTGGTGAGACACACGTTGCCTGCGTGCACGCTCTGCGAAACATCTAACACCATTATAACAAGTGTCTCAAAAGCATGTTGTCTGTCCGTCTTTCTCCCCCAGTATCTGGTCGTAGCTAGTATTTCCCTCCAAGTGGCCAACCTCTATGGTTTTCTTCGCTGCAAGGCGGTGGGACAAGATGGCCGGCCTCCAGACTCCCGCTCTTTCGCGGGACAGCACCTCCTGCAGCGCGTGAGTGACGGACTGAAGTATTTCACAAGAGTTTTCCTGTCAACATGTCAGTGTGATGAGCTCTCAAATTATTTTGTCCTCTTGCAGCCAGACATCATCTTTGGGATACTATGAAGATGACCTCCCCTACTTGTGTGTGTTATTGTTTGTGTGTGCTTGCGTATGTGTGTGTGTGTGTGTGTGCTATACATTGAGCTGCCTGATCTCCAGAGTTTCCACAAACCTCATCTACTTGAATGGCTTTGTGCCGTTGTTTCATGCTGCTAACTACTCACATGTTGCCCATGGATCAGTCTGACTATTATGCCAATAAAAGTCAAGATAAGTGTATTCTACCTTTTTTTCCCCAATCAGTGAGTTATTGTTGATCACATATTTGCAGGTTTTAAACAGCTCATATATAAGCAGTATTTCCAGAGTGTGATTTTCTTGCTCTTTGTCTTGGTTCCGGTTAAAGTCTTTGTGGCACATTTCTTTGTTGGAAGGGCTTCATGACCCGTGCCAAAAATAAACCAAGGAGCTAAATCTGATATAAGCTAAGCTAGTATTAGCACCCATTAAGACATTTGACTTCAGTGAAGGAAGACAAGGCAGCCTCTGTGTGCGCCGTGGTGAAAATGGCTCTCCCTGTTCTCCGGCGCTATACACATATAAATTGTTCCACCGCACCTTTTGAAAGAATCGACAGAAAATGCTGATACAACACACATGAACAAACACATGACCATTAAAGAGGTTGGTGAAAATGTGCAGTGTGTGATCTGCAGTCCTACATGTCGCAGGCTGAGTGTCGATGCTTAGTGGACCACATGGAGGATAAATCAGCAACAGATCATGAACCACAGGGAAAAAAGAAAAATGGGAGTGAAGTTTGCATTGAAAATGAAAATAAGATAATTCAGATAGATTTATTGAAACAAAATTTAAAATGTTTATTTCAAGTTTTTTGGGATTATCAGTCATTTGGTAGCTTTGAAATTATGGTTTATCAGATTGTGAACCACAACCCAACAAAAGTTTCAATCCTGGGTGAGAAAATGTTTTTTTTTTTTACATTGGCTGGTTTGAGTCTGTACATTCTGAATAGATCCAGAAACATTTCTGTTAAAGTCACAGGTCCAAAAATTCATTTCAAGAATAAATGTCCATTAAGATTCTGGCATTGAAGCTGGATACTGTTAGACTTTGAGTTTTCTGTATTCTGACTGAAATCTATGATTCTACGATTGAACCACAAAGCACTTAAACTTCTGTTCGCTTCACTAAAATTAAATTTCCAGAGACAAGGAGAAGCCCACAACCCATATTCATGATCTCCTCCATTCAGCCATTGTTTGCTGTAAACGTGGCTCAGAGACTTGATGTGTTCTGGTTGGTCCCAGATTAAAGAAAACATTTTCATTTATTACAGATTTGGAGGAAACTGTTTTGATGACTCTTGGCTGTGGCTCCTGAGCTCATGGCCAACACTTGCCATAAACGCCTCAAACCTCAAAGATCTTTTATGTGTGAAGATGGTTCACCCTTTCACCTAGTCTATGAAACCCTGTGTAACAGAGAAGGGCGGGAAGTCATTCCGTTGTCTTGTGCACTTTCTTTTCAAAACTTACAAAGACCTAATGGCATGATGTGTGTGGGAGATGGCACCCTGCAATGATATAATATGAATGTAATATAACTTAGTTTGGCTACCAATTTGTGGCAGTGCTACTGTTTACACATTTTTGATTGCTGTGTTAAATGGTGAAATTGGATGAGCCTCAACCATGTGGATGTCACGGCAGTGGAGCAACACAGGGAGTTACATGGAATTGCAGCAGAGGCGTATAAAGTTGAGCTGGATTCTTATTGGAACACCCTGGAAGTTCAGATGGAACCATTGTATATTAAGGCATTCCTCTAGAAATAGTACATCGCAATCCACACTGACTAGTTTTTATAGTCTATTCAAGAGAATTGATAGATACACAGTTTAAAAGACAAGATGATAAGAGCTTGGCCAAAGCTGAACAAGCCTGCACATGATCGTCTTCTTCTCATGTACAAATATACAAGAAAAAAAAAAGAGGTCGAATAACAAAAAAAAAAATTTGTCATAAAAAAATTGTTAAAAATGTGTAAAAACAAATCCTTTCCCTTGATCCACATCCTCAACAGAATTTACAGAATTTGTTGGAAATCAGTTTTTGTATAATCCTGCTTCCAAATAAACCAACAGACAAGGATCATTAAGAAACACTATTCATCTATTAAACAACGATGATGTTGTTTATTTATCTATTAGCCTTTATTTAATCAGGTTTGTCCCTTTGAGATTCAAAATCACTTTTACAATAGAGACCAGGCCAAGAACAGCAGCAACGGTTTCACCAGTAAATGTAACTAAACAGACTCATAGATGACAATAAAACCTGATCATATAAAACTTAAACTCATTCAACTTCACAATGTCTTGAAACTGAAAATCAGATTCTAAATTATTCTATGCATTATTCTATTATTCTACAGTTCCAAAAATCTAAAAGCAGATCACAAGATGTCCATAGAACAAAGATCATGACTCATAATTCAAGTCTAAAAGAAAAGAGGAATGGTATTTTTACCCAGAATTGTTTTGTAAATTTACACTAACTGAAGGTCACACATACTTAAGGGAGATGAATTTGCCTCGAGGAAAGTTATGATGTTGAAGTTATTCATGTACATACAAGTCATTATCAGTGTCAGCAGCAGGCCTGGTAAGCGTTGAAGAAATCAATCATTCAATCAGTCAGAGAAAATAAGTCAGAGTGAGAGGTCTCGCTGAGCGCGGACAACCTCTGGTGCCGGGCGGACGCTGTGATTGGTCAGCCCGCCGCCCCCTGGTCTCGGTATGACGTCAGTGCGGGAGCGGGTTGTGTGACAGTGGAGGAGGCGCGCGAGCTGGAGGAGAGGCAGAGGCTGCAGGAGCGAGGATGGAGCAGGAGCGAGGAAGAGGAGCAGGAGGAGGAAGAACATCTCCACTGTTCCACAGAGTCCAACATTCAGCATCTGCAAAGATTCACCAGCGGCTGAAGTTCAGGACGTTTTTAGCTCGGACACAGGTAAGACAGCGGCTGGGGACAGGAAGGATGCGCACGGACAACGTTGCATTTTCATGTGTCTCATGCACATTTTAATTTTTGCATTGCATGTTTGCATTTTAGTTTATTTAACCATATTTATTCATCGCATTTAATTCAAATCTACACGTGATTTGTCCCTTAAACAGACAAAAAAAAACCTTTTTCTATAAAGTACCACATTATTCTTACTATAAACCAGCTCCTCGGCCTGTAATATTCTGACTACAGGAGCAAATTGGTTCCTGTAATAGCTCGTGCGGATAATCCCCGTGATGTGGAATACTAGTCTAGTTTTAGAAGAAGAAGAAGAAGAAGAAGTAGGCCAATCACAACTCTCATTAAAAGTGGGGATTCGTTGCCCCCCAGGAGCTTTAAAGAGCCAATAAGAAATTAAAGCATCTTAAAAAAAAAGCTGCAGCTCAATTTAGATTCAGTAGATTATAAAAAGAAAGAAAGAATAAAAGAGGAGCATCTCTGAAGCTGCTGCATCAGAGAGACGTGTCTTTACTCAGCGTGGTCTCAGGGTCATGGTCATTTCTTTCAGGCCGTTTAATTAGAAAACAAGCTGTTATCTCAATTTAGCCTCTTTTCACAGTTTAAATGTATATTCTTGTGAATTTAAAAAATATATTCACATTTTAACGTTATAAAATACCATCAGTCCTTCATTCTTAGTGTTAAAATGTCTTTAATTGTATAAAATCCCACTGCAGGTTAGTGTTGGTTCTCTAATATTGCACCTGCATGGTGTAAAAATGTTAATGGAAACGCTGCAGAGCAAATAATCTGTGTATTGGTGGAGTGTGCAGGTGGGTGTTTGTGAATGCAGCTTTAACACGTGCAATGTGCCTGGTCTGTGTTATATTTCAAGGAGTTTTTTTTTTAAGTTTTACACTTTTTTTCTTTGTAAATTATGTTTTATTATGTTGTATTTTCTTTTAAAAAAATGCACTTAGATGTCAGATGCTAATATATAAGCTACAGGCCCCCCACACAAATATATGTTTAACAATAAATGCAAAATAGTGTTTTTATTCTATTAATATAGATATAATAATATTTTGAAGGAGGCCTTTTGAATAAAACTGTGAAATATTTTTAGGTCAACAGTTATTAGGCCTTAACCAGCGACTTGAAGGTTTATTTGTATCTCAACTAGCAGCACACGTGTTTATATCCTCACTCTTAATACACTGAACTCACCTAATGAATATCTTCCGTTGTTTAGTTGTTATTAATGTTTTTAAAGATGATGTTATGTAAGATGTAATGTTTTATTATAGGCTCATGTGTGTTCACCTGTTTCCAGAGGACGCCTGCAGCATCATGTCGGTGCACAGAGTGAGGGGAGGTCTGTTTCTGTCTTTGGTTATCTAGCTGTATGAGTGTTAAATACCTGTCATAAAGCTAGATAACCGAAAGTAGAAATGACTTCCGTATAACGTTGTGAGAGAGAAACAGAGAGAGAGAGAGACAGAGAGAGAGAGAGGGAGAAGACCCTTCAGGCTTTAAACCCAACGAGGTGGATTTTCACTTTCACCACAAAAAGGTAAGAAAATATTTTTTTCTTTTACTTTATTTAGAAAATCCGTAAAGAAAATGAGCATAAAAATAATATTGAGTGGCTTTAAACGTGTGTATGGACAAACATGGTATGGAAATATTTGGTATAGCATGATAATATATATTTTTTCTTTTATAATAAGCATAAACTTTTAGCAGATGGTGCTTTTTCTTTGTGTTGAAATGTTTTTATCTTAACTGTGTTTATCACATTCTGCACTGGAGACATGTGAACATGTTTTTGTAAAGAAATCCAAAATTCTTATGAATAAAAGCTAATTTGTTTTTTGTAATTTCATGAGGGAAAGACGGAGTTTGAAGCTCAAGCAGCTTCTCATTTATCCCTGTGTTCTGCACTTTGGCTTCACATATATTTGTCTTGTGCTCTTTTAATCTAACTTCTTTTTATTTTGAAGCTGTGTGAATGGCCTGTGAGGGTCCACAGTCAGTAACTGTTGTAGGCTGGTCCTGGTGGTTCTGTCCATTCAGACCCTCTGCAACATGGTGCTGAATGTTAAACAGGTCGCCCAGTGGGTGGAGGGAAATAGCATTGTCCAAAACCTTTTCCGTTCCAAGGGATATGACCTAAGATTTAGAGACATCATCCAAGAATCATTTTGTTGTTATTATGTAAAAAAAAGTCTAATAATCTGGTTAATATCAATATTGGTTTAGTAGCAACAGGCCTTAATCACCGCAGACATGTTGGTTTTAACAATGGCCTTGATCTATTTAAGTGTGCCAGTCCGCCATGACAGTGAGGCTGCATGCACAACACCAGAGCCCAGAAACTGAAGCTGCTAAATGGAACTCAGCCATCGTTGATTTTATTGTTTTCGCCTGTGTGACATGTCGAAATGTTTTGTGTTAACAAAGCCTCGTCCCCTCTCATCCCACCTGACATTTAAGCTGTAAAATAACATTGAAGTTAAAGAATTCCTCATTTGCGTGATGTCCTCCAGGTTTTCTCTCACACTGACTCGTATGTTCTCTTCTGCCATTACTACATACTTTTTTTTACAGCCAGTAGTTATATTAATTTCCCTCTAATTCTTTTGGATGAGTATTTTCCATCCATTAAAAAAAATGGGAACAGATTTTAGATTTCTCTTTCAAGACTTTGTTTACAGATGAGAGAAAAGGGAAGCTAACGCTTTGTCTGCACACTAGTGTCTCCAGGACGATTAATAAAGCAGTTGAGTGCTGTAGCACCCTACATAACACAGGGTTAAAAAAAACACTTGTCGTCTGTGTTTAAAGCTGCACCATGTTCCTGTGCCTTTGGGAAACATTGTGTGTCGCCTCAATGAGAAGGCCGGGGCCATCCTGTAGACGGGAGCCGAACCTTTCAACCTGGCACTTCAGCGCTTGTGCGGCGCAGACGCTCAGCCCGGAGAATGCCACTAAAGCCTAAAGAGCACCAAAGTGAGATGAGAGTTTTCATTCACTCTGTTAACTAGCTATTGCAGCGGAGCTCGCTGTCACTTCGGGCTAATTGCTTCGTTTCACTGCGAGATATTGGATATGTGAAAAGGCCGAGGTCGAAGTCTTTTCCTGAGCCCTCCCTGTCACATGCCTCCGTAATGAATGGGAGTAAAAGCACTCTAGACTTTATTTATATGATGGTCCGAGGCGTCGTTGTTTCAACACGAGTGCAATTCTTCTAATGCTTTATACTGTGGCAAAAACACACACACATGCACAGCAAGCAGACCTGCAAAGATTTAAAAGTTTGGAGATCTAGCTGAAAAGGACACGATCATATGTTTGTGTTCACCTATAATAACAACTAAAAGTCTGAAATGTCCTTTTTCTCTTTTGTCTTCTCTTTTTGCAGGTTTTCTGGAGGTTGGCGTGTTTCTAAAAAACCTCCTTTAAACAAACCAGGAAAGCGGGGAGGAAAACGCGGTCAGGCCGACATTGCCACCTCCTCCTCTCTCATCACCCTTTTTGCCCCACAGTCTCTAATGCCATCTGCACCGCCAACGGGGGGACACTTTGCCCGTGCCAGGAGGAGGCGGAGAAAGACCCTCGCCAGATCCCCGGAGAACGGGCGCGCTCAGAGGAGCCATCTTGGGAGATGCTGCCGCGACACCTAAAATGGCTGGGGCTGGCATAGTAGGTGAGCTGCATCATGGTTTTCCTGTTGGGTACTAGTGGTAATGGTGTTGGTGGGCAGGAGGTGGGGGAGTGTGTGTGTGTGTGTGTGTGTGTGTGTGTGATTGGAGGGGGGAGGAGCAGGAGAAAGGATGAGGGGAAGAAGAAGAGTTTCCCATTTCCTCCCCAGTCACACATGGCCTCTCCCTTTTCTCTATCTTCTGCTCCTGCTAATTAGCAGTTAAGGGGTGATGTGAGGGGGGGGGGGGGGCTGGCGGATGAGGAACGGTGGTTGGTGGTAACGGGTGATGCAGGGGGGGGGGGGGCTGTGTAGCAAACAAAATTAATGAGCTGGCACTGGTTGAGGGAAACCTGCCATCCTCTCTTGTCATGGTGCTTCTGTACTCCCTGGTGCTCACCAGGCAGCGGTGTACGCCGCGTCTCCGCCTGACGAAGCTCGTCGATTAACACAGGACTGCTTGAAATGTGATGAAATTCTCACTAAGATATTTTGTACAGTATCTTAAGAACATTATTGTTTCAGGGCAGAACTGTTACGATCTTAGGTTCAATTGAGTGTACGAACAAAAGGCTCGCAAAGCTCCTCCTTATGTGTAATGATAACACAACCGAATATTAGCACTTTAACATTTGAAGTTTTTCAGTTTTCATTGTATTTGATTGTGTGTTTGTGGGTTTAGTATTGATTACGAATCCTCTGAGATGACGTTGTGCTGCACCTGCTGCACACGTGATGAGAAACTGTATTTGACAAGCAGACTAAAAACGTCTCACTCACTCCAACAACGTAAAAATGTCACATTCTGCCAAACTCTGACATGGGCGAACTGTCGCCGCCAAATATCGAGGCTCCAAATCTTTGCCAGCTTCATCCCTATAACCTCTCTCACACACACACACACACACAGACACACACACACACACACACACAGACACACACACACACACACACACACACAGATCCTGAGAACATGTTCTCTAACATTGGCGCAGAGCTGCTGTCCTGTCCCCCCGGTGTCTCTGGAACGAACCTGGATCAGAAACGCGAGACACGTGAGTGTGTGTGTCCAGGGCCAACATGTGCAGCTGCAGTGATTGTGTGTTAATGAACAGCACCGTGCGTTTTCACATTATCATTCAGACCCTCTCTCTCTCTAACTCCACACCCCCACCCCCTCAATAGCTGTTTAGCCCTCCCCGAAAAAACCCGCTTTCCCACCATTGTGGGTGCTGGTGCTGCGGCGGGGCCTGAGTTGGGGGGCAGGGTGGGAAAGACCCTCCAGACTAGACATGAGCAGATGCCTGAGACATTAGACTGTCGCGCGGATCACCGGGGTCGGGCGAGCCGCTGAGTTTTAATGTGTGTGCAAGTGTATGTGTGTTTGATATGTGTGTGTGATGGGGGGGGTCCAGGGCCTGGAGTGCCACCTGACTGTTCATTAGTCTATTCAGCCTCTGCTGCATGTCTGAAAGACATGGAGATGCTGATTTCCCCCCCCCCTACTAAATGAGAGTGATTGCAGTGGCATTAGAGATGCATTCACACATGATATGCGTATAGAAGCTCAAGCCTGCCTGCACCCCGTCACAGAGTGGATCACGTTCTGCTGTTGGATTGTGTCCGAGGTGTTATGCAACGTTACATCAACATCCCATTCATGTAGTTTTACACTCTAGTCTGGTTTTATTTAGAATTTGAACCTTAAACAGTGTCTCCATCATCGCTGAATGCATTGTTTCCTTCATGCAGACAAAATCTACACGTTTGTGTCTCTCACAGGTTGTAATAAAACACACACATCATGAAAATCTCTCAGGACAGTTGGCAGCACGTAGCATCGCTGCGAATGACTCAGCTAAGGCGATGGGTGTGCCTAACAAGCTGAATGATGTAACCCCGCGGATAATGGTTATTAATGAGCTTCGTACTGTACATGTGCCTTCGCCAGATATGTCAAAAGACGATTGCCTATCTTTATTCATATGAAAGACTCCGAGGTGTCTGCATAACTGCATTTGTGCTGCTCATCTGTGATATACGGCGCATTGCTTCGGGCAGATTTGACAGAGGAGAGAAAGCAAGGTGAAGGCGGGGAAATGAATCGTGGAGATACCAGAGCTCGCTCCGTGCTTCAATCTGTTTGTAGCAGATCGTGGTCAGAGTTGGAGAAAACACAGGAGCTGGTTTTAAATTGTTGATTGTTGAAAAGCAAAACTAAAAAAATGTTGTCTCGTGGAGAAAAGGGTGGTGGCAGATGGATGCTCGAGGAGGCAGGTGTGGGAAGCCATGTTTGGGCCACCAGTGTTAGCTTTAGCGTGTGTTAGCTTGTGCAGTGCCATGCTGTAGCGGTTCGCAGGCACGCGGAGCTGGGCCAGGCGGACTGTGTGTGTGTGTATTGGACACGTAAGGGGGGGGGGTTGGTGTGCTGCTGCATGTGAGAGCTGCAGCAGACGACAGACAGCGTGGTCAAAAAGAGGCGGCGACTGACGCAAATTTGTCAGGGAAATGTATTCATCCACACGGCGTCTCACACGAGAGCGGCCGTGTTCGCTTGTGTTTGGAGAATGTAAAGACGAGTGACACACACCCACACACACACACACACACATTTATTCATCTGATGATTTCCTACTGAGATTCGTAATTCTCACTTTTTGCAGTAGCCTACGTTGGGGGAAGTGGTCTCTAACGAGAACGAGGCAGTAGACAGAATTAAATCATATTGATTTTTGATGTGTGGGCGTTTAAACATCATGTTGGAGCTACTTAAGAGTCTGGTTTTAATCTGATCTGAAACAAAGAGTTTCGGGTCTGAAAGCAGAGAGGCTGGACAGTGAGGTCATCGGCTCAGACACCCCGTCAGGAGGATTTAGGATTTGAGCGTCCCTGAATCTCTCTCTCTCCGCACACTGTAGATACAGTAACTAAAACATTCAGTCTTCAAATCCTCAATCTCCTCCTTCTTGTACATAACTTTGAATTTGATTGAGAAAATGTATTTCCCCTCCAGAGAATGCCAGAATAGAGATGATTACCTTTCCCTTTCTTTCTTCTCTCTTTCCTCCTGTTATTCGTTATTATCTATGTATTGCTTTTTTTTTCTGTGTGGGATTTTCAGAGCAAGGAAATTATAATATGTGACATGATGAAGTGACAGCAGCCGGCGCTCACTTCCTTTTCTGTTCGGGTGCAGCAGCGTAGCCATAGTAGCGATAAAATGTTAATACCATATAGCTCCTGGGTTACCTCTTTGGATTCTCCTCACTATGTGTGGACACTATTAATGTTTTAACGGCTCTGCTGTGATATGTGTATATATATATATATATATTTATAAAGCCTAGCCCTATAGTCTTGGATGAGGTCCAATGTGGGTCAAGCGAGGCTCATCTGGGCTCTTTAATGCAACTTTGGCCGAGACTAATCTAGCACAAAGCCCGATGTTAAGTATCTTAGAGGAAGATGGAGAGAAGTTTCTGCATCCCAGGCTTTTCAGATTACGTCTGTTGGCCGTGGCGTCCCTGAGTAGGGGTCCTGTACGCTCCAATAAAAGTAGAGGAGAATTAGGTGACTGAGCCTTTAATACAGTGGGCCTTTGTAATCATATCAGGAGGAGATGAGGTTCGGGGGTGAGCAGATTTAGGTGGGGAATCCTTGGTGTGACCTTTTTTTTTGTTGTTGCATTCTTTAACGGTAGCACATTAATTCAGAACCAGGGTGAGAAAAGTGAAAAGGTGAATAAAGGAAGTTATATTCTACTCATCATCATCATGTGCAACTCCATCGTTCACGTGACAAGTTCAAGTTCATGTTTGTAGCCGCTCTGTCTGTGACCGGTCAACAAGTTAAGAGCGTCTGTGGCCACCCTGGAGTACGGGCGGGGTAGCACATAGCCTTTGACCTCTGTTAGGGTTGCTATGGGAAAGAGGCCGGCCGGCTCAGTAATGTACGACTGAAAAGGCCGAACTGTCAGGGCTGTCCAGCAGACGTCAACCCCCCACCACACACACACACACACAGATGGCACGGGCCAGCTTGGGAAAGTTAGCTGCGCTTTATGTTCATCAGACGCCGTTGTAATTCATCCAACCTTCGGAGTTACACAGTCCACACCTCCTCCTCAGTGCACTCACCACTTCTGTCTCATTTTCAGCCTCATCCCACACATCTGAATGCCCATTGTGTGTGTGTGTGTGTGTGTGTGTGTGTGTGTGTGTGTGTGTGTGTGTGTGTGTGTGTGTGTGTGGTATTATAAGACAACATTGCTTTAGTGTGGTGAAACAGAAAAGAACATAACTTCTTAGGAAGCTTTGCAAACAAAAGGCTTTGTCCAGTTTCCTCTTCTTCTACAAATCAAGTCTCAAGTCTTTTCAAACAGAAGTCAGAAGAACTAAAGAACATTTAACTCAAAAGTTAAGCCTGAAAATCACTTTATGGGAGCACTAAAATATTAAATAAACATTGTCTTTAGTCTCAATTAAATGGCAAAACAAACAAAGTCGGAACTTCTCAGGAGCAGCAAAAAACTAGCTGTTTATATGATTAGTATTGGATAATGCTGGAAGATATAAAGATCTTGAATTTAGCTCCATGCGACTTTTTTTTAGACTATTTCCATTTTCTGTTGTTTGGATAAATGATCTGAAAGACACAGACAAAATAACCTGTCAGCCATATAATCCTGTGCCTGCTCATTTTGAAAATGGTCAGATGTTTGAGTGACTGCGTGTCAGAGCGGGCATGCAAATCCACTGATTGTAATATGTGCATGTTTCCATGCCCCTCTGTAAATGTGTGAAAAGTGTGGCCTCATTTAAGGTTGCATTCATTCAGGGGAGGGGTCCCGCGAATAAAGGAGCGTGTATTTGCATACGCTGCATGCCGTCTGCAGAGAGGGAGCAGTCAAAAAAAAGATATCAGAGGTGGACAAAGAGAACGAGGACAAATCCTTCATTGTGAGGTTGGTGGGAGAAAAGGCTCGTCTGAATTGGGGAGTGGGTGAAAATTGACAGAGAAAGAGTTTGGGCCGGTTCCCCGTGGGGATAAAAGCCTCAAGATCCCTCCATGCATACAGCCTGAAAATGGGAGAGAAGAACAACACGCAGCGCACAGGGGCCTATTTTTACAGGGCATGAAAAGGAAGTTTGTTTTTCTTAAACAGTGGCTGCGATTTCTCGTGCACAAAACTACAAAAAAATCATGCACAACTGCAAATTCACTGCTGTCAAAACACTCATCAATATTAGGTTTAACCAAAGAACTTTGTGCTGCAGAATTTTCATCGCATTTTATAACTTGGTTCCTAAAACGTATCTCCATAGACTCACTTTTATATGACATTACTTTTATGAAGGGAGCTCATTTACTCTTTTTATGTTCTTTTACCCTGTGGTCCTCTGGTTTTTGTTTTAATCTCTTTTACGGCAACTGTTTGCTGTTTTTATTGACTGTTCAGCACTTCGCAGACTCTATAAACAGAGCTTTTAATTATTACTAAGTTCTCGACAAAATGAATGTACGTTCACTATCTAATTCTTTAGAGAAACTTTCTTTCTTTTCTTTTCTTTCTTCTGCCCAAAAAATGTGAAATATTTTTGCTGTCCATGCTCAATGGAGGAGTTGATGGAGCCAAGTTCGATTCTCATGCTAATGATTCCCTGCATCGTCTCTCCTCAGGACGGGACCTGTGAGGCTCTGCTCTCTGCAGGAAACTGCTCTGGCACCAGGAGACTGTGGAGCAAAAGCAACAAAATGTCATCATCAGATTTTGTTTCACCAGAGCAGGAACTCAGCGAGATTAACTGCCAACTAAACACCGCGAGAAGAAGAAGAAGAAAAAGAAGAAGAAGAAGAAGAGGAAGAGGAGGAGGAGTCATGTGTAGTAACAAAAGATTTGCTGTGTAAATCTGAAATATAGCTCAAGATGACTGCCAACCTTAGAAATAATACAAAGTTTATGTTAAAATGCTGCACTCATGAATAATTGTATATAGTTATTACACAATTATACAATAAAAAAAAACTGCAAATAAAAAAGCCTTAATTGTTTTCGCTTAATTCATACTCATTGTTTTATATGTACTTTCATAGCGAATGCACATTTTCATTATAATTTTAGTGCAATTTCCTTGTTCTCATATTCAAAAGTAAAATATTAGTTGTATAAATGCATTAAAGTAAATTGTTTTAAATGTACTAATGTTGATCACACTTTAAAATAAAAATTATTAAAACTTAATCATGTCTGTTTAATAGTCTTGCTTTTTATATATTTATTAGGATTTTATTATTAAGCTTCAAAAATGAATTACAAGTGATTTGAAAATGGAGATGAGTTCCAAAATGTTTCAAAGTGAGAATCAGCAGGGCCTTTCCTTCTTTTCTCCTTTTAGATTTACATGTTAGTGTGTGTGTGTGTGTGTGTGTGAAGATGGTGTGAAGATGGTGTGAGAAAGTGTTTGAATGACCTCGCATTAAGTTTTAATTAGGAGGAGCAGACAGAGGGACGTGTGTTGAATCAGTGTGGGAGAGAAAAAGTTCATCAGCCACTAAATTCTATGGACAGAATGACCCCGACCGCTATTAAAATATATAATAAGGTTTTGTTCATTGCCTTCATATTTTATTTATCAGGCAAATGTAATGTAAATGTAATTTTACAATCACATTGTGCAAATTTTCTGCTGCACTTTGCGAAAAAAAAAAAAGCAAAGGCCTAGACTATAATGAAATAAGAAGTTTTTTTTAACCTGGATAAAAGATGCGTATACTCTATTTCAATGTGTCATTTCCTTTAAATCCAAATGTATTACTCTGCATCAGGGCCCAGTTTTGACGATTAATCAGGTTTTGGGATTACAGTCTGTCGTGGTGTCAGTCGAACCTCAATCAGTGTCCGACTGATCTGTGTCCGGAGTCAAACAACAGATGGACATGCTGAGGATCAGCAGGGGATTATTTCCTTGTGTCTCTTTACATGAAAACAGGAGAAAAACACACACAGTTACAACAGTGCAGCATTTCACCCTATAGAAAGGCAGTGCTGAAATTATCTTCTATATTATATAAATCCTGTTTTCACAGTTCAGATTGTTAATTCATTTTATTCTTGAGGTTGAACACATTTTTAAAACATTAAAAATGTTAATAACTAAAACATAAAATGATTAAAAAAAATCGAGATCTTCTACATGTGCATTAATGCATGAAATCTAGAAAAATAGATAGATAGATAGAAAGATAATGTTGCATTGTCAGTTTAAAAGCACAGTCTTCTCCTCATGAGAAAGAAATTAAGATTAAAACAAAAATAAAGGTGGCTACTGAATATTATTCCATCAAACATGAACACCAGTCATTCCAAAAAAGTGAGGAAATGAGGATGTTGTAATAAAATATAAGTAGAATAAGTCATAACTGTGAACAGCATGTAAAACAACTCTTTTTTTTCTCTCCCTAAATCTGAAGTGGAGACTTCAGTGACGGAGGCCTCTCCGCGACTCAGCATGTTTTTCCATCCAAACACGACACAGGCTGATTTTGGTGATTAGTTCCCCTCTCTGGATGGATGGAAACCAATTAGTAAAATCAGCCTCTGTAGAGCCGGAGTGGAACCAAAGCCCAAATGTTCCAATGATTCTGTAAAAACTGTTACACTGCCGTGATTTTCATCATTAAGAAATGTCTCACATTCTGTTGGATTTACAAATGTGTGCTTTATGTTTCCGTTTGCTGACAAATATTAGAAAAAGCTCCTGAAGTAATCACGACAGCTTCGGTATCCCATCATCCTCCTGCAGGGGGGTAATTGCCTGGATAAGTCACTTAAGTTAAATATTGCTTTTTGACTAGAGTCTTGAGTCTTGACAAGTGCGGGGTCGATGGTCAGGGACTTGTTCGTGAAGTCGCTGCAGGTCAGCAGGGGTCAGGGGTCACGACCTGGACGGTCCCCCAGAGGACAATAAACAGGCCAGAGAGTGGCAGAGTCAAAGGTCAAGGGCCACTAATTAAGTGGCGATTTCCGACTATTCCCCAGTGACCACTATAGATGCAGGGAAGGATGGGGAAGTGCATGAAGAAGTCTATGTATAGAAGGGGTTAATAAAACCTTGTCACGAGAAAGAAGATCAGTGAGCGGAACAGCAGAGAGGAAAACATCAGCAGCTTCACCTCATGAAAAATTCTAAACTGAATCTACTCTCACTATCACGTCTTCAGCTCTGGTTCAGAGAGGAGTATGTTTGTTTTTTACATTATTTAGACTTTGATACAAGTTGTAAAACCACGTTGACTGAAGGTAGGATCAATTAGCTCATATCTAAACCAAAAAACGTTAGAAGCTACAAGAGAAAGAAACAGAGGCCGGACGACGAGTTGAGGAATCCAAACATTTTGGAGGGAAAGTCGGCAGGAGCTGTTTATGCCTTTCCAGTCTCTGAATGAGCCCATGTGTATGATCCCTTAGCATAAGAAAGGAGATGGGGCCTGTGAACTCCTCTGACACTGACCTTTCTCCCAGGATGTGAATAGTATCACTCGAGGGCTGCACGGCCGCCTTTCAGTCAGACCCCAGCCTTGCCCTCGCCTAAACTCCTAATCAGGCTGATTTAATGTATCCTGCAGGTCCTTCCTCGCCGTGCACCCGGCCCCGCTGCAGCTTCAGAGGAGTCGCTCCGCAGCCTTTTACTGGAGACGCACACACTCACGGCACACACGATCCCCCACACCTCAGCCCTGCCTCTGGGCCCCTGCACTTTGGGAAGTTAGAGGAGCTGGTTTGAAATAACAAGGGGCCCTTTCTCCTCCAATGAGTCGGGGTCTCTTTATAATCAAATGGTTCCTCGTCCAAGGACCTGGCACTCGATCCAAACTGTTCGAGGTTTCTCAGAGTGTCAAAGTTTACAAAATGGAAAAACTGAAAAGAAAAAAAATCTACTTACTCCTCTACTTGATTCTCCAATTCTCTTTATTTCTTACTTCCAGCTGAATTATGGGCTTAATTTAAATGGCATCAGTAGAAATAGCTTGACACAGTAGTACTTGACAAAGTTATATCACTATATTACAGAGTAATTTAACCTGCATGATTTCATTTCACTGTCACGCCTAAAGGTGGATAATTCACATAATAGAGTTTATGATTCTATGAGGAAGTTTGCTTATATTTTCTTAATTTGATATCTTTTTGTATATATGTGTTATTATGTAAATGTTTCCTCTGTAGTGTAAATGTAATGCATTTCGATTAAATTCAAATTTGATTAAAATCTGAATTTAAATTTAGTTTCATGGCATAAAGTAATTTTGGAGAATATACTTGTATATAGTGTCAATATATGGATCAAAGGCCCAAAGTGAAGCTGAACATGTATGAGTGTCGTGCTTCAGGGACAGCACAGGTAGAAACTGATCCTGCAGCAGACAAACCAAATTCACAAGCACTGTCATAAAATTAAACTTGACACACCTTTATGGACATTCAACAACATGTCAAAATCACCAGAAAATGCAGCTTTGTATCAAACTACAATAAAAGTTTCCCTATAATAATCATGTAAATGTTTTACTGGCCAATTTAAATCTAATTATAGTAAAACTAAATATGTGCATCGTCTATTACACATTTAGATATTTACAATACCTGAAAATAAATCAATAATCTTTAAACCTGAACAAAAAATATGTATTTTTTATTTTTAGTGGCTAAACGGGACTGAATGTGACTATTAAAAAACTAGTTTATTGATAAAAAGGAGCATTTTTCGTTGCTGTTGCTTAATAATTGTCTACAGGTTCATTTACACGTGTTTTTATTGGAGGCTTCATGTCAGTGTTTGCGGCTGTGATTGGCGCGATGAGAGCAACGAGTCCCGCCCCTCGCTGCAGCTCGTTCCCACGCTGGGATACACGTAATGTAATGTAGTATACTGTGATGTAATGTAGTTTAATGTAATGTAATGTAGTATAATGTATTGTAATGTAGTATAATGTAATGTAATGTAATGTAATGTAGTCTGTCCTGTGAGAGACCAGACGCTGTACAGGTCTTAATGCACAAACATGATCAGGTAAATAGCTTTAAACAATAATTCAAAGTAAATGATGGATCTATGTTTTATAATATATACAGTATATAATTTAAAGTTTGTATTACGTTTTTATTCTGGAGACAGAGAATTTTTGAATTTGAAGGACTGTTCATGAAAAAAAAAAGCCACGTGTTTGTGCATGATTCTTAATCCCCATACCGTGCGCGCAGTTAATTGTGTGGGGGTGTGTGTGTGTGTGTGTGTGTATGTGTGTGTGTGCATTATAAATATTTTTTCCTTCACCACTAGCACGAGCGACAGCTTTGACTTTTGTTTTAACCGATTTGAGGAAAAAGTTGTTTTATTTATTTATGATAATTCCTGAGTTGCTGTAAAATATATGAACCCACATCACACGTGACCTTGTAAAGTGAGAACTGTCACGAGACATTTTTGATACGACTGAGGTCAATTCATTGAAATACATTGAAAGACAGAAAATCTTTTTTTTAATTCAAACAAATGGTTATAATCCATTGCTCCTCTGTCTCATCCTGCAGAAGCATGAGTTTAAAGAGAAATGTGCATTTAAAAAAAAATATATATTGTGTTGTTTTAATAATTCCACATTTTGTGCTTCATGATTTAGAATGAAAGTGACACCTGGAATCAGCAGTTTTCCTATTATTGGAGACAAGGAGTTGAAAAGCAGGTGGTGTCAGATGATGGTTGATGTTTTGTAACAAATCTGCAGAGAGCTGGATGCTGCACATGCTGGAGGTATTTATATGCTTGGTGAGTATATCTGCATAAAACTAAGATGAACCCCCTCCAGGGTGTGTGAAAAAGGAGAGAAAGCTTTGTGTGTTTGTGTGTGTGTTTGTGTGTTCGTGTGTGTGTGTGTGTGTGTGTGTGTGTGTGTGTGTGTGTGTGTGTGTGTGTGTGTGTGTGAGCTCATGTTTGCACTTTACTGTCCATGTCTGCTCTGTATGTGGAGACATCACTCAATGTGATAATGTGAGATAAATCCACTGCTCGACTACATGGCTGCACATCACTCTTCAGGTTGTGCTGTCGATCAAAATAAAATCTAACACTATGGAAGTGGTTTGTGAACCTAATGTTAACCTAATGTCTTGCAGAGAAAATGAGCTGATTTATTTACACAATAATAATGTGGAATCTCCAGAAAATCCAGTAAGAAATGCATTTCTGTCCATTGATCCAAAGACAAAAGGTAGAAAAGAGAGAGTGTGTGTGTGTGTGTGTGTGTGTGTGTGTGTGTGTGTGTGTGTGTGTATGTGTGTGTGTGTGTGTGTGTGTGTGTGTGTGTGTGTGTGTGTGTGTGTGTGACAGAGGGATGAGCCCACGTTGAGACACACTAAGCTCATGTGCGCATGCTCACGTCAGACGTGGGATCAGAGCATGCACACTGTGTGGGTTGGCATTTTTCAAAAAGCCACGTGAGGCTGCAGCCGTTTCCTTCTCACACAAATCTGTCATGACATTCTGGATGCTCGGCTGTGATTGGCTGCAGACGGAGTGCATCAGCAGTCAAAGGTGAAATGTAAAATGTTGCATGGCTGCTTGGAAATGATGCGACAGGAAGCTGATTGTTTTTAATGAAATCAATTCTGATGATATATATAAACCACTGATAAAAATGTACATTTTATCTTATTTTATTTTAAATCCAGGCTCCTGCAGGATGAGAAAGAGGAAATGAAATCTAACCTCTTGTATTTAAAGTCTTTATATCGAGTCGCTGTCGTCTCTTACGGTTCTCTGAGGTCTTTGGGTCCATCTCTCCAGGAATTCAGCGGCACATTCCAACAGGCTGATCTTTAGGGTGATTTACCATTCAGCATTTATATGGACACAAGGGACACGAACCGTGTCTGATGTGCGGCTGCTGTGTTACCCTTTGACCCCAGACTGTCTGGAGGGCCACGGTGACAGAGTCAAGGTCAAGGGGAAGAAGGGGGTGAGGGGCCTGATGGGTGTGAGCAGCATCTGACGGGTGGAAGGGCTCCCTGTCTGGGAGAGCAGAACCCAGACAGTCCCAGACGTCAATGTGAGGGGAGACGGGCGTTTGTGTGTGAACCCCTTCAGATCCGCACATCCTACCACGTCTGCTCCCTCTCACCTCTGTGGCCCTGGAAGAGGAAGCTGCGATGGCTGATGTCTGGAGACCGGCGGGGCGATGGTTCCCACACTGGAGGAGGAGACTCACTAATCTGAATATCACTCATCATTTAGATGCAGATACACACAAACCCAAACCCTCGAGTGATTCTTATGAATTAACATTCACTTTGTCTGTGTCTCATTTATACCAAAGCTTTTATCTTTACACCTGACTGTAACGGTTGCTATAAGTTAAATGTCAGTAGAGTTATGTGACTTTCTTATCTTGCTTGAAGTGTTCAGTAAACCTCCGACAATGAGGTGTGTTTGTTTGTTGATTACTTTTCTTTTTAGCAGGATTTTAAAAATACAAAAACAAATTTCAGCCAAATGCAAAGTAATGTGTGGATCCAGGATTTTTTTAAACATTCTTTAACTATGTTTTATGACAAATAAATGGATTTAGTTTTTTTTCTCCTTTATAAGAGCTAAACAAACACGGATGTATGAGCTCTATGAGTGCCATTCTATTTTAATAATGTTAATTTTCCAGTTTTACCATATACATAACTTGGAATGACCTTTTTTTAAATTTTCCAATATCTCTTAACTAAATTGTAGAGTATACCTGTTTGTTCTATATATGGGCTGTTTGGAGATTTGTGATCCTTTACCAAAAATATATTTTTTATCAGAATCCCTTATCTCATGTCAACAGAGATTCGTCATCTAAACTTCTCAGATGGTTTCATTAAAATAAAAAGAAGTAAAATAATACATTATTTCACACACACACACACACACACACACACACACACACACACACACACACACACACACACACACACACACACAAACAAAGATTCAAGAAAAGTCAAAAACATGAATGGAAATGATAACGGGAACACATGTATTTCATTCTTTCCACCATTATAATCACATTACGCTCCCTCCGATTTATTTTGTAACACATTGCAGGGACCCGACCTCTTTACTGGGAACCACTGGACTAAATAACAACATTTAAAATATAGTTAAAACTGTTAAAACATATGTGGTAGCTCTGAGTAAATTATCTGATCACACTTTACTTTTACTTAAAGATCACCTGCAGAGATGAAGACTTTTCCATACTCATTTATATTTTATGTCTGATACGGTTTTTCTAAATGAACTGGACTTTGATTAAAGGACTTTCTGCATCTTTTTCATTCAAAAATCTAAAAACAGAGCACACAAATTTGAATTTATTTAAGGTGAGAGTAGAAAAAGTATCAAACTCTGCATATAGACGAGTCTGCACGGTAAAATAATGATAAGAAAAACATATTATGAGCTGGATGAAGGAGGAATGACTTTGAAGTATTTTCTAGAGTATTACCACACAGTTGTAATGAGACTCTGGCAGCAGTCAAAGAGTCAAACACAGCAACACAGATCATTACAGGCTGATTGATCATCTCTTTAAAGCTGAGGTAGCGCCCTCTACAGGTAATAATCAGTGCCACGTCCATCATGGTGGCAGAAACCTTGTTGGCTATATGCTCTCAACCCTTCTGTTCACCCCCACACACACTAACTGACACACACACACGGTCACAGATATAAGCCCCCCCCAGACCTCCCGGATGATCCGCAGTGGAGCATGTAGCCACCTGTCAATCACCACATCTCCGCCACCTTAAGAGAGACATTTCGTCTGGGACAACGGCAGCCCGTCCCTCCCCATACATTCTGCCTCCCCTAGCAACCATGGCCGCATGACTGAGAGGCTTTGTCCCCTCACAACGGGAGTCCACCATTGAACCCAGAAGCCCGTAGCAACCAGGATTAGAGGATGCCAGAAAGGGGTCTTTTCTGTGAAACGGGGTGAAAGCTCTGTTCTTGTCCCTGCGTCTGGGATTCATATCACGGGCCTCAATGGCGTCCCCTCCTCCTTTTAAATGCTGGTGTAACGGAGCGAATGAAGGGGCTAGCGGTGAGCGGATAGGATCATGGTTAATCTGCTGTTCCTCTCCACTGTGGTCCGATAGGGATACTTAAGCAGCCTCTGTGGACAGTTAGTGGCGTGGGGAGGCCCGGGGATACCTGGGTCCGCCTGAACTCAGAGGTTCATCGGTGCAAAGAGCAGGGAGAGACAGATGGACAGTGGTGGAAGAAGTACTCAGATCATTTACTCAAGCAAAAGAGGGCTATCAATCCACCCATCCATCCATTAGATAAACCATCTATCATTGGTCAACAGTCATGAGTAGTTCAATTATCAGTACAAGAATATAAAACTACTACACTACAGGTAGGATCTCCACAGAAGTACTATCCGCAAACTGTACTTAAAAGTACCTGAACTAAACTCCTGGTTCTCCAGAGAATCACTTGTGTAAATGAGTTGACAAAATGTCATTTTATTTTATATTTTTATTAAATGTTAGTTGGTGTTGAGCAGCATTTATTGTTGAAGCTGGTAAAGGTTGAGCTGATTTTAAATGCTTCACATTTAAAGCATTGTAACGCTGTGGTTCCCAGTTTCAGGGTTGAGCCACTGGTTCAGTGCCTGAAGAAAAATCAAAGATTTTATTTTCATAAAAAAGTATCAATACCATGATTATAAGTGGAAGTATTAACCAAATACATAAAAAATAGAAGTATTTTTGCAGTAATATAATGGCACATAAATGCAGTTAAAAGTATTTCAAAATATCCAATATTCTCAAGCAAAGATATCTAAAACTTAATTCTTAATATTATAATTTTTTTGCTATTGTTTTGTTTAATTACTTTTGTCCATAGAAAACAAATTAAAATGTTATGAGAAGTTGAAGTTATAAAACCAATCATAAGTGGTGGAACAACCACAACTCATCATTTTAAAATGTGACAAGGGTCACAAGTCAGTGTATCTGTCAAATTAGGAGTAGATTAAAAAGTGTATTTCCATCTGAGATGTTGCAGAAAATAGGAAAGTAAGTGAAACGAAAAAGTTGCACTTCAGTTGGGTTTTTCAGATGAATGCACTTGGCTGCTTCACACCACTGGTGAATGTGACAGGGCTGATGGTGGGAGATACAGTGTTTGGGCCTTTATGGTCTCTCTGTATGTTTTTGGACTGGGCATAAAAAAGGCGGTCCACGTCCAAACAGTCAGAACTGTTCTGGAAGTCAGGTGCACCTGCTGAGAAATAACCTTTCAGGGTCGGTGACGCTGCACAGAACGTGAGCAGATTATGTACAGAGAGAAAAGAGTCTGGGCTTGAATAGTTTATGAACAGTTTTATGGACCTTTGGATGCTTTCAATAGGGGCTTTTACAGCTCTCTTTATAAGGGAGTGAACATGGCTTCCTCTCTAACCGCTGTACCTCGTAACTGTAAAGTGAACCCAACGGGTTTTACTGTGGAGTGACTGACACATATCTGTCAACGGCGAGATTAAAATGAGCAGATGAATGGGCAGCCCCTGCGACGTAATCACCGTTAAACATATCAGGTTGTTTTCTAAGAACGATGGTGAGAAATAAAAGGAACAAAAAGCCAAGTAGCCACAACCAGGTGCTCCGACACGACCTCCCACGTTGCATTTCTCCCTGTAGTGTTCTGTGTGCGTTTTACGTATATAGAAGATTACAAACTAATCTCAACCTATAAACAACATCGCTGGCATGCAGAGAAAACATGCTTTTCCTGGTATGTTCTTTATCATTAATGAGTGTCTCCGTGGCCCCCTGTATGGGAGTGTGTTTTGTACGGCTCCCATTCTGAGCTCCCTTCCTGCGCCCGCTTTCCCACCCTCTCAGTCCCTCGGCCTGTCAATCAAACATCATGATTGAGCCCCTATGGCAGGCAGTCAGTCATCAGCAATGAAAGTGAGGCCTCATTCTCCGCCTGTCCCTCCCCCTTTTCATGCCCCCTTGCCTCCTCAAGTTTTTTTTTCCCATCTCACTTTCTCTGCGGCCTCTCGCTTTCCCTGCTCCTCCTCTGCCGTCCCTGCGCGGTTCGTAGGAGTCGCAGCCGTGGTCAGCTCGTGTTCAGATTTGGGTGAACCTCCTCAAACGTGGCCGTCACGATGCCACAGCGCCCGGCTCCCTCACCCTCAGAGGGGAAAGACCCGGCATCATTTAAAATAAGTCTGAGTTAGTTTTAACAGGCCTCTGCATTTGCCCTTTAAGTGGCTGATGAATAAACATGAGTGGTGTTGGGGTGGGAACTGCATGGGGGTAGGATGGGAAGAGGCCCGGTTTGTGTGAGTGTGTGTGTGTGTGTGGTGGTGGGGGTATCGAGGGCAAAGGGGGGGGCCTTTCTTCCCAGCAGGGCTGCATCTCGTTTAATTGGAGCACTTGTGGCACCATTACCTTCTTTACTCAAACACGTTACTGATGACAAAAGAAAACAGCACTAAGCCTGCCTTTGTTAGCGAGGAGGCTGGATTCCTTGCTGCTACTCATGTGTGGGAATCATCCACACTCCCGCTGCTGCTGCTGCCGCCACTGCCTCCGCCCGTCCAGTGAAGTGCTGCAGCCAGGTGGGCTGGACACAGAGCACATGGCAATTACAGCCGTCATGAGAGGAAATGATGGACAGGGGCTACAGGAATAAACCGCTCTGTGAAATTATCCTCAGTAGTTACAGACCAACATGGCGTCCTGTTCCATATATTGTAGGATTGCATGTACGCCATCACATTTCCACTCATCCTTTTACAAGGATAACACCAATGTGAATCCAGAGAAATTCTCTCTGTGAATCGAAGTTAAAATGATTGACTCCAGCATATGTGTGCAGCCCAGTTAGTGACCCGGCTCTTTAGCCATCTTTTGACCTGAGGTCGTGTTGACAAGGCTGATCTCCGGTTTGTTTTTGGTCACCACAGTGTCCCGAGAGAGCAATAAGGGTGTGACCTTAACCCTCAGTCTGACCCCACTGGAGAGGAGACGCCTGAGGAAACACACTTCCTCTTTATGTTCAGGACTTGTTAAATCTTGTTAAAGAAAGTAGGCACCACATATATAATGGAAATCAACGATACTTTATTGATTCAAAATTACTGACATGAAACATTTCAAAACAACAAGAGATAAATATTCTACTGTATCTAAATGTATAAATATCAGAGTTTGACAAAATGATTGATGTATTTATAAGCAGTACATAAAAATTGTACATATTTTATATAGGATATTAAAATGTATAAGTAAAATTGTATGCTAATGCCTGTAGAAGTAGCACTAGTTGACTAATTGTATTTATATGTACAGTTTCTAACGGCAACAAGGGAAATATGCAACTATGCAAACAAACCAAAGTTAGCGTTCAACACAAAATCGCCTGTTTGTGTGTTTCCATGATTTCACCTCCAGTCTGTCACAAACAATTGAAATCGGGACAAACTGAGACGTGAAAGCTCAAGCGGGAAAATCCTTGAAGTGCAACTCAAATGGATCCGAAGATAATACAACACACTGTCTCAAACATTCATCTCACAGTCACGTTCAAGTTTGTTTAGTTCAGAACTGAGTCTCATCGTTTTATTAGGATCAAGAAAAATGCAGCAGTAAATTTCTCTCAGTGAATTAACCTGACGTCAAAGTTGAAATAAGGAAAACATTTAACAATTTAACTATTTTATTGAATAATTGTGGATTCAAACTGAAAATAAAAATGTCTGGTAGAGAAAAGAAAAGATCTAATTCTACTGACATTTTTCCACTGATCAAAGAACCTTGATAGTCATATTGATTGCATGAAAAATAACTGCATTAAATTGTTGAGGAATAATTGTATTCAAAAAATATTTCTGTTCACCAGGAGCAAGAAAAGAAGCATTTCATGAGCTCCATCCGGATCGAGGCCTAATGTCAGTTCTGCTCCACAGTGAAATTAGACTCCGCTCTGGAAAAATGAAATAAAAAGTGTGAGAAACAATGAAACTCCACATGTTAAAAATTATGAATTAAAATATTCCTTAAATAGGCAGAGTTAGGCGTCAAGGTTTATTTTCTTATACAGCCTCAATTTAAAGAGCTGTTATATTTGATTTATACATGTTGCTGTGCTCCCACCTCAATATGACATCACTCTAGATTGGACTCAATTTAACACTGTAAATGAAGATATAACATCTTATGAAATCCATGTTTTTTTCTGACTATAGCACGACTTCAAGGTCACTTTGAAGAGCTGCACGTGCAGAACTGTGCTGTGAGAAACCCCTATCAACAAAGAGCTCGGGGGAAACACAGAGCTCAGGGTCTGTGTCAGCTTTCCGTGATCCAGCCCACGCTCAGTGACGGGGACACCAGCAGGCCCGAGTGTGTGTGTGTGTGTCAGAGGTGCCGTGTGTGTGCAGCCACATCCTCACTGTGTGTTCATACTGTATTCAACACCATGACCAGGTCCTGCCAACAAAGGGCAGGAATCACAACGAAGTCTCACGTTGTCTCTGAAAACTGTGATGTGCTGCCACCAAGAGGACACCGAATGCAACACGTGCCACTGCCTGCATCGCATGTTTTTGGATGAGACCAGCATGAATCCATGAGTGGGATGCTGTCGTCAGAGAAACTGAGCACTTACATATCTTTGTTGTGCGTGTGGTTGTTGTACTGCAGGATGGGCGGGATGATCTCCTCCTCATCAGGGAGCTGTGATGGGATTCAAGACGAAACGATCACCGCATAATCAGTCAACAAGAAAATGTGTGATTCCTGGGCACTAATGTCAGCAAATGGAAGATTAAGAGCAGTTTCTTTGTCGATAGAGGCGGTAGAATGACACATCATCAGAAATGGATGTGATGAAAACTTCGGGGAGAGGTACACACACAAACAGTAAAACAAGATGGTTTTCATGAAGAATATGAGACTATTGTTAAATATATACTGCTGAAATTCTGCTTACTTTAGAATAATTCTTTTCAAATGTTTGCTCAGGTCAGATCACAGCAGAAAAACAGACTTGCACTAAAATATATAAGAATATGATTTTAAAAACAATCCCTACTTTTAACATTCATTTTATTATTGATTAATTTTATTATTGATGCATTTCTTTCTTTCTTTTGTCTTATTATATTGATGTTTCATGCCTGCACCTGGCCCTTATTTATTATACAGTATTTTGATCTAAGTACCATATTGTTGGTATATTTAAAAAATTGTTCGGTAAAACGATGAACTGAGAAGCAGCAAACAATCTGGTGCTGACCAATCAGAGTCATTGTGGCTCCAAAAGGATGCGTTTCTACAACCATTAAGCAAACTGCATTTCAACTGAACTTTAACTGAGCTGGTTCCGACCAATCAGAGTCTCTGATTCAAACCTTCGGATTGGAGGCTTTTTATTTTATCTGCTGTGATCTGAGCTGAGCACAAGTATTTCAGTAACTCTTCATTATGAGGAGCCAGTGTGGACCAAGTCCTGCTGGGATGCATCACATTAAAAACTCAAAATGAGAAACATGTGAAAACTATTTTTTGAATTTATCCAGTCCAGCGAAGCAGAGTCGAGACTACATATATCTCAGATTCAACGTGGATATGAAAATATTCGTTGTTTTTGTCCCTCATGCTCATTTACTGTGGGATGAATGACAGAAAGAGATGTGATTTGATATGGAATTTTTTACAGAAACGTTTTAATGATCGTGTAGATGCATCCCTCACCTCCCAGTAGGGCTCATCATCAAAACAATTGTCATCTGCAACATCTCCCCAGATCGGTAGTCTCAAGATACAACCTGTAAGAAGAGTACAACACACAGAGCCTGTCAACGCTGTTCACACAGACCTCCTGTTCACACACAGTGGCGTCATATTATTAACACATCATTAACGTGTAGACATTGCATGTTTTCAGTCATGCAGTTAAACTCAAGTTTCAGTGGTTATTCCTGACCGACGATGATGCCTCCGCCTATTCCGAAGCAGATGGCCACACAGAGGCCTGCGGCTTGGAGACCACCCTGTCGAGTGGGTGGTGTGTCTTTAAAAGCTCCCTCAAAGTCGAAGGTGTTAATAAGCCTTTAATAGAGAGAAGAGGCAAATCACATTGTTGTTCTATGACAGTGACATTACATATATTTATATATATTTGGCCACGAGAATACAAATATTTCTACTTAAACAATCAAAACCACTGTGACTGCTAGTTTCCTATTTGTAAGTGAAGACCACTCACCCTTCAGCGCCATAAACTGACTCTGACGCCGCTGCCGCAGTAATGGCTCCCACAATTCCACCTATGACTCCTGGCATGGCGTGGAGGTTATGGATGCCACATGTGTCCTGGATCTTTAGGTACTTTTCCATGATTGGCTGAGAAAGATAAATCATTTAGAATTTGCTAAAAAAAATCGTAACAGGTTAGTTTTGCTCAGGTTTCAGAACATGCTGACGGGCTCGCGAGAGAAGCAAAAGCAGCAATCAAAGGATGAAGACGGATGCCACACCGTGAGGAAGATGTATCCCAGGGTGGAGAGGATACCGCAGCAGAATCCTACGATCAGTGATCCGTAGGGCATCAGCATGAACTCTGCTGCTGTTCCCACTGCAACACCTCCAGCAAGAGTAGAGTTCTGGATGTGAACCTGAGAAATCAGTCAAGAAAAAAAATAGAATATATTTTCAAGAGAAGTTTAAGTTTGTTCAGACGGTGCCAAAGACATACATGTCATTTCTGAGTATTTAACAAGGTGCTCTTTGCAAACAGAACCTGTATTACCTACTTAACAAACACCCATACTCCTAGTTATCATAACCAGGTTGTTCACACGTGCTCGTCTTTACCATGTCCAGTTTTCCATGCTTCTGAAAGACGCTGGAGATGGCCACAGTCGTGAGCACGGTCGAGGCCAGAGCCAGGTAGGTGTTGATGACCGCTCTGTGCTGCCCGTCCCCATGGTCCGTGATGGCGGAGTTAAAGCTGGGCCAGAACATCCACAGGAAGAGGGTGCCTGTGCAGAGAGAAGGGAGTCAGCACCACAACAACAGAAGGAGAATAAAAGGTGAAAAGCTGTAATCACCAATCATAGCAAAGACATCTGAGTGGTAGACGGAGCCCTGCAGACGACTACTCTGTTCCAGGTTTGGCCGATAGAGCATCCACGAGATGGACAGACCATAATAACCTCCGAATGTGTGGATCACCATGGAGCCTCCAGCATCTCTGGCCTACCAGAGAGGAAATATCTGCATTAGTTGTTGCAACAGTTGTTCAATTAATTCCTGGTGAAGATGTATTTATTTATTTTAGAAAAAGATGTTGAGCAGCTGCAAGTTGACATAGATTCTAAAACATTAACAAACAAAACGAAGGATTTGGGAATAGAACTTGAAGGCAACTCTTCCATAAACACAGGGAGGTATTCTCTAATTTTGAAAGAATGTCACTCAGTGGAGCTCATACCTCCACCAAGACCAAACATTCCCTTATGAAACCACATCTTAATTCACTTCATCCAGATTTGTATTTGTTTATTTAAAAAACACATAAAAATCAGCCCCTTTAATAGAATCATTCACACCAAAATAGAAATGCGCCTTTCCTGACCCTTAATGCATCCTTCCTCCAAGTTTTGTGATTTTTCCATCCAGTGGCTTTTGAAAAATCTTATTTCTAAACAAATAAACCAACAAACAGACATGAGGGAGAAAACATCACCTCCTCCTAATAACATCCAGTGATGGTTTCAACTTACATGAATGAGATTCAGGATGATATATTCCTCCACAGCAAACAATGTGACGCCAAACAGGGTCATAACCATCAGCTGCACTGGACTGACTTTGCCCAGCACCGCTCCATACGCAATCAAGCAGCCAGCCACACAGAAGTCGGCATTGATCAGACTGAGGAGGGGACAGAATGAGATCATCTGTAATCTGCACTGGACGAATATAAAATAAGAAAATACTGAAGATCAGTTGTGTTATTCTGAGGAACCTGATTCAGTTATCACGTTATCTCTTTCACTTTTTACTCAGAGAAACTGAGAAACACTTTTCTGTTGACACACAGTGACTTTGCCTCCCTTCAACAATATCGTCACTTCTCATCACCTTGAGTTTCTGTTTACCCTCCACCCAACCGAGATCACAAACACTACGTCCATACAGTCCCGTTGGGATCATGTCAGTCAAACTGGTTTCTCCACCTCACCAATGGAAACAATGCAGGTGGAATAAAAGAATGGAATCTCTGAACTGACCGAGAATAAAACTTACTTTTCTACTCCGATTTTGATCTTTCCATCAGTGTAGTCCAGAGAGTGGAACCAGCCTTGCATGAGCAGGGCCCACTGAAGGCCGAAGGCAGCGATGAGGAAGTTGAAACCCACGGCGCCAAAACTGTACTTCTTGAGAAATGTCATCAAGAAGCCAAATCCGACAAAGATCATGACGTGGACATCCTGGAAACCTGGGTCGAAGATGGGAGAAGATGAAGAGGAGGATAAGATAAGTGATAAAGATCTTGAAATGTTTCAGTGTTTGGCTGCAAGTCAAAATCAGTCTGATTGAGTCTGTGGAGCTTCATTGCCGTCATCACGCCTTGTGGGGGGTCAAGAGTACTTGAATGCCCTCCTAAAACAAGGATTTGACCGAGATGTTAATCTGGTTCTGTTTTATGTGTGTATGGATTGCTAGTTCCTTTCTTCTACTTCACATCCTGGTCCACGTCCCCCTCCTCTCCCTACATCTGATCAGGTCAAAGGGGAATAAATGATCAAATTAAATTAAATTCAGATTTTGACCAATAATACTTATAATTACAATTGTCTGTTAATAATTCATTATAGACTGAGTGTACCTCTTTGGAATATTTTGGTCTGTATAAGAGAAAAAAAACATGTGAATAAATCTCAATTAAATCCGACAATCAGGTTTATAAATCCTATAATCTTAGAAATATAATAACAGTACATAAGTAACAGTGCATGTTTATTATATTACAAGTGGAGACACAGACAGTTTGCTTTGACAACATGTCACCACAGCAGAGACGTGAGGGCACATCACATAAGAAGAGGAAATCATGAAGATGATTCAAGGACACTACAGCAGAGACACATATTAACTTTCCCGCTGATTAGCTGCTGATATTTTGTGACAATAATGAACTAAATCAAGATATGTATACAGTTATAGGTACAAATCTCTGTGGCTGATCTAAGCTTGCAATATCTTCTATAACCAGCACCAGCATGAACAAGCCAGTGTCATTTACAGCATAACAAAGTAAGTGAGGGAACACAATAGCTCCCCACTGTCCTGTGAAACACTATAGTGAGGTTTGAATTGAAGACCTAGACAGAGTGCATCCACTGTGGTGAATGCACGAGCATCACAACAGGTCGAACGTATCAGCAACGACAAAAGGTTCAAAATGGGTCAGGATGCACTTTTATCGTCTGGGATGGCTCCATGATAAGTCTGACCATGACACCGTCACAACCACACCCATGGACCTGTATGAAGACATATACATACACACACATAGCCTTGCTTTTGAGAAATTGTTTCTTATTTTGGTGAGCATGGAAACAGCATATTTTAAGGGCATTAGGACACAGTATATATATATATATATATATATATAGAGAGAGAGAGAGACAGAGAGAGAGAGAGAGAGAGAGAGAGAGAGAGAGAGAGAGAGAGGCAGCAGGTCCTTGTCTTTTTTTCTTCTTTTAGATCCACATGTTGATGCATGTGTGTTTATATACAAATATAGGCTGTATGTATATGATCAAAATAACACTGATACTAAAACATATTTTTCAATATATATTCTACCCCAAGACAAAGAGTGTAAGCGTTGACATGTCAGCTATAGTTGAACTAGAGATGGAGCCTGAGGGAGTCCGACCCCAGGGGGAAACGAGCGCTTGTGTGTGTCAGAGCCTCGTCAGCAATGTAGGAATAACATGAGAGGTCAGCTTAATCTGATAGTAACACTGATTGGTGACTCAAGTAGAAACACATTTTATTACAATCTGCAAATAGATATTAATAAAATAAAAAAATACTAAATGTGCAGAAATGTGATAAAAATATATACAGATTTATTGCAATGACAGATGCATAAATTCAATTATAATGAAAGTGATGAGTTAATATACATTTTGAAAAAGAAAATATATCAGTGAAAGAGAAATCAAAATGAAATCACTTACTTGGATATCTGAAGTAGAAGTCGTTCTCGATGTCACTTGATATATTCTTAGCCTTTCGGTGCTCTATCCAGTGTGTATCCGCTTCTTCGTTGTAACGAATAAACACCCCAAACAAGATGATCATAGCCGTCTGCCACACAACACAAACTGCTGGAAGACTCATACGGACATTGGTGTTTTTTGGACGGTCACACAAGTCCCTGAAACTTTGTACACAGCCCATTTCTATTTATTTTTTACTGCCTAAGAAAGTCTGAAAAGCTGAATAACTCAAGTGAGCTGTGTCAAAGCAGACCGACAGATGAAAGACCCAGAGCATCCAAAGTCCTAGTGGAGATGAGCAATGAGGGGCACTTAGCATAAAAATACAAGACACTCCCCCCTGTCACTCCCTCCACTTTTCACTTTGAATGAACAAGACTCCTGCAGGTGAGGTCACATGTTCAGATGATCTCCTTATTTGGACATTAGATTTTAAAAGTCTATTTTGATTACTATATTTCATAATTGAATACTTTGTACAGGTGCAAACAAGAAAATATTTCATTCCACTACGACTAAGGATTTGTAGTGAGAGGAAACATGCTTCATATCCAGCTCAAACAGGGGGGAGGTGATATTTTATGAGGACGCCCTGTGAATAGATTGTGTTAATGATACTAGTCTGGTTTGGTAAATCCAGGTTGTAATCAAGCCAACATGTACAGGGATGAAGAACTTCCTGTGGTAAATCCTCCCTTAGCACAAACTCTTCACATGTCAGAGAAAGACAAACAGCATATGGAGTAAATACACTCAGGCCTCTGGATACACACACACTTGGTCTTTTCTTTCTTTCAGTCAAGGGCAGGATGTTTCTGTGTGTCCTCTGTACAGGGCTGCTCCTATGAAGCATTAAGTGTAAATAATGTCAATCCGTGCTGGGCCCCATTAGAAAGGTGCACAACAGGTTTGACTCAGTCAAGCATCACAGTCTAAGGGTTGAAGGTTGTCAAGTGTCCAGTTTTCCTACTCTACAAAAAATGCTGCACTGTTGTACAGACAAAATGTAAAACATTCAATTTTACTTGGATAATCAAGCCTAGAATAAAGAAAAAATAAGTAAAAGTATTGTAAAGTAATAATAATAATAATTACTATTAATTGATTTATATACTTACATCTAAACATAAAAATTTCAATAAACTGAAATGTATATTACAATCAAAGGTCCAGTGTATAAGATTTAGGTGAAAGTGATCTATTGGCAGAACCTGAATATGAAATAATCTGAGTGATGTTTCATGTAAATTGTATAAATTGTTGTTTTCTTTACCCGAGAACGAGACCTTTATATTTAAATACTTAAGATTTACATTGTGTCCTCTCTACGGAGGCCGCCATGTTTTTTACAGTGGTCCAAACCTGATGAGAACATTGATAATATATTCTTGTTTGTGGTAAATAAGCTGGAGGAGGTTGCTACGGAATTTTCCCTTAACTTTTACTGCCAGCCCCCCTGGTTACATGTCACCAGAGTGAGTGGGAGGAAACAGCAAATACCGAACTATTCTGCAAAATTCACAGAGCTAGTGGGTGATGAGGTTTCAAAAACGAGCAGAAAAGAAAAAAAATGTGCGTATAGACGCAGACGAAGATGCCAATTTGGAAATACAAGATTTGAGCACTTTTGGTGTCGATCGATTTTCATCCAGAAATTATGCTAAGCTAACTTGTGCTTTAGGTGAGTATAGTATCTAACTGTCAGCAAGAAGGCAAACAAGCATTATGCTTCTGTACAGTTAATATGTGTTAACATATTACCAGAGGTTGTTTTCTCAGCTCTGTGTGCACTATGTAGTACAGACATCTATATAACATTTACATTGTGGGAAAAAAATGGTGTATGCAAATGTTTACACACACAGTTACTAATGTAAATAGGGTGAGCAAGACCTACCTGTCTAGACAAGAAGATCATGACTAGAGAACAAACAGCAGCTTTGAATTGTCATGGTTGTTTCTCTTCTGTCCTCTGCTGAGGACATAACTATCTGAAACAGTCTAAAAGAAAATAAGCGTGATTAATTATGAATAAAACACTTTTTTTAACTTAATGTCTAAACTCTACTCCAAATCAAAGCTGCATTAGGCAAAGTTATACACATGAAACTCCTCAGTTAAATGTAAACCTCACAAGCCTTACAATAAGAACAAGTTTCAGGGAGGGGGATTCTAATGAAAGACTTCTTTATGTGTATGCCCCTGAAATACTCGTGTTAGGCTTGTTTGAATGGAGTATGAAAATGATGAAATCACTGTTACAAATAAAATATATATAGATATATTGGTGTACTATAAATAATGGGATATTTTACGATTCCAATGGATCCATACAAACTGATATGAAGACATGTTACATGTTCAGTATATGTAAGTATAATGTAGCTGTAATATTTCACCTATGAGTAGTCACTGTCGCAGTATTTACTATACAGAAGCAACATGAATCATATTTGTGGCCACTAAACAATCCATGCAGGGTAACACTGGTGGTGACAATGACTGGCTCCAACAAGCCCTGAGGCATGATGGGACGACTGCCATGAAGCTGACTCTCTTTGAACATATCCGGATGAAGAAACTCACTCACTTCTCCCAATGAAACGTGACACCAACAATACTGTATTCATTTGAATTGCTGACACCATCCTGAAAACCTCTGTGCAAAGAAACACCCACAGAGTACATGACAGGTGAAAGCAGAGATTTTCTAAATGTGATTAAAAACATCAACAATCACGTTATCCTGACGTAAGCATGTCTGTTCAGAGGAAGGTAAATTGCACGAATCACAAAGAAAATAAATTTAAGACATATCATTATATGTGTGTGTGTGTGTTCAATATACTTATATGTATTCATTGTATGTTCTTTACATCAACAAGGTGGGAGTTTTTGTGGTCAGTCAAACATCCTTGAAATGCCTCTTCAATTCCATCACGTTCTAATGATAAAACAGATCAATACCGGTGGCTGCTTATGAAATGAAAATTGGCAAATGAGCACATCAGCTGCTGAACATATAGATCAACGCCCTGGTTTTTTTCTCACCAGCGCTGTAATGAACGGCCACGCATCTGTGCTCGCTGATCTCACTGCTTGGCTTAGCACTGCTACCTTGGTGATCTAATTCTGGCAGATGATGTGATCTTCAGGGATAACGTGTTACACTGATCCAGCTCGATCCGACTACCACTGTCAGACAAGACTGTTGCATGTGCTGTATTTGTATGTTAATCAGTGTGTATGTGCTGAGGAGTATTGGGGTGAAACAGGCATCGCATGAAAAACAACATTCCATGTTTCTTCTGTTTCTTTATCGATAATCAATGGATTGAAGCATCTTCAGAGCAGAATGCATTAACTGTGCTATTATACCTGACCATACCAAAATGTGTTTTCACATAACATAGCAAAAAAAATATAACACAAACCTTAGGTTTTAGATAAATTATTATTGGTTTTCAAATGTATTTAATACAACTTTCACTATAACACATCCTTTAGCGAAAGGAAATTCACAGATTTTAAAATGTAATAATTAACACATCTAAATATTTGTATTTGGTGCAGGATTTGTTAAATTTTATTTGTGTCATCAAAAACCTGGAACAATAACACAAATGTATGAAGGATCGATTTCATCTGATTTGTTGCTCAAGCACAAGGTTGATCAAGTCCTCCATTCATTAAGAATCCATTAAAAGACGAATAAGCTGCTGTTCCAAGCTGTGAAACTCCCCGTCAGGCAGAAGATACCGCTCAATGATGTCCATCACATCTTTTTCAGTGCTGAGCTCATAGTCCTTCTTGTTCTTGAACGGTAAATGTCCAGCCAGCTCACACAGAGCAACATTGAACGCAGAATCTTCTTTGGCACCGAAGCAGAGCATTCTGGGCCACACACAGATACGAACACCTTTTCTCAGACAGACATTTGTTTCGTCCTGTATCCGTTCACAGGGAGGACATCCTCTGGTCAAGAATAAGTTGTGAGCGACATTTCCATCAACCAAGAAATCCGTCACTTCACAAATGGCTCTGGCAACTTTCTCCACCTCCTCTGTTTCAGCATAAAACACAAAACCTGCTGGAAAGTCCAACAAGCGATAAAAACCCTTGTCAGGAACCAATGGCCTGAGCAGCATTGATTCTATCTTCAGCTCATGGTCCATGTAATAGCCATGTAGGTGTAAATGGTTGACTGACGCAAATGCTCCCAGACTGTTGAAACCCATGCGAAAGCCAGTGTCGGCGCTCAGGAGCACAGATTCGATACCGCCCTGGATGGCAAATCTCGTCAGAACCTGCGGTAAACAGCGCGATGGATCTGGAACAAAGAGACAATGCCCAAACTCCAGTGGACTGACGTTGACCATCACGACCATCCTGCTCTGCTGGTGCAAAGCTGAGCCTGCCTCTGTGTTCTTTATCATCTCAAATATAATTTCCTCTGGATTTATTTTGTTAAAATGAAACTGTTTGGCGTTAAACTCCTGCTTAATGCTCAGTATCTCCTGAGGCTTTCTTTTCTCTGTACCTCTTTGAATATTCAACTGTGCCACGTAGCTGTGTGACCCCGGCATAATGCGTGTTTGTAAATCACCCAGATTGTAGCGAAAAAGTCCCCTCTCCATCCTGTCGCTCCAGCCGGCTTGGATGACAGCGTCAAACTTGGCTGACGGACTCTTTTCACTGCTTCGATGCACATCTGTAACAAAGTCCTGGTCGGTGTAAACAAACTGGAGCGACATGGTTGGATCTGCTGATGAGACACAGGAATAAGACTTGAAGGTCTTTGAGAAGGTGGAAACAATCTGAATAGTTAGTTAAACTTTTCAGTTAATCACTAATTGATTAATTTACAAAGTGGCAGCTCTAAAATCAGTTATACAGTAATACACCACATGTTATTTTACTCAGATCTCCATTGTATGGATGTCATAGACCTCAAACACTGGTACAGAATGAAGAAAAGAAAAGAATATCAGAAGTCTTATAAAAACTAAGTACACAGTACAGGCCTCAAATGGATTTGTCAGAAAGGTAACAAGTTGAAGAACAACACATTTTAATGCTCACACGTGGAGCAAACATTTAATAAGCTGTAAAAAAAATAAACAACATCAAGAAAATATGATCCATGAATGAATCAATGAAAATCAGAGACACGTGTTAACATTTCTACTGTGACGCGGAAGACGCCATGACACAAACACGAGCTCATTTAACTGTGAACTCACCTTTAGGTTTTGTCATCGTCTTGAAACAGACGGGAGTTAAATACCTTGTTTTAAAAAGCTACAACAACATGAAGAGGACACAGGTCACAAGCTACTTCCTAGCACCGGTTCGCCTTCTTCTTCTGCTGCTGCTGCTGTTGCTTTCTCTTCTTCTTGTGTTTTTACGGGTTGGCAAACCAGCTTATAGGCGCATTACCGCCACCCTCTGAACGGGAGTGTTGGGTGTTTGCCTATTTCATGATTATCATTTAATACTGTGATGGGTAATGACTTTCTCTCCTCTGCTCCTCTCACCAGTTCCTACTTAGAATTGCCCACTTTTGAATTCTGTACAAATGTCTCCCGTTGTCATTTAAATGTCAGTGTTCTTGCCTGTATGATTATTTCTGCTTTGCTTAATGGTACGTGTAATGTCGATTAACAATAATTTTGCCAATATATCTGCTTTCTCACTGCCCATAGCAGTGAATATCTGCGGATATTTGCAAATACCCATAGTACAGTTCCTTCTTCTTCCTCCTCTGTTGTAGCAGTTATTCCAGTGGTTGCATTACTGCCAACCTCAATAAGCCATGTTTTTCTGAGTTGGTGCACCTGTTGACTTACTTTCCCCCCCAGTATATTCTTCACTTCTCTTCCCCTCATCCAGTCTTTTTATTTCCCCCATCGTGTCCTCACTTTCTGAACTGCTTGTTACTGTTTATACTATAAGGATATAGGAACTCTTATCTCCTGTTTTCTACATTGCCTTATTCATATTGGATTGTCTCCCCCCTGTGTCCTGAAGCGTGTACTGCAAAGGAAGTTCAAGTGCCCAGGATATCTATTTGATATCTGGCTTCCAGTAAAATATTGTTTGTTATTGCCAACTCACTCCTTCCAAAGTTTTATAAGGCAGCAGATTAAAAGCTTGAATATTTATAAGAGTAGTCTACATGTTGATTCTTCTGTAGCTTTGACCCATTGCTATTATTGTAATGGATGATAATTTGCTTATTGTCTGCGCATATAACACACCCACCCCCAATTAAACACAAATGTATTTACAAAGTATCTAAAGTGTAAAGTCATATGGTAAATGCCATGTGAGCAATATTTAACTGTTAAGCCACTTTCCAGTTTTTCCTGGGCTGACTGTCACAGGCTAACTTTAAAAGCATGAGCAGTTGGCCAATCAGGCATCATGGTTATTTTAGCCCCTGCATGCCTTTGCAGATAAAGCAGAGAGTAACAGGCAGAGCTGTGCACGTCTGCCACAGATTTTCTCGGCTCACCACAGTTGATGCATTTAAACTGAAGCAGCTGGATTTTACATCACGTCACATTTCTCATACATTATTACGGACAAGTGAGAGAAAGGATGGAATCAAACAACAATCAAGTAAGTGGTACAGTTGTGTTGCTTGTAGGAAATAGCTTGTTGGAATAGTACAGAAAGAGCCGAGGGCCCCTCTGAATGATGTTTTCTTTGGTGATTTTTCAATGTTTCTTAGTAGTTTGAAACTTATTAGAGCTTTGAAAGTTGTAGTTTTATCTGAGCAGCTGGCCGCCTACTCCGTCATGCCTGTAGTTATTTTTAACACCATCAAAAGTTTCTGTTACAACACATCACACTCACCAGAGTAACACAGCCCACATCGTCTGTCTAAAACATCAATGTCAGATCTGTCAAAATGTCAGTAAAATGAAATATGTAGAGCAAATTTTTATAACGTGGTCATAAACTACAAACAACCAAATAGAAACAATGGGGGGGGGGGGGGGGGGGGGGGGGGGGGGGGGTTAAATATCGCCCTGTTTATGTATGCATGCATCTCTTTCCCTTTTTTCTTCTTCTTTCTGATAGCTTTGTTCCTTTCTTTTTTGTAGACGGGAAAGAAAAGCGAGGATAAAGCTCACACTCTAAATATAAATATGACACCAGACACTAATGCAGAGCACGCAGCAGGAGCTTCCCAGTCACCCTCCTCACTCATTGTCCAAGGTATGTCACACAATCCTCCTCTCACTTTGTAGCCTTGTATATATCAATGCTTTGCTTTGAGTTGAAATCAAAACATGCTAAAATGTTGGATTATTGTGTTGCCTAATTGTTACCAAGTGTCTAGAATACATTTTTTGTCCCTTGTTATTTCTACTTATACAGTTTTTGATTTTTCAGTATAAACAATTATTTTATGTTAATAACAAATAAAACTATATATTCACATTTTGGTATAGATTCAAATAACAGATTGTCACAATGTAAATAATTTAAACATTTATATAGATTAATTTGACTTAACAATACTCATATATATTATTAAAAACAATTATTTACCGCTTATCTGATCTTCATACCAGGTTCGTCTGACACGTCTGAAAGGAACAGAGAACCCAACCCTCAGGTCCCATCTGGTCCTGTGACAGAGAAGGAAAATGCTATTAAGCCATCACTCCAGATAACTTTTAGCACATTCACTGTCAAGGATGGTGAAGATATGAAAGTAGAAATCCCAGTGTTTGGTCAACCAGCACCCAAGATTGAATGGAAAAGAAATGGTGTTGCAGTTAAAGAGACATCGAGGCTCCAGGTTTCAGCTACACCCTCATTAGCAGTTCTTCATATCAGACATGCTGCCAGGGAGCACTCTGGTCAATACTTAGTCACAGCGAGCAACAGCGCTGGAGAATTCACAGGAGAAATCAGTGTGGTTGTTCTTGAAAAGCCGGATCCGCCCAGAGGTCCTGTGAGGATTGATGAAGTCAGTTCTGACTACGCTACCATCTCATGGGAGCCACCTGAATACACAGGAGGATGTCAGCTAGACAACTACATAGTGGAGAAACGTGGAACTACAAGTACAGAGTGGCAGACCGTGTCAGCGACCACAGTAAGAACTACAATCAAAGTCACCAAGCTGAAGACAGGAAGTGAATACCAATTTAGAGTGTTTGCAGAAAATAGGTACGGAAAGAGTACGGCAATCACCTCTCCTATTGTAATTGCACAATATCCATTTAGTGTGCCCAATGCTCCTGGGACTCCCTTTGTGTCCACCGTGACAAAGTACAGCATGGTTGTTGAATGGCAGCCCCCAAACAAAGATGGAGGCAGCCCCATCATCGGCTATCACCTTGAACGCAAAGAGAAGAACAGCATTTTATGGACCAAGCTGAACAAGTTTGTTATAACCGATGCTCGCTTCAAAACAAGCGGCCTGGAAGAGGGCATTGAGTATGAATTCAGGGTCTTTGCTGAGAACATTGCTGGACTCAGCTCATCGAGCAAGATATCTGAATGTTATGTGGCGAGAGACCCCTGTGATCCACCTGGAAAGCCTGACGCTGTTGTCATTACGAGAGAGAACGTCACACTTCAGTGGGAAAAACCCAAGTACGATGGTGGAAGCACCATCACAGGCTATGTTGTTGAAAAGAAGGACCTCCCAGATGGCAGATGGATGAAGGCAAACTTCACTAATGTTAATGAGAATCAGTTCACAGTTACAGGTCTGACAGGAGGCCAAAGTTATGAGTTCAGAGTAACTGCCAAGAATGGAGCCGGTGTTTGGAGCCCACCTTCAGAAGTTGTAACCATCATCGCTCAGGATGTTATTGAAGCACCCACAGCATATATTGATCCTAAGTTCAAGAGTACTACCGTCATTCAGGCGGGTGAGACGTTCATTATTGAGGCTGATTACTTTGGGAAGCCCCTTCCTGAGGTACTGTGGCTCAAAGACAGAAAAGAAATTGACAAAGTTACACCGAGAATGGAGGTCAAAAACACCCTCACTCACACAACTCTTACTGTCAGGGACTGTACACGAGGGGATGGGGGCCAGTTTTTACTGAGCCTTATTAACATTGGTGGAACTACGTCACTGCCAATTAATGTGAAGGTCCTGGACAGACCTGGTCCTCCTGATGGATCTTTGAGAGTGAAAGTTATCAGTGCAGATAAGTGTAATCTTCACTGGAACCTCCCTTTAAATGATGGCGGTGCCTGTGTTTCCCACTACATCATTGAAAAGAGGGAGACCAGTCGTGTTACATGGACAGGGGTTGATGCTCATGTTGAAGCTGTCAGTTACAAAGTAACAAAACTGGTGCCTGGAAAAGAATACATATTCAGAATTGCTGCAGTGAATAAATTTGGTGTTGGTGAATTTTTGGAATCAGACCCCTTCATTGCACAAAACCCATTTAAAACCCCTAGTGCACCATCTACTCCTACAGTGAGCGCAGTGACTGGTGACTCTGTAGCGCTAACATGGGAAAGGCCAGAGAGCGATGGAGGCTCAGAGATTGATGGCTACATCTTGGAGAAATGTGACAAAGAAGGTGTCAGGTGGACTAAATGCAACAAGAGAAGGCTAAACGACTTCCGTTTCCGTTGCACAGGGCTCACTGAGGGACATTACTATCAATTCAGAGTATCGGCAGAAAATGCAGCTGGTGTGGGTGCACCCAGTGAGCCAAGTGAGTATATAAAAGTCTGTGAAGCTACTTACCCACCTGGTCCCCCTACCAACCCTAAAGTGACAGACTATTCCAGCAATACTGTATCTCTGACTTGGTCAAAGCCCATCTATGATGGTGGTGCAGTCATCAGTGGATTTATAGTTGAAATTAAAGAAACAGGAGAGGATGAGTGGATTACATTCACAGGTGTAGATGAAACAAACTACACAGTGAAGAGACTGAGAGAAAATGCAGAGTATAATTTTCGTATACGAGCGATTAATGCTGCTGGAATTGGAGAGCCTGTGGATCTACCTGGGTCAGTGAAAGCAGCTGAAAAACTGGAGGCACCTGACATTGAGCTGGACACCACCTTGAGGAAGATTGTGAACATCCGAGCCTGTTCCACCTTACGCCTCCATGTCACCATCAAAGGGAGGCCAGAGCCTGAGGTTAAATGGTCGAAGGAAGATGGATCTCTCAGTGAGCGTGCTCAAATTGAGGTTACAAGCTCCTTCACAGTGCTATTGATTGAGAATGTCAACAGAAATGACTCAGGAAAGTATGTGTTGACCGCTGTAAACTGCAGTGGCTCTAAATCAGCTTTCATCAACGTTAGAGTTTTGGACTCTCCCAGTGCCCCTACAAACCTAGAGGTGAAAGATGTAAAGAGAGACTCTGTGTCCATCTCCTGGGAGGCACCTCTCATTGATGGAGGATCAAAGATTTCACACTACATCATAGAGAAGCGTGAGGAAGCTAGAAAGGCCTTCACAAGCGTTTGTAGCAATTGTGTCAGGAACTCATACAAGATCGACAATCTCCAGGAAGGTTTCTTTTATTATTTCCGTGTGTTGGCTGTGAACGAATTTGGAACTGGACAACCAGTAGCAACCACTGAGGCTGTTAAAACATCTGAGGCTCCTCTGACTCCAGGTAAAATCACTATCAGTGATGTCACTTGCAATAATGTGACACTCTCTTGGGAGAAACCTGACCATGATGGAGGAAGCAAAATTACATGTTATACTGTAGAAATGCAAGCAAAGGGAGATGACACATGGACAATATGTTCAGAGAGTAAAGCACTGGAAGTGACAATTAATGGGCTGACAAAAGGAAAGGAATACTTCTTTAGAGTGAGTGCTTTAAATGAAAAGGGAAAAAGTGAACCAAAGTATTTGTTGGCGCCTGTTACCGTTAAGGATACTAGTGCTGGGCCCATTATTAATTTGCTGTCCAACACTTTCAGTGTGAAGGCAGGCAATGATTTTAAGATTGATGTTCCATTCAAGGGTGTTCCAGCACCAACAGCATCCTGGAAAAAAGATGGCAATGCATTGAAAGAGACGAGCAGGGTAAATGTACACACATCTGACACATCATCTCAGATCATTATCAAAGATGCCTCCAAAATAGATGTGGGTGTGTATGAAGTGACTCTGTCCAATTCTGTTGGAAACACGTCTGCTGAAATTGTGGTTAATGTCTTTGAAAGACCTGGACCACCAAGTGACCTTAGTGTAGATGAGGTGAGTGCTGACTTTGTGTCTTTTTCATGGCAGCCCCCACGTTATACTGGTGGATGTGAAATCACGAATTATGTTGTTAAGAAGAGAGATACAGGCAGCACAATATGGCAGACTGTTTCAGCTACAGTTGCAAGAACATCAATCAAAATCGCCCGTCTGACACAAGGTACTGAATATCAGTTTTGTGTTGCTGCAGAGAATCGCTATGGCAAGAGCATGTTTATTGAATCTGAACCTGTTGTTGCCCAGTATCCCTTCAAGCCCCCTGGTCCACCAACTGACCTCCATGTTGTGCAGGCCTCAAAGTCTGTAATGGTCATTGCTTGGAACAATCCAGATAGTGATGGCGGCAGCCCTATCATGGGGTATCATATTGAATGCAAAGATCAAAGCAGTATTCTGTGGACAAAGTTAAACAGAAGCCTGGTGAGTGAGAAACAGTTCAAGGTAACGAGTGTTGAGGAGGGCCTGATATACGAGTTTCGGGTCTGTGCTGAGAATATGGCAGGTATTGGACCCTGCAGTAAGACATCTGATCCTGTTGCAGCAAGAGACCAGTGCGATCCCCCACAGAACCTCACAGTCACCAACATAAGCAACAGCTCAGTTTCCCTCTCATGGGATAAACCAGAATACGACGGTGGAGCGAAAATAACTGCTTACATTGTTGAGCGTAAAGAGCTGCCAGAGAGTTGTTGGCTAAAGTGCAATTTCACTAATTTACTGGAAACCTCTTTGGAAGTGACTGGCCTCACAGAGGGTGAACAATATGATTTCCGTGTGATTGCAAAGAATTCAGCTGAACTCTTCAGTGCACCCTCAGAAACCACAGGACCTGTTACTGTACAGCATGATGTAGAACCACCCAAAATTATCTTGGATGACAAACTGAGACAGGTGGTGATTGTCAAAGCAGGAGACCTCCTAAGAATAGATGCTGAAATCGCTGGTCGCCCAAATCCTACAGTGTTTTGGTTGAAGAATGGTAGAAATATTAGCACGAAGGGAAGGATTGAGATGACTGCAACAAAGACGCATACCTCTCTTCTCATCCGAGAAAGTGTTAGGAAAGACTCTGGACAATATACTTTGACCCTACAGAATACAGGTGGTACCACATCTAAAGCTATCACTTGTAAGGTCCTGGACAGGCCAGGCCCACCTGCTGGACCTCTGGAGGTTTCTGGACTTTCAGCAGAGAAATGCACCCTGTCATGGGAACCCCCTCATGAGAATGGTGGTGCTGAGATCATGTACTACATTGTTGAGAAGTGTGAAACCAGCCGTGTTGCCTGGACTCTTGTGTACGGTGACATGATGGCAACAACTTGTAAGATAACCAAGCTGCTCAAAGGAAATGAATACCTTTTTCGAGTGAGGGCAGTGAATAAATATGGGGAGGGTGAGACTTTGGAAAGTGAGCCCATCAAGGCTGTGGATCCCTTTAACGTCCCATCTGCCCCAATGGATGTTGAGGTTACAAGTGCAACTATTGAGGCTATGACCATCTGCTGGAAGAGACCAAACTCTGATGGTGGTAGCCGCATCAGTGGTTACATCATTGAGAGGAGAGAGAAGCAGGGTGTTCGCTGGGTAAGAGTCAACAAAAAACCAGTCTATGACTTACGAGTCAAAGCCTCTGGTCTGCATGAGGGATGTGAGTATGAATTCAGAGTCTTTGCTGAGAATGCTGGAGGGATAAGTGAACCCAGTGTCCCGTGCCCACTAACCGTGGCAGAGGATCCAAAGTTTCTACCTTCACCTCCAGCAAAGCCCATCATAGTTGATTCATCCAGGTCCTCGATCAGTCTGTCATGGAACAAGCCTTTGTTTGATGGTGGAGCAGCAGTTACAGGGTATAAAGTTGAGTTCAGAAAATCAACAGAAGAAGACTGGACTGTTGGTGTTCCTAACACAGATAAAACAGAGTTTACAATAACTGGACTCACATCAGGGACAGAATATATTTTTATTGTCAGATCCATGAATAAGATTGGCATCAGTGAGCCAAGTCCTGAAACAGAGCCTCAAATAGCTGTTGAGAGAGAGGAAGAGCCAAGGTTTGACATTAGCAACGAGATGAGGAAGACCCTACTTGTTAGAGATGGCAGCTCCTTCACTTTGACTGTGCCTTTCACAGGCAAACCTGTTCCCAGTGTGTTATGGGACAAAGCAGATGTCGATCTCAGAGTCAGGGGACTCATACACACCACCAATGGCCTCACCTCTGTCACAGTGGAACAAGCAACACGTGACGATTCTGGCAAGTACATAGTCAAACTGCAAAATGCGGCTGGATCTGCCTCTTTAGCCCTGAGTGTGAGGGTTTTAGATTCCCCTGGTCCACCAACTCATATAATAGTCAAGGATGTGACCAAAACCTCTGCCACTGTTACCTGGGACATCCCTGAGAATGAGGGAGGAGCTCCTGTCAAGAACTACTATGTGGACATGCGGGACATCAGTAGACAAGGGTGGACAAGACTCACTGACAAATGCTGTCGACTGTCCTATAAGGTGTCTGACCTAGAGGAGGGAGGAATCTACTTCTTCAGAATCACTGGGGAAAATGAGTATGGGATTGGTGTCCCAGCTGAGACCAAGGAGGGAACGAAAATGACAGGTACAATCTAGGAATAATAAACACATATTATAACAATTGTGGTTTGTATTGGAAATGAAAAGATTTATGATTTAAGATAGGATTATATTGTCTAATTACAGTAAGATATAAAATATGAAGATGTATGCAGTAAGCACTATATCTTTAAACATTATTCTACTTACTGTATGAAGTGTAATTCTGTTTTATGTTTGTTTGTTTCAGATACAACAGATTGGGAGACAAATCCAGGAGCTTAGCTTGTCTCTATCCTGGGGCTGAGGTAGCCATCTCCAGATCTCTACTTCAAGATCATAATCTATATCTCACTTACAAAACATTCATTTTTGTTCTATCCCCAATATATATTTATTTTTTCATTTAGAAAATGCTCTTTGAATTAATACATTACCATAAACTGCTGTTTTGTAGGTAAAAATATATATATTTTAATGTTTGTATGAATTATTGACTTTGCTGAATTGTATTCATAGAAAAAAGATGCAATGAATACCTTTTTGTTTCTGCTGCAAACAAGAGCAAAAAATACTCTACCTGCTGAGATTAAACATGCTATTTCTGTACTGATTTTAAATCCCTATTATAATCTCTGTGTGAATTCATTTTTCGTTGGTTTTTTGGTTAATTTTATTGTTGTGTTTCCTTTTTGTCAAACGCTTTGTAACTTTGTTAAGAAAAGTGTTATAAAAAAGAATATCCGTATTTCTTTCCATTTCTGTCATTTCAGTTGCTAACATGATCACAAAGAGTTGCAACAACTTATTTTCATAAGGTATCATGACTTGTTTGCTTGCTGTCTTTTCTGTCTCTCACACACACCAAACACGATTTATGAACAATAATGGAGAAATAATAAGGTCAAACTAAATTGTGAAAATTCAAATAAATGATGGAATGTGAGATACTTTAGTTTTGAGGTATCTTTACTGTACTTGAGCAGTGCATATACATATGTGTGTGTGTGTGTATTTAGAGAGAGAGAGATTTTCACTTCACTTTTGTTTGTAACTAATATGATATTATATAATATAACTAATCTCTGTGTGAAATTCAAATACTTTAACTTGTTTTCTTTTTTAAACTATTTTATTGTTATTTTATTGCGTGTTTTTTTTGTCAAACACTTTGTCACTGTGCTGAGGAAAGTGTAATAAAAAAATTGTTCTTATAGTCACGACCGTACATCGGTAAACACAATCACCAAGACTTGAAACCGGAGGGGACTCGAACTCTCGGTCTCCTGTAGTCTCACCCGCAGTGTCAGATGGGCGCTCTGGCCTCGTTCCACTGAATGAAGAGACAAACACGCGGAGGCGAGGACTCATCTCTCGCGAGGAACGGCGCCGTTATCGGAATCCCTACAAACACCACGAGAATTCATCATTCACACGGTAATATAACCCAATCTTACACGGTACGTGTGTCGTGTGGCGGTGCGGGAGCGGAGCAGCCGAGCGAGAGGCAGATTGTGTCGCTATTTATCCTGAATGTTTAGGATCGTTGCTTTACACCTCCGAGGCCTTTAGGCCCCGCTAGCATGCTAATCACCACGCTAGCTTAGTCCTTAGCTTCAGCTTTAACGTTACAAAGCAAGCTTGCATCTCCACACTCTGCAGCGTTAGCTAGCATTAGCTCGTCTGTCTCTCACCGGGCTGGGCAGCTGTGCGGTGGTTGCAACGTTCCCAGCTGGATGGGATAATGAATTTAAATCACCTCACAGCCATGTTGCGCCAGTTGTTTGTTTTATTTTGTCTTTACACACTTATTATCATCGATAAGCCCCCACCCCCGCCCAGTTAGCTTCGTAGCCGCACCGTTAGCATTGGAGTCCCAATACAGACGCAGTGAGCCCGGCTAGCTCGACTCCTCCAGCACTGTGGGGTGTTTTTAATAGTCGTCGCAGTTTAGGAGGAAGCATCGAGGGACGCATTGTTGCCCCACAACAGCTGGAACACACTCCCTGTCCCTGCTACTACCAGAGCTAATGCTAGCTAACGTCACTGTCAGTCCAAATTCAAACGACCCTGTTATTATAAAGTCAGCTGCTATCACTCAGATAGTGACATGTTTTTATAGTTATGACCTGGAAACCTATGTTTAATGTGTGTTAGATTGAAATCTGCATATATAAATAAGTATACAACCAGAGGGATGAAGCCCAGAGAGGACTGACACATGATGAGTGTGGACAACTGTCTCCCCTGTCTCATAAACGCACAGTGTCTCACCCTCCTAATAATTTGAATTGTCTCAGGCTCTCAGCTGAGGAGACACATCCATGCACACAGATTGTCATTCATTTTGTATTTAAGTTGCTAACCGAAATAAACATATCAAATAAATCTATATGCAATTTTTTGGCGTTGTGATTACATTAGTGACAGCTAATACTGACTGATGCAAGTGCAGTCACCGACAGTGTTCAATGCTACTTCCATCATTTAAAAAGCTGTCACTTTCATCTCTCACCATAAAACCTCTGTCTAAAGAAGCAAATTCATTCAAATGTAAGCTTAAATAATCCAACAGTAGTTAAATGCACAGTAGTTGGAGTTATAAAGTGAACTTTGCTGAACTGATGCATAGAAATGAGTTCTTCTCCTTTTAGTTTCATTTCCTTTGCAGACAATAGCGATTGCATCATTAGAAAACAAAATGTAATGATATCAAAGCTTTCTCTTATGAAGATGGCCTTATTTAAATTATAACTGAAAACTTTTAAACAAATGGGATATCAGTGGTACACAGAAAAGTACATTTATATTTGTGCTGTATGCAGTTCCTGGATATGTTGGGTACAGACAATGTAATACCTCTACAATAACAGGTGAGAACATTACATGAACATAACTAAGGACTAAAGTGTTACAATCAAATCCATGTGTTGGGTTTGTCTTGGTCACAAGTAACTAAGTCCTGAAGGAACTTCCTGAAACATCCCTGAATCATACAAACAAGGGGGAATGCAGTTTTATATTTTGTGTAACACGTACAATTTTAAGTTCAGGAGACATCAATCGACAACAACCAGGGTTTTATTCTGCCTTTTAGTAGCATGTAAATAAAGAAATATTTTGATGTTCTACTTTATCTTTCAGGTGTGAACAATGTCGGAGCAAGATTTGGATGACATTGTGCAAATAACAGTGGAGGACTTTAACCAGGAGGACCGAACAGGTAATCTAATCGTTGTGAATGAGCAATGACATTGTCTTAATTTCATTTAATCAACAATTGTAACAGCATTGTAAATTCTGTATTTTTGGATGCAGACACTCTTATACTCCTATAACTATTTCTCCTCAGACTGAAGAAGGACACACAGCCTCAGTCTAGACATCCCATAGAGAGGGTTAGGGTTTAAAAAAAACATAGGCTGTCATGTTTTGTGTTGAGGTTTGTGTCTCTGGGTTATTCTTGGCAGACTTGCTTGACAATCATGAAAACGATGAAGAAAGGCCTCAGAGGAAAAAGAGAAAATTAAGCAACAGTCAAGAAAACAACAGCAACAACCAAGACATATCTTTTATTAAGGTACAAGCTTTGGATTAAAAAAAAAATATTTTCAAATATAATTGAAGAAATAAAAATGTTGAAGATAAATTATACATTTGAGATCTTATTCTCTGTCTTTCAAGAACCTGTTTTTTTCATTCACCACATCAATCAGCCAGCGACTGGAGGGAATCGAGTCCAAGTTACAGGCTCTGGATGCCACCTGCAAAGCCCTTGGACACAAGCTGGACAGCATGGTGCCTTGTCCCAAGAGTCCTATCCAGGTTCCTATGGTTGCAGGGTCACCTCAGGGGGCCACTCAAACTTGGAACAAAGTGCGATGGTAAGCTACAACAAATCTTAGGCCAATAGAGTGCAATCCACTGGAGATTAATCAAAATTTAAGTATGTTTAGTTTTGTTATGATGCTTTTAGACACTTTTTGCAAATATGTATTATGAACACAGATACTACCAGAGCCACATTGCTTAGGTTTAGTTTAAACCAAAAAACAGTGGGAATTTATCATTGGCTGTTTAACTCCTCACGTAGTGTTGTTCCACAAACGAATGTGATCGTGAGCAGTGAGCACCCGAAGAGCTCTAGCCAAGAGGACACCCCGCTGGAGAATCTGCTCAGCAAGTGAGTGGTCCACATTTACATCTCTAGTCTAGTTTGAAATGTGAAAAACGTTCTCATCACTTCTTCACACACGATGCCCACAGCTGTGATTTTAATCTATGTTTGGACCACTGATTGTATATTTGCGTTTCTTCTCAGCACCGTGACGAAGCGGCGTCATAACACAATTCTGGTAAAGGTGCCGGGTCCCGATGAGAGTCAGGAGGAGCAGGAGAGTGGTTCAGAGGCCAGTGACTCTGTTTCCAATGGCGGCCATTCCAACAACGCGCAAAGTGGCCAAAATGTCACACTGATCACACTCAATTCAGAAGGTACGAATACAAGCTATTGATAAACACACAGAAACACTGACCACTATCACATTTGTGTATGAAACAACACTGGAGGAGGAGGAGGAGTTGAAAAAGATATTCATCAACTGCCACATATGCATGTGATGTATTTCCCTTGCTTTCTTTTAGATGAATAATACAAATATTTGCTATGTTGAAGCAGCGATGGCTCATTAACATTTTAACTATACTGCTATTTTTTAAGAACTGTATATCGATCTAATACTTCCATGGTACTCTTATTGATTCTTTTTGTGTTTTATTTTTCTTGTATGTACAGTCATGTGTGTACTGCAAAAGAAAAAGCAACGTCCAAATCACTATTATAGACTTTTACGTTGCAGTAGTTTTCCAGGAGTCCCCAAACCACTAAATCTGCCCCTGCTTTGAGTGATAAGAAATCTAAACTCTGAATTTCTGACCACTTCAGATTGAATTCTGGCTAATGGTTACTTGGCCTCATGGCTGCTAGCATACGAAACATACCTGGGCTAACAGCAGATGCCCAAGTTAGGCAGTCAAAAACAGCATTTTGCCATTTTGACCTGTATGTGAAGTGATTGACTTTCACAAGAAATTGGCTTGTGTTCGTCCTTACATGCAAAAGACTTGTGCACTTGAGCATTGTCAGCATTGACTCTAGTGATTGAATCATTTTTCAGTAGCTTTACATTTATAAAGAGTTTAATTTGTTGTCCTTGATGGTTGGGTTATTTTCAGTGGACTGAGGAAGATCTTAATCTTAATTCCTTTGAAAGGGAAACAATTCATTAGTTGATTTGTTGCAGCTTTGGGTTACCATGACAAAATAGTATTAGCCAGCATTATTAAGTACCATGTGTTATTCTGAGCAGTGTCTCAAAGGCTTTGTTTGTGTCTTTGTGTGGTGGTCTTAACATTTAACATTTGCAGTGAGAAAACAGCCAAACCACATATTCTGCATTTTAATATCTTATTTAATAACATTTGTTTGCCCATGTTTTATGTAGTTTGCCTTTACTGCCACATGGGTGTGCTGTTGTATTGCACAGTGCAGAGTACAGAATCTCAGTGACTGTACCAGTGTAGTTATCTCTGAATCAATACATATCTATATATTTAGCTTTTCTTCAGTGAACAAATGGTAGGTGGCATTTACACACTACCACAGATCTGCAACTGTTAACTGACTGCAGGTTTGCTGATAGAGCTGTGTAGCTGTAACTGTTCCTTCTCCTGCTCTCTAGATGATTATCCAGAGGGCACCTGGCTGGGTGATGAGAACAACCCGGAGATGCGAGTTCGTTCCCCAGTGTCTGCAGCTGATATGCTCCATATCAGCACAAACTGCCGCACAGCAGAGAAAATGGCACTGACGCTGTTGGACTACCTGTTCCATCGGGAGGTCCAGGCCATGTCAAATCTCTCTGGGCAAGGCAAACATGGCAAGAAGCAGTTGGACCCGCTCATGATCTATGGCATTCGCTGTGAGTCCTGACATCATAATATCTGTCTATTGACAAGCGCTTTACTTTGTGATAACATTATTGCTAAGTTTAAAAAAAAGTATCTTTTATGTACCAGCTGCCAGCACTGACAGATCCTCTCAAGCCTCAGAACTAAATCATTTTGTGTTGACTTAATTGGAAAAATGACCCACCAGTATCTGTCAAGGCGGTGTCTACTAACAGAATTTTATCTCACGATTATTACAAGATTTTCTCATCATTCAAATTATACTAATAAATATCACTCAGTCGGAGTTTAAAGCCTTGCCCCCTTGTGATAAATGAACTCTCTGAGACCTTCCCACATTTCATCCCCCCATTCCATTACAAAGCGGCACTGAATTGAACACAGAAATAGACTGCAGTTTGTATTCCCAAGGCGGGTTATAACAACATGCATTCATCATTGCACACACGCATTAATGTGCAACACATTTTATAACATACCAGACTCTAAATGACAAGCACATGTCTGGTAGAAGGATCCTGATGGAGTCACCCTTAATTCACTGAACTCTTTGATTTTACTGATTAAGCAGACTCAAAGGTTGGAATGTCAGACAGATGGACATTTGTAAAAAGTTCTCTGGCTATATATATATATATATATATATATATATATATATATATATATATATATATATATATATTTATTAGGCTCATATTGCATTTTCAACTTGTACACACAGGGGATTTTAGTTAAAAGTAGAAGTTAGATGTATGCTCGAGCTGGAGCAGTGCCAGGTGACTTGGGTGACTCATTCTGCCTGCTTAGAAAAGGTAAAGGAATTAAAGAGCACCTGCCCTGCCTGCCTGTACAGGACCCATCAGGTGTGTAAAGGCTGCCGTTCAATGCCATCCCATGCAGATACACATCAGCTCTATCTCATTTTCTACCCTGGGGCTGTTGCTGCGTTTTTAATTTATGTAGAAATGAGCTGTCAAGCTACTCACCCTGTTTAAACAGTTCATAACACTGATCTCACCAATCTCAGCTGCATATATCTGCACTGATGGAGAGATGAGACACACTCACAGGCCTGTGTTAACCCCACTTGTTTAAAGGGAGTGGAATGTGGAAACGGTAAATGGTCAATTTTTCCCTTCAGTTTTTATAAAAGTATACATTCATTCTAGAGCCCAGCTGATTGGGGAGTAAAACATTTCTGATACTAATAATCTGCATTCATATATATCTATATAGATATATATCTATATAGAATATATATCTATATATATATACAATATATAAGGTGTCATTATCAAACCCTTGACAAGGAAACAATAAACTTAATTATAAATAAAAGGAAAATACAAATACAGCCAAATACATGAATTAAGACAATATTTGATATAGACATAAATGTACATATTTTCTGCATTGTTTATTGTGTAAAATAAATTTTTCATATTGGTGCATATCTGCAAACATAAACAACAATATTGATTGTTGGTGAAAGCCTCATTTCAATAGTATTGATCAACTGATAAATCAGTCGGGCTCTAAGTCATTTCAGATTAAATGACCCGATTACTAAACAGTAGCAAACTCTGAGGCAAAAAGGAAATGTTGAAACACTGAAGCGGAGATGGCTTTGGGACATATCAACCACCAATCAACACCAAATCACCAATCATACACTATATGATGACCTTTGACCTTTCCATGAACCCACAGGTCACTTGTTCCACAAATTTGGCATCACTGAGTCAGACTGGTACCGCATCAAGCAAAGCATTGACTCAAAGTGTCGCACAGCCTGGAGACGCAAGCAGCGCGGCCAGAGTCTAGCTGTCAAGAGCTTCTCCAAACGTACACCTCGCAGTTCAGTCACAGGTAAAGTACAGTGAGCTGTAAAGCAGGTATTTCTCTGTTTTGCTGTTGTGTTGAAGAAGGTGATTTATAATTAGTGTATAAGACCTCCCTAGATCCACAACCATGGAACGTGCTAACTACGTTGTGGTTTGTGTGTAGATAAATTGTTGTGACACAATAACTCAAGAAAAATGCATAATTGAAACTTCATGTTTACACCCTGTGTGACAACAGTGATGGCTTGAGTTGGTTATTTGTGTCCTTGACTCATAAAAATGTACTCTAAGGACAACTGATTTTCTTCAGACTTGTGCGTTTGATTTAAGATTCAGACTTTATTTCATTTATATATTAATACAGGAAAAGACAAAAAAGGACACAACAGCAGAGAGAGACAGGCATGTTGAATTCTTAAAGGACTTATGAGAAGTTCTCCAATCTCAGATGTTTTTTTAAAGTAACTTTCCAGAACAAAGCCTAGTTTTACATTTGGTCCAGGACAATATTTACTGTGTACCATCGTTATCACAAACCCATCTAAAAAACAGCATGAAAAAGGAAATATAGCTGCAGAGAAAGTGAACCAAAATTCGCGGATCAGCACATTTATTCAGATCTGAATAAGTAAACTATTACAAGCAACACAAAGAGTCATGCATTATATCCTTGCATTATATATGACTAATATGAATTCCAACATGTTAATGCACTCGGAATCTTTGTTTTTAAGAACTCTTTGGACCTTTCTGACATGTTTCTTGTAAAATGCTGTGGGAGTGAGCACATTAACATTTATCTCTGGTCTGAGGAAACAACAGATAACGTTGCTACGTTTCTCTGGTTGTTTTATAATCAAGCAAGGTGCACAGTTATGGGATCTCACAAAGAGAGACATCTGCTTTTCTTTTCCTTTGCTTACAGGCCAGTGGTCACCACTGGTTTTCAGTTTCTATTGGTTTTAGTGGAGCAGTGTCAGTTGGCTTGCAGGATTGAAACTTATTATTTTTGTGCTCTCATCAAATGAATTTCAGATTTTTTTCAACCTTGATCTGTGAAGTTAAACTAGTGTTCAACAAATTAGAAAGGAATGGGTGCAAGTGTTTGCAGTGTTTCTGCAAACTTGGAGGATGTTTTCACTTAAGTCGTACCGGCTTCTCAACTTTAGCTGCCAAAGCTTTCTTGTGATTCTGACCAAAGTTTACCACAGATTGCTCCCAGTAACACTTCAATGGTTTGTTCACCTTGACACTTTCTATCAACGCATGTGAAAATGTTCCATCGGTGAGTTTTGGCATGACGAGTGAATATTATTATTATAACATATAAAACAGAGCATCAAAACAAGATAAACTGACAAGATTAAAAGGACATAATACTAGTAAATTAGTGAAGGTCGTACCAGCAACAAATTTATCATATTTTTTAAGCCTTAATGATATGAAATCATAGTCAATTTTAAGCCCTAGACTCCATGTCTTTTAAAACAATCAATTTCACATAGAGAAACATATGTCTGTCTGTCCTGCCAGCTAGAACGTCACTGAAAATGCCCTGAAAATGCCCTGAAAAAGTCCTGAAAAATGATCTTGTGAAAAGAGTGGGAACTCTTGACAGTGTGTATTTCTGCAGATGGTTGTAATCTGCACACAATGCTTGCTGTCCCTCCCTCCCTGTGAGCCATCACCTCTCACCTCTGACCAGGGAAAGTAAGACTGCAGGGGAAACCCAAATATCCTGTGAACACACACTAGTGAGACCCTGCCTTCTCGGGGCCACACACCCTGGCGTGTATAACACAAATACTAGTTCAGATGGTGCTTGCACAAACATGCAAATACACACTCTACACAACCGTTAATTCCTTTATCAAATGAAATGTTAACAGGCAGGAAAGAACCAATTCTTCTGTTTTTAAAAGCATTATTAACCAGTGAACCAGCCATTAGGGCCTCGGCCAAGACTATAGCCTCAACAAGCCACCTGCATCCTGCATCTTCATCTGGCAAACACAAGTACTGAGGATTATTTCCATATAACAGTGCATAGCTGTTATAATGGAAGATGAGAGACAGTCCTAACTTTTCAAAGAAACATAACTCAGAACAGAGGGGTTGAGGTGCATGTGATATGAACTGTGTGTTACATATCATTTAAAGCCAAATTTAGTTTTTTTTCATGGTCAGAAAGTCATAGTAATGTTCCTTTTCTCAGCAGCGATAACTGTTGCATGGTTTGTTACAAGAAATGATCTCAAATCCTTTCAGTCGGCAATTTATACCAAATGGTCTTTTTATTGCTGCCCTTTTTAAGTCGGAGGAGAAGGTGTAAGTTTATGGCCTGTGGTGTTGATGCCACTGTTGCTGAGTGCTGTGCTGTTGTTGACTGCTGACATGGTGTCTGGATGTCATTGGGGTACTGTGGAGGATGATGTGACGAATCCACGCAGGAGTTTCAGACCACTGGTGTGATAGCGAGTGTTTAGACTGAGGCCAGTAGTTTATGCTCGACAGCTAGACCTTGAGTGTTTTTGGATGCTTAGCTGAAGAGTTCTTGTTTTGTGTTTAGGCGTTGGATGAAGTATAAACACATCGTCATCTCGCAGATGGCCTGGTAATCAGCCAGTTTTTTTATATATGAGGTTACTGAGGCCTCTTGCGTGATCATGAGTGGGTGTGTGTGGGATTGTGTGTCTGCCTGCGTCTGCGTCTTTAGAGACCTCATCCTTGTTTCTGATGTATGCTGGAATCACTTGCACTGTATTCCTGACCTACTTCCACTGGACACTTGACCACATCAATGACAACACTTCTTGTCCTCCTAACCAGAGGGAGGCATCGCAGAAGAAACGGCCCACATCGACACCGCCACCCAGCAAACCTTGCACTATACACTGGCCAATCAGCAGGTCCAGTTCCACCGTATTGGCGAGGATGGACAAGTTCAGGTGGTGAGTATCAGACATTTCATCCCTTATTTTTTCTCTGAATCCATAAGCAAATATTTTATGTACAAGGTAAACACAACAAATAGATACAGATATCCATCTCTCTTTCTTTGGTTGCTGTCATATAAGTAATCCATTGAGCAGGATCAGTAGTGTTTGGGGACAGATCACACCTCCCACCACATACTGTATTGTCTATGTGACACACTATGCAGTTATGTAGTACAGTTTATGTCAACGAAGGAGTGGTCCATGCTCTGGGACTGAATGACCTTGTGCAGCCGCTATGGTCAAAGGTCACAAGTCCACAATTGCATCATATGTGGGCTGACGAAGAGGAAGTGACTGAACCTCTTATATGACCAACCACCCAAAATATCTAATTGTGAGGAACAAGAGTGGAACTGACGACTTAAACTCTGTGAACTGCAGTAGATCTTAAGATATCAGAGCACTGTGTGTGGAATTGATGACATGTATAATTTATTATTATTTCATTAATGGAACAGTCATTCATTGAATGAGAGCAACTGGTCTATTTGTTGTGTATTACATCTATTAGTGATAAATACAGAGGGTGTGGGGGTATTTTTTTCTTTTCACTAGGAAGGTGAATTACATCATCTTGTTCTTGTGTTACAAGTGCATGTGTCTAAATAAAAGGTAGCCCTGATAATAACTGCCTTGTTCTACTTTGTGAACATTAGAGAAGCAATTTCTGTTCTGCACCTGGACTCAATGGTGCATGCACTTTATGAAATGTGAGCTCCACATAATATACAGTGTTGAGTATTTCTGTTGTTTATAGGTTGCTGCGTTTTGGAGGCAGTGATGATTAGTGTCTCATCTGATAGAGGAAGGAACAGGCATAAAAGATAGAGGGCGGACAGATGGGAAGAGACGTAAGGCAGAAGGTAGACTAGAGGGAGCTCACTGTGCAGTTAATAGAGTTAAAGTTTAGATGAGGATGAAATGTATGAGTGTTGTTGATTCAGCAGAGGAAATCAAGCAACCTTACCGGCAGTGACTCACTGCTGCAAACATAAAATATGTAATTGCACAATAACTTTTATAAATGAATCATTACTTTAAGGGAAAACGATACCTATGATTAAGGGAAAACTTGCCATTACAAATTACAAAGTCACTCATTGATCATGTTTTTGTTATTTGTCAAGCTTCTGTAGGCTCTCATGCGTCATCTGTCTCTTTCAGATTCCACAGGGTCAGTTGCACATTGCTCAAGTGCCACAAGGAGAGGAGGTGCAGATCACACAGGACAGTGAGGTAAGATGTGGTTGTCTATAAGTTTGTGTGAGAGTAAGAAAGAGAAAAGAGAAACAACCAACCTCCTTTTCTTCAGTCATTCTTCCTGTTGTATAATGTTTGTCAGCCACTCAGGGGAATTTGTCTCCAGACAAAATATAACAGTGAACTCATGTTTGAGGTAGAAGTGGTTTGCACTGAGGAAAATTTGTTAAAAAGAGTTAAATCATTTATGTGTATAGTTTTAATTCTCAATAAAACTGTTGTTTATGACAATGAATTAGACCATTTTTAACTTTTATAGCTTTATTTATTATTGAATATACAAGCATCAAGGTCACGTTATTTAATCTTTATGCAGTAATCTGATGTCCCCTATACTTGAGCTTATTTATTTGATAACTTTGTGTTTGCAAGCAGATATCACAGTGTTTATTGAGACTCAACACACCTACTTGATAGAGGACTATGCTCTACTGAAACCAACAAAAGAGAAATAAGTATTGATTTATATTTGAGGGCATGGGCATGATGTGATTATGTTTTCTATCACAGTCGTTAACCTTTCTCTTTTGGCGAGATGCTTTTATACCTCTTTTTTGTTGACAAGCCGTGGATGGCAAGAGCACTTGTATTAGTTCTTCTCTTGAAGCTTAAAAACTATTGGCACAGCTTCTATTCCTGCACACACACTGTGGCGTTGTCACACATCGTCATATCTCATATGAAATAAGGCACTTCATAATACACTGTTTTTAATGTGCCACTTTACCTTTTATAAAGCCATGTTATGTGCAATACCCAATTCCCAATAACGGAACATATTGTGATTGCACAACTTACATTTTGTAGAGTGTAAGCTAGACCTTTAAAAAGAGTTACACAGATCAAAGTTATTTTTCTAATCTGTCAAATAAATTAGGTTAGATTCACTGAAACATTTATGTGCCCTTTGAGCCCTGTATATTTCTGTATGCCAATATCTGTCCCAGTGAATGCCCCCGAGCCATACCTAACAACATTAAAGTCATTAGCAGATGTTTGGTGAAGAGCATCTCAATGTTTATATATCTGTCTGCTTACGCATGAGGTTATAACTTTTGTTTATATGTAATGCCCAGATGTCTCGTGTCCCCACACCAGACATCTCTGCATGCACACTCAGTGTTGTTCTGCCAGCTGAAATCAGAATCGAACTCAAAACCACACCAACTGCTGAAGAGGAATTTCCATGTCAGCATTATTGTTAACGATTTTTTGAGGATGTGGGAGAGAGGTTTATTTCAAGGCGTCAGCCTGTGTACAAAACACATACAACACACACACATAATCACATGATACATCCTACATGTGCATGACAACTTGAATATTATGCAGAAGCAATTGACACCTTGACCAAGTGTTTTTCTCATTTCCTCTTCAGTTGTGCTAAAAGTTGCTCAGAGGGACAAATGCACAATAGAGTGAGAGAGTGAGTGAATAGGAGACAGAAAATCTCTAAAGCTTTTCCTGCTCTTTGTGGCTGAGTCCAGATATTTTTTTCTCCTCTCTCCTTCCCATTGCATGATGTTTGTTTTTTTGAGTTCAAAGCTTAGCAACGAAATCCCACTACTCCAACTGCCACTCGCAGAATATGTTTTCATTAGGAATGGGCCTCTTTCATCACAGACATCGGTTTTAGGGTGCTGGAAAAGGAAATGAGCTGTTTGAGAGATTACACCACTCTTTGGCCATATGGCAGCGCAGTCAGTGCTTCATATATAAATGAAATACAATTAGCAAGAGAAAACAACTGAGATATGGGGTCAACTCAGTATGGCTTCTAGGATGTCCTGTTCCGACCTTGTTCATGTCACTGCAAATGTTCAGAGTTCTTTATGATGGTCATTGCATCTTAATGAGACTGTGATGGGCTCACGTCTGTGCAAATGTCTGTCTGTTTTTGTTTAGCTAGAAGTCTCTGTGTAGCCAGGAATGACAAAACAGATGTAAATACAAGGACACTGCATCCACTTCTCTTCCTTATATCATAATGTTTGTCGAGAAAGTTCAGACACCTCTCAGATATTGACACTGTCTTGCAGCACATTGTGCACATTGTGGGGGAGGGGTACAGTTCAGATCTATTGCATGACGTCAATCCCTTTTTTGACAGTACAGGTCTCAGTATTCTTTTATCCATGTAGGTGAGGCGAATAGAAAGATGAAAAAGTGGGAAAAGTTTCACCTTTGCTAGTTTAATAGCTAAATGATTGTGTGTGGCAGCAGTATGAACTCATGACTTGTTATTTCTCTGTTGCAGGGAAACCTCCAGATCCACCAGGTACATGTTGGACAGGATGGACAGGTAAGAACACATTTAAAGTTAACTCAATTAAAATTTGAATACGCTAATATGTTATATCTGGTAAAGCACATATTGTCATCTTTTTATACTTTGAGGCAAATCCATTACTAACACAGACTGGATGACAGTATTTGTGGATATGTCTGGTTTGGTGTTAAAGGAATGACTTTCTCCTCATATCTTCCACAAATGATTCATGTTTCCCGTTGCTGTAAACCCTCCAGGGTTTATGAGCACTCTTTGTTCCCCTGATTCTGCAGACATGAAGTAACAAGGACAGGCAACTCTATTATCTCTTAATGGCACCAAGTACCTCACTAGTGCAATTAGAATGAGAGATATTACTTCAGTCATAAAAGCAATACACAAAACCCAACCACAACCTCTTATTAATGTTTTAGTACCATGATTTCAATCATCTCATTTCAGTGAAGTGATACTGTAGCTTTGGCTCTCTTCGTTCATTTCAGCAGTGGTTCTAAAAAAACCTTTTTTCTGGATTTATTTGCACAACAGTTCAAACTATTTCAATGTTTGTTTTTTCATGCCACTGTGCCTGGCAGATGCTGAATATTTCTTTCATTCAGGGTAGTGAAGCTTGTCAACTTGTATGGTCACATCACTGGATATCACAATAGATCAAATATGATTTTCGGTATTTGTATTTCAGTAATATTATCTAGGAAATGTAAAATGACTGTTAAGTGAAGAAAATATAATGTAAGTAATCGAATAGTGTAGTATAATGTATTTAACTGAAAATATTTTCTTTTTGAGCTCAGGATTCACTGATCATCTGAATTTTACTAATGGTTTGTTCAGTGAAAACTTTCCCCAAGTGCATCGGTCAGTTATCATCTAAAAGAATAACACTGTAATACTTATATGTAGCTGCCAGGAAGTCTGAAGGATTTTTTTAAGTAGTCCTCAGCCAATAAGTATTTGATCTTTTCTGTCTTGTATTGACTGGGCTTAACCATGTGTAGCTATGAGGTTTTCAGTTTTATAAAGACAGAGGGTATTAAGTCAAAATAAAGAGACAGATGTTATGATAATATGGTCAGTTGGACACATACCAGTTGGCCTTAACTAATCACTTTTAATCAGACCCAACTTCCTGTTTCCCAAAACCACGAACCCACTATTGCACTGCTCTAACATGGAGCTTACTATAAAGCTGTAGTCCATAATGTTGTTATGTTACTACTACTGCAAAGAAGCGTAGTAGTAGTATTTAGTAGATTGTAGTATTTGCTGTATTTCTGTTTCACCAGACCCCATCATGCAGTTGGATATAATACCGATATACCAGATAGAAACATTCATGGACGCAGCATAACACATACACAAACCAGCTTATATTGAGTCCTTCCAGTCCAATACGTCTCTATAAGTGAGGTTAAAGGCAGTGAAGTTCTTAAACTGGGACTATCAGGAGTCAAATAGAGGTCATTCATATTTTGAGCTTCAAAAATGATGTTCACAATATATTCACAGCTTGCAGTTGGATATCACCTTGTGTGCATGTAAAAAAATGTTTTGTGCACACAAGTTTAATTTGTAAAACGGGTTCAAAATTCATTTTAAAGAAATTTCTACAGTGACAGAATCTTTTGACATTTTATATGTAAATACAATTGTTTTACATGCACGTACAAGGTGATAAAGAACTACAACCTGTGAAATGATTTGTGAACATAATTTTACAAGCTCAGAATGACTGACGCTTATTTAACTCATCACACATCTGCTGATTAAACCGCTTTGTGTCATTTTGATACGACAAGGGCTTCTATATAACAGCCTTTAAATTTTTTTGTCCTTTTCTGTCGAGGTCATTGCTAAAGATTATTATTATTTGTTTAATTTCATTTGTTAGGACAATCTATTCAGTGTGACACGCTCCCAAAAGTACCCAAACCTCATTACATATAATTTGCATTAATGTTTCGAACAACTGTGGTACTTACATTAATTAGCTAACAAAATGTTTTTGCATTAAGGCGATGTTCAAACAAACAACAGCACTATGATAAATCTCGTCATTTATTCAGGTTATGATATGTTGAATCCTTGTGTTGTGTAGTCACATGAATGGCGTAATTCTGTTGTTTAAGCTGTGATCATCCCCACAGAAGATAAAATTGTCCCTATGGTAACTTTCCAGAGTTGTAATATTCTCCCTGTCAGTGGTATGAAACAGTGTGCAGTGTTTTAGCCCCTGATAAGCTTCCAGACTCATGGAAATATATTTTCTTCAAGTCAGCCATATTGGATCACATTTCATCATCTCACCAGTGCCTTTAACAGGATGCCTCCACCAATGCAGCCCAGTGTGTTTGAAGACCACATTAATACTTACTTCCAAGTTTTGTAGTAAAAATAGTCAAAAATAGAGTCTGTAGCTTTGAATTTAGACTGTTTGACTTGTATTTGCCACTTTGTTGGCTCACTCATATGCACCCTGCTCATAATTCACACTTTTTTGGCACCAACTGAAGGGGGAATAAGACGAAGGAGATTTTTCCAGTGATATTATGCCAGTGAAGAGACTGAAGATACCTAAAAGTGTAATTTAAGTAACAACCTATTTGTTTTCTGAGTCAAGTTTTGCCGAACTTTGTTCCATTGCAATAAGTAGTAAAGTGATGACAATTACATTGCTTTGTAGGGAATTACTGGACCTCTAAAACGGCATTTGGAAATGAGGGCAATCATTCTATGCGCTGTAATATGTCAAAATGTGTGGTGCAGCAGGAGTTACAAGCCACCCACCAACTGGAACCATGTGCTTTCAACTACTCTTTTCTTCATTTTATTGTCCGATTAAGATCCCAATCATCCAATTCACTGATAGGTTCAAGGCACGATTGGTTATCTGTGTGCACGCTCACTTGTGATGTGTGAATGGATTTGCTTTAATGTTGTTTATGTTGTTTTATTGGCTGGTTGGCTCCGTGTTTTTTCGGTTGACTGAGGTACACATCCTTGTGCTGCTTCTTCTCTCCCACACACTCACACACATGTGTGCCCATGTCCTCAAATAACCAGCTTGCCAATCCTGACAGCAGCTTTCCTCCGTCTCTCTCATGGATCATAGAACAAGTTTTGGCCAAAGTTTGGTTTAGATTTTACACAACAACAGTCATCTCCAGTTCACAGAGTACACAAAGTGATTCTGCTGATTTCAGTCAGCTTTATCTGATTAAGCTGTTCTATGTTATACCATAGAAACATGCATAACAACATGCACTATTTGAAACTGCAGTGTAGCATATGTATAGTTATTTGTTCCTTGCAAATAGACAGCAAAGCGTCACAGGATGCGAGAACTGGAAACTGCACAAAAGCCTCTTTTCCCTTGGCAGTGTCTGGGAGCCTAGTCCAATAAAACAAGCTCTTTTATTTTTCCTTTCTTTTCGCTCATACTTTGATTAGGTCTGTAAAATGATACGAGTGCGGTGCCAAAACAAACAAGCAGTGACTTATTTTTTAACTCTCATGTTGCGGGTCGAGCCTTTCACACACACGCAGTTGTACACATTATTCTTACATTCTCATGGAGCAGAGGTCAGGAGAATCCCAGGTCAGCTCTTAAATCTGTTGAATTCCAGAAAGAACACTGAAGAGAAACAGGACCCAAACAAGTATGACATTAGTGATAACGTTTCATTCAATGAGATAAATCTCTTAGACCAGATATGGTTGCATACAAATGACATATTGCATATTAATCTTGATTGGTGTAGTGTATTTTGGACCTGAATTTGTGAAGGACCTCAGACAAAGACAATACAGATCACACTTAAATCTTATGTGTGCTTATACGCATGTCTTAATTTGTGTGTTTACACAGAGGCCTAGATCAAATAGGCTATGGATGATGTCAATGTTTTTGTAATCTGGCAATATATTGCTGAGGCTATGTTAGTCTAAGCCTAGCCCACGCAATTCATCACAGAAGGACTCTCTCTCTTCCCTTGCTTTCTCTGGGGCAGTCTTTTCATCTTCCCTGCATCGTGTTGCAGTGACTACACCTGACTTTTAAAGGCCACCTGCTGCCTCCAATCACTCCAGGTCACATTAACTGCAGGATGTTTACACTCTCTGGTTGAACCTTGGCTGTGTTCAGATCTATTACATGAATAAAGAAAAGTTGTGGCACTCTCAGGCTGTAAGGTTTAACAGCTTCACACAGATGTTTTTGCACTCTTGTTTTTTTCCTTTTTAGTTGTTGCACATGTTGTACTTGTTTGTCTGGAACGTCCTTAGTTTTTGACTTTGTGAAGCATTTGTCCCATTTAAAGTTATTATCAGAATTCACATCCTGAGGTGGTCTGGCTCTATCACATCTCAGCTTTGAGTGAAACTGTCATGTCATATATGTCACAAAAATCAACATACTGGACACATATTCTTAAGGAGATATTCTGGAGGCAGTCTAGAGATTTCCTCTGCTCGTTTCCCTTCCAGTGGGGATAGCCATGGGTAATAGATCTTTTAATTATTGTGTGCATGCCTAATCAATCTTTTTGTTTGTTTGTTTTTAATAGCTAACATGTGAGAGACCCCCCCCCTTTCAAAACTGTTGTTTTATTGTCAACAGACTTCACTGACTATCCCTAGCTAGTTTTCACCATTCTGGCTAGTTTTTTCTTTTTATGAGGGTGCTACTCATGGCACATCATTTTCTCCATTCTCCATTTCTCCAAAATTCATGGTGTATTTTGGCTGTATTATGATGGGAAAGAAAACTTTGGATGTTGATATGTATTGTATTGAATATTCCATCCTGCATTGGTGAGACTAAAGATGTTTTTTCCTTTGTGATCAAACAATCAGCAAATTATATCTGTGATCACTCGTTGAAGGAAGAACAGGATATTTTCATCATTTTTTACAATCACAGCTCATCGGTCATATCACGTGTCTGTGTTTGAGTAACTCACAGTGTCCAGTAAGTAAACTAGTGCTGCACAATTATTTGGTTGTTGTTAAACTCCAGACTGAAGTTAAACAAGGTTCTTTTGTCAACAAGAGATGAGTGAGAGGGTTTGGGGCTTTGTTAATGGATGAGGGGTCAAACCCGGGGTCCAGCTTTACTGAAATAATAAATTGAGGTGTCTTTGTTGTTGAGGAGACAGGGAGCTTTAAAATATTGAGAGGGCTGCAGACTGACCCCTCTTTCTGCTATTTGTCCACCCATCATCCCCCGTGTTTCCACAGGAGATTTACTTAGCAGAAAGGTGTAGGGCCAGAATGACTCATTTTCATGGTCGATTATGTCGATTACATAAATATGTTGATTTGTATGCAGTGCGTTAGTACCCACACGTCTGCTGATAATGTGGACATGAATCTATAGCAGGGGAACGTTAGATTTGAATATTCAGTGTGCAGGAGTTGGGGGCAGCTTGTGGCGAATTTGTGTATTGCAACTATCTGAATACCCCTCACCCTCCCCTCCCACATGACTAGGAGGTCATAAAGTGATGTAGAAATGAGCTAGTGTTTGGTTTGTTAATTCTTGGCTGCTGTAAAAAACAGTTAGGCAATATGGTGGACCTTGGGTAAGAGGACCCACTCCCATTGTAGAAGTGAAGGCCTCATTCTTAAGCAACAAAATCATGATTCTGAATTTCAATTAATAGTAATAGTAAAACAAATTTGATTAATAGTATAATTCATCACTTCATTAACAGATTTCATGTTAAAATAATTGATAGAAAAATCAATGAAAACGAATCATTACTTGTTGCAGCCGTAGAACAGTGTGCTACACACATGTAACTATTTACTTTGTGTTTTTTTGTCTATCCCCTCATGTGCACATTGAATTTGTGTATTTTCTGGCTGCAGATGTTTGTGTATCCACTTCTGCTGCTCTGTGCCCTGATCTGAGAGCAACTGCGCCAGCAGAAAGTTCTGTGGTGGCCTATAAAAACCTTGTCATGCAGACGGAAGAGAAGGAAAACCCATGAAACTACAAAATAACTACTTTACTGCCCCACGCTGTCTGTCATAGCCTCTTATCTAGTGCCCTTCTCTCACTGGGCTGTGATCTTACCCTGCACTGATGCAGACCAAATGGAGGATTGGAAGATGAAAGGAGTGACTGAGGAGGAGGAGGGTAGAAAGAAAAAACCATGGTGAGAGGAATGCCAAAAGGGGAGACCGTCTGGAATAGATGTTTTGCCCCATTCATGATTGGAAACTGACACCAGTCGAGCTATAAATTGAACAACAGACTCATCTAAACAAATGCACGGTACCAGGTGCCACATTAAAACATACAAGATGGTTATTGTGGTAAACAAGAGAACAAAACTTACAGAGGAGCAACCGATCCAATGGCTTTAAAACAATGTTGTGTCAGGGACATCGATACGTCTATACACCAGATTTACTTATACTGTCATCGACTGATGATGGACCTAAATGCTGCCCATCAGGGGGTTTAAGATGTGATCATCAAGAGTATGAACCCCTCACCTCACTCCCTCCCTGGCTGAAGTGCTGTCAGCCCTTCCTCTCTGCACATGTTACTGTGCATCTGGTGGATCCTCCCTCCCAAGCGGCATTGCTAATGTTCGATGTGGGAACTGGGTCACAGAGCAGAGTCCAGCTCGGCTCTGGTCCCTCTGGCCGTCCTGCCAGAACCTGTAAACACACAATCAGTCCAGGACCAGGAAAAACACAGAACACACGTGTCATGCAGTCGTGGTGCGGAGGGGCAGAGGGACATATTCTGTAGATGAATTGATGTAGTGCAGAATAAGAAAAATATGGCCAGATGGTGAAAATGAGACAATGAAATTAATGAAAAAGGAATGCATAAATCAGCGATTTGAACTGTGAACTTGTTATGTTATACTGTAAGTGTTGACGTTATTACAGTTGTGTGTGTTTGTGCCAGAGACGTCACCTCCTTTTGATGTCGGCTGTCAGTTAGCATTGGTAAACATCTGGCGTTCTAGGACAGTATCTCTTGTATTTGGCATTTCTACACACAAAACAGATGCTTGAATGACATGTAGAGTGAACCGCACACAATCAGGGTGTGATTCGTGCTGGAATCAATCTGCTGGCCTCTAGCCTGACTCGCTCAGTTGTCCTCTTCTCCTCTCTGCTCAAGAATTGTGTAAAAGGTTTGTGCAGATTCCTGTGATTCACAGCACTTTGGGAGGGTCAAAATGAGACAAAAAGATACAAGTAAGATGTTTTATGACCAATGTTTATTATAAGTGGAATGCATGTAAGCAGTCAAGGATTTAGAGGTCCAGTGGTGGATCTAGTTTCAAAGGAGAAGTGGTCTGTTTTGTGTCCCTGTGGCATCATGGCTTGGAGATAAATACCTGCAGATTGGGGAATCCTTAGTTTACTGTAGGTGTGGGTGTGTGTCTGTTTCTAGCTCAGCATTTTGGAGCAGTGCAGAGGAGGGTACCCCCCCAGTGGTGTTCTCTTTTGTCTTTGTGGGCAGAGCCCAGGGTTGCAGTCTGAGTGAGTAAGACGGACCAGATGTTTTAGATGCATTTCAGTGTGACTCACCAGCAGCACAGGCCTAGTGCAGCCTTGTCTCATCAGACCCAGACCTTCAGTGCTTCCATCAGTTTGAACTCCATCAGTATCCTAACAGGGACAGTAAAGCAATTATGAGTGAATGGACATAGAACTGGGCTTGATTTTAACCAGGTTAAGGCTGAGCTTGAGTTATGCAAACATCTTGATCAAGGTATGTTACACACATAAAAGTTCTAATCATAAAAGCATAGAGGAACTTGATTAACAGAACTACATCACTCATCAGTCTTTTAAATTACACTTGGACTGCAGAGTATAGTCAAAGTTTTGTGGTTGGGGAAAAAGGCAGCACAACTAGCAGTGGGGGAACAATAAAACTTGTTGGAATGGGAATGATTGCAAACAACTTCCATAAGTTACACTGCAACTAAATGGTGTTTGGTAAAATGTACCAATGCAACAAGTAAAACATGAGTATGATGTCTTCAGACCACCCAATATCCTAGACATTGATGGATGTGACTATTAAACAAATAATGAATCCAGAGAAAGGACAAGGCAGATGTTGAGATAGATGTTGCTCGATAGAGTCATCAGAACATTTTGTTTTCTCTCTTTTATTAATACTGGCAAATGCACAGGTGAAACAGCAGTGAATGCATTTGGCAGATTAGATGATCTGTGATAGATTTGAAGGGTTACTGAGTTTGGTGAGTATGAAAATGATGTGATTCATATTCTGTGACCACAGTCACCAGATCTCAACCCAACTAAACAACCCATGAGAGATTTTAGACTGACGTGTTCAACATTACTCTTCATCACTGCCATCATTAAAACACCAAAATGAGGGAATATGTTTTGGAAGATGACGTCCCATCCTTCCAGTTCATATCCAGAGAGTTGTAGAGTCACTGGCAAGATGCGCTGAAGTTGTCCTGGCAGCACAGAGTGGCCCAACACCTTACCAAGACACTTCATGTTGGTTTTTCCTTTAATTTGTAACAGTATTGGAAACATGTCGTTTCCAATACTTTTTAAAAAAAATTTTTAATGTCAAGTACCAGACATTGAAAACAGAATGAGATGTTATGTCAGGAAAATGACATTTAATTTAAGAAATGTTTTGGCCTCTATCAATCTGCATTTGTAGATTCTTAATCATAGCTAGATTAAGACTTGGGTATTTTGTGCAGTGTGATATTTGTTTGACGTTTACAACAATTGTATATCATCTCCTCCGCTCCTGCAGGATAATTGTAAACATGATAGTCATCATCTTAAATCATTACATTTGTAGACAATTTAAAAATGCCTTCATCGCTTAGTCAAGTTTAGATTTATTCATTTTTAGAAAAGAGGAAAACTTTGGTGGAACTTTCTGTCTTTTAGTTTTCAAAGGGCCCAACTTTTATTCGCACTTTTGCCATCAATCCCATTTGGATTTGCTGGTTCTGGGTCAGAAGTCAAGTCAAAGTTTTGTCATAAAACCTCTCAGAGCCCTTCTTGAATCTGACCCCCAGTCTGCGGGTCAGAGTTGCGGAGCAAAGGATACAAGGGACAGTTTGTTTCGATGCAGGTGTCAACCTCTGGTGTCGAGACAGTGTCACTGTGTTAGGAAGTGGGAAGCTCTCGGCCACATACGAAGGTCAGCGGTCTTGCAAGACATAATATTTATAACAAGTATGTATTTCAAAGAATAATGTCTAGACATTTTAGTAATGTTCATAATATCACTTGTGAAAAGCCTTAATGTATAACTGAAAACAAGTCAGAGAATTCACAAATCACAGTGGAACAAAGAAGGATACAACTTGGCTCCTATTTTAACTGCTGTCAAATTTTGATTTGTATCACAACTCGTCTGTTGTCTATTCAATCATATTGTGAGCTGAGGCACAGCTGAATTCAGAATACCCCTCAGACTCTGAGGTGAAATAAAAGGCATATGGAACTAAGAGAGTAAATGACTGCAGTGAGACATATTTAGGCCAGTGTGTTCGCTTTCCCAGTCTGCACCAAACAAGCAGTCATGAGAGCACTGTGTCAGGCATCTTTACAGCAACGTAGCAGCCAGCCCTTAGTCCTCCACCCTCCTCCACTCCCCTCCCACCCCAACTTTTCACCCAGAGCTAGTGTTTCTGCTCGGACATCTGTCCAGGGCTGGCAGTTGCAGATGTTGTTGACGGCTGTGAAGCTGAGAGGAAGTTCCAGCCACTCCAAAGTCCAAATGTTTCTTTTTTTCATTTCCCTGTTTTGGTTTTTTTTTTTTTTCAGATCTGAAGGAATAGGAGGTCCTCCACTGAGAGTGATGAAAAACAGATTTGTGTTACTCTCCTTTTTAGTTTTGAGCACAGCAAAACCTTAAATCTTATTTTCTATGTATATCTGTTTCCTCCAAAAGTAGGATCTTGCATTGTGAGAGATTCCTCCGTTCATTGATTTGAGGGTTAAGCAGAATCTTTAAAAGCATACTCAGACACAAACACACATGCACTCTCAGCTGGTGACTCATAGCATCTTCTGATTCGCAGCTGACTTTAAGTGAGACCTCCGGAGAGCTTGGGAATTGATGCCAGCCTTAATCAAGTATGTGTATTGTGGAAGCAAGACTTTTTTTTCTTTCTTTTCTTTCTTTCTTTCTTTCTTTTTTCAAATTGGTGCATCACTCTGACAGCCAAAAAGGATAACGATGGGAATTTAAATCCATTGTTGTATTTCCAAACAAACCATATTTTCTGTAGTTTAACTATTTTCACGTGATAGAAAAAGGAAAAAAAAGTACATTTTGAAATCCTCAAGACGACCAGAGATGATGGCAGGGTTAAAAAGCCTTGTTTATCCAGTTGTTTATTATCATTCATTCTTGAAATCATACGGGGGTTTTGCATTAAGCTGCTGTTGCTCTTCATTTTTGTTTCGTTCCTCTCCCATGGCTGTATTTCTTTAGTGTCCTGGATCCATTACTGAAAACATTACAGCATCAGCTAAAGATGTATTTTTTTCCCTTTTTCTCTCAAGGCCACGGCAGCTTGCAAAGCCTGCAGAAAATTTAAGATGTTCTTGATTGTGCGTCTCTGTCCATTACTGTGCTGCAGTGTTGTATCCCGCTCGTCTGCTCTGCTGCTTGGCCCTCCAACCTGGGATGTGTCCAGCCAACCAGCGCTATTATTTAAGGGACCCAATCCCTTAAACGTTGAGGTCAACAGTAACCAATGCACTTAAGATCTGCTGATGGTCCCTGTTTCTGACAGATTGAGCTCACAACATCAAATCTAATATATTGAGCTGCATTTTAAGTGAGTCAGCCCTGCTCCTCGCTGCACACTGACGCAGTTAGGCAATCAAAGCAAGGCTGTAAAGTTTTCCCATTGTCAGGGAACTTCTCTGCTCCAGGACAGCCCCCTCAAATATTTGTCACCTTGCTGTACGATGTATCTTTTCCACTAACAATTTTAGACTTGTTTTCTACCTCATAAAATCTTTCCTTTATACAATTTAGCAATTTCTTTTGTTTTCTCATCATTGCCAACCAGCTTAATGATGATCTCCTAGCAGCTGAATGAGACATAATTATCATCAGAACTCACAGAATCACTTAAAAGTGTTTGACAGTGTTTTATACGATTTTCCAGCCTTGAGGTAGTCATAGACAACAAATTAGTAATTTATCCTTGTGGGGAGTACACTCTTTTTGGAGCATAGATTTGATTGACACTTAAGCCAAGGAAGACAGTATTTTGTCCAAGCAGTAGAGACGAGTTGTTCTGACAGAGCAAGTCCTGGGACAGGATGTAGGCCCAGAGAAGTTCCTGTGTAATCACTGCCAAGATCTCACACACTGTTCCAACTCTGTAAATGCTTTTGTGAGCCTCTGTCTGCCGCTCCTCACAGCTGAGAATGCAAACTGCACTCAAATGGAGGTTGAGAATCTAATTAGGCGAGACAAGTGTATGCAATCTCAAATGTCAACCATAGCATCACTTGGACAATGATAATTGCACATTTAGATACATTCGTTTGACAGTATAGACTCATCATAATTGAGCAAACACACCCACACACACACACTCACACACTCACACTCACACGACTGCAGAGAGACAAGCACTTGGCAGAAACCATGTTTGGTTTCAAAGATGATGGGGTGATGAAATGTGGAGATAACGATTCTTCTTTATGGATGTCACCCATGAAGAAATCTTTCAACAGCTGGTTGTGTGTTAACTTTCTCACTGTTCTCAATAAAAATGACTCAGTGCTTTTGGTATGGATTTAGACTGTATGGACCAATGCCCACTAAAACAATTTGCTGAATATTAGACTTAAAGGAAAAGTTTGAAATTTTGGAAATTGTGGTGGCAGGAGTTCGTAAGCTCAGCTTGGCATAAAAGCTGTGTGCCAATTCAAGGGATGTATCCTTCAGAGGTTGCATTTGAATTGCGATTGCATCACAGCAATGTAATTAGACTCCCATTGTGAATGCTCCTTCAAATGTATCCTTCAATTCCCCAGGAATGAAGGATCTAATGGGTGGATCCTTCTTGAGCAAACCTATCCCAGGATTGCACATTGGTGAAAAAATACTTTTCAATGAGTTAATAACGGCGGCAGGTGGCAAAACACAAATGTCCAATGCTTACGCTGTTAAATGTAAGTATCAGGTGCACATATTAAAAAAAAAAAAACAATTGTCATTAACACGTTCTTATTGTGTCCAACTGCAGCTTTGTTGTTAGTCTACAGTAGTAAGGATGGGACAAGCTGGCAAAGCATATCACAGAAATTGTCCATAGACCAGACCATATCATTTTGGTTTTGCCTTCATGATTTATGCAGCCCACAAATGAAGTAGCCAACTGAAAAAGTTGGCCCCTGAATTGGGACACCGAGAAAGTCTGGAAGCAAGAGGGAGAGGTAGCTTGGTTCTGTCCAAAGGTAAATTTTGTTAGATCTTTTATAGTAATAATAAAAGGCAGAGCCAAGCTAGTTGTCCCCCCTTGCTTGTCTTCCTGCTGAGCTAAGCTAACTGGCTGCTCTCTCCAACTTCATATTTAGTGTACATGAATAAAGGTGGTATCGATCTTTGGTTCTAATTCTCAGCAAGAGAGCAATTACACATATTTCTTTTCATTGTCTGTTTACATCAACCCTCCAGGCTAGTTCTGTAATTAATCAAGAATGTCTAATGATTCATTTAAACCAGCTCATCGACTGTCTCCTGCTATATTTGGAGTCGAACTCATTTGCCCTCAATCCATGTCTGTGAAGTGTCCTGGTTGTTTGATCGGGTGAGTCAGGCAGACTTGTTAGGCTAATAACTTCCATAGGGCCTGCCGAGCCTGGCGCATTATGGTGACGAGGCGGCACATTTTGTGGTGCTGGCAAACTGGCAAAGTCTGTGAGATGAAGAGGCAAGCTGGCGGATACCAGGGGGGTGGGTAACTGAACCTTTCGGGCTCATCCCCTCACTCAGAACTTCAAAGCAAAGGTCGGACTCAGGGTTGGGGAGGCAGTGTGGGACTCTGGGGTTGGGGGCAACAAACATCATCTGTAATTGAGGTTTGTGAGGTTTGGGTTTTTCTGCAGGCTTGCATATTCTCCTTTAAATTTTAAATGTCTGTTCAGCATGTCTCAGCCAGTTCCAGGACCCAGTGTAGCTTGAGGAAGATTGAGCTGGAGACAGAGACCTCACATAACATCAGAGAAAAAGCCCAGAAAGAAAACATGCAAATGAAACCTGCCAGGCAGGAGATACTGAAGGGCCCTGTGTTCATTTCAAAGCCATGAGATTGAAGAAACTCTAAATGAGACCATGCTGTTGGTTCATGTGGGAGTACCCTTTCTTTCAAACCAGTAATCCCCCCCTCTGAGAAATATCCTGCTGGAAAACTCTGGGCCACACTGGAGGGTAGTCATGTGGTCCGCGTCCCTTGTCTGATTAAAATGAATAAGCACCAACAAAGCCGAGGAAATATTTTCCTCCATCCATCTTTCTGTGTTTTTGTTGACAGGATAATTGTATGTTAATTTGTATGTCTGTTGTCACATGGGAGTTATGCTATCCAAATTAACAACAGGGATCTGCTAATCCCAGAGCGTGTGTGTTTGTGTGTGCCCTTGCACAAGTGTATATGCATACAAATCCTGTGTGAGTTTGTGGTTACAGTCTATGTATAGGAACAGGCTCAACGAACTATAGGAATACTCAGCAACACTCCAGCTGCACTTTACTGCTCTGTAATTAGTGCATCGAATCTGCAGAGGTCCAATGTCGCCTGGCGGACTTTCAACACTGTGGGAGATTAGAATCCCCCTGCGATGTCTCACTAGCCATTCTCTGCCAGGTTTTTCTAGATAATGAATTAAGCCCAAATAAAAACCACCTAACTACAATATCAGGTTATGCAGTCCAGGAAAACAAAACTTATAATAAAATATAATTGAATTGAAAGGACCATAAATTTCCTCTCCAAGTCAATGTATAAACAGACGGGTTGTGAAGGAGTGAAAACTGCAGTTGAAACCTTTATTTACTCCACTCTGATGCCAACACATGACTCTCGCCACAAAGATACTTGTGTGTGTGTAGAACACCATGCCTGTACACATAATTGGCTGTAAACAATCAAAGAACATGAATATACCAGTTAGCAGACAAATGAGGCTTTGTGCAGTTTGTTTTTTCTTTCCAGTGGTGTGGGCTATAAATCATTGCAGGACAGTAGATCTGATGATGATGGTGCTTATCAACTTTCCCAAGTCCTCTTCCTTCCCTGTCTGTCGTAGGTGCTGCGTGGAGCTCAACTGATAGCGGTGGCATCCGCTGATGGAGGGGCCACAGCTGTAGAGGGCTCCTCTCTCCCGCCTGACATCCAAGTACAGTATGTCCAGCTAGCCCCTGTCACAGATCACACAGCTGCAGTACAGGTAACATACAAACACACACAATAAATACAAACTCTCATGTTTACACAGACTTGTTTGGCATTTGGTAGCAATCCATGTGCTGGATTATGCAGCTATCATTACTTTGAGAAAGAGCATGTTAATCTGTTTTTGTTTTTTAACCAATCCACATTAAATAACAGTTTTCTCAGTATGTTTCTTTCTAGTTGTCAGTGCTCTGATGATGCCAATGATCTCAGTGCTCAGCTAAAAGACGCCAGTCCTGTGATTCTGTTCCTCAAATACACAAATTTCAATGCTACTATTAGTTTCTGTTGCATCAGTTCTAAATATTTCAGCTTAATTCCTGAGAAACCTCTTTTTTTAGTTAGTCTGGTATGTGAAGTGGAGCAAAATACCTACTAATGAGCCTCATCAGCTGTTCCTGGAGAAGATGCCAGTCATAGCCACAAATTTACCTTTGCAGCTGATTCAAAATGTCGTCATTCCAAACAAACAACAAAGACCACACCACAACAAGTCATAAAAGACTGACACGAAATCTGAAAGAGATTTTATTAAACTTGGCAAAACTATGCATCAAGGCTCGGCCTCTCTGCCAGTGGCAGCAGAAGAAACAGCTCAGTGATGGAATATTTCTCGCTGCAGTGTTTTTTGGAGTTAATAGTTATCGCCCAAAATGACAACAAGGCTTTGTAGTTATTTAAATTGTTTTAATGAGCTGGAGGTTTTTTTCCAACATGTAGAAAATGTCAAGCTCATCCAAGTGTTGAAACACTTCGACGGCCAGTCACCTCATAGCCTGGGCCCCCATTTTTCAACACTACACAGCCGTCCAACTGGAACAGTAGTTCATTGTGCTTGTGTTAAGCTCCCCCAAAACTGATTTTGATCTAAATATGTCACGAGTGAAAAATGCATGTTCTTTTAAGATAAAAAATACATGCACTTTTAAAGCAATGGCTGATAGTTAAACAAAATTATACAGAACTCACTATTTCTGTACTTACTTAAATTTTAGGACTCAATTAATTCCTTTTTTTAACTTGTGTAATAGTTCTTTATTCTTGTTTTTTTCAAGAATGAAAGAGCTGACTACAAGCCAAAGAGTCTGGTGGTTGACACCTCCCTTCTTTTTGTACTATAAATGTTTGATTAGCTTCATAATATGGCTGAATAAATCCTGAAATATTTCGTTTTTAATTACAGTAATGTTCAAATAGAAATATGAGTGCAATTTAGTCAAACTACTTACAGGTACAATGAGTCTATTTTTCTCCTGTTGTTATATTTTAGATTTAATAAAGAGCACTTAGGTGTCAGTCATGACAGGTGCTTGGACAAACAGTAATTTAACACTATGAAGTGGAGTAGATGGAGAGTTAAAACGAGAAGAGTTGTAATTAGTAGATTTGCCTGAAATCCCTTGATGATTGAGTGTGTTGAGCAACATCCACATGTGGAATCAGGATGGTGCACATGGCACAGCAATTTTTGAAGTGGTCCCTTAAACTGTGCAAGGAATATTAAGGAACAGCACTTTTCCATTATTCCCTCTGCTTTTGTTTTGCTCCAACATGTTGAATATTATTTTCTCTTTGCAGCTTCTTTCCCTCAAGTCACATGCTATAAAAGTGGCGAGACCTGATGTGAGTCGGGCCTTTGTTGTCTTGTTATTATATAAACAGAGAGAACTTCAGAGGATGTATTACTGTGTAAAATACCAGTCCTGCCCTGATGTGATCTCGTTGCAGACAAGTGTATTGTGATTATATTCACCTCCCTGCAAGACATGCGGAGAGCAAATGTGCTGACCGGCGTCACATTAGGTTTTGGCATTTCTTTGTTGTGACCCTGTCTTCTCAGTAAGACTCTGCCTTGTTGTCCATTTGTTGTCTGTAGTTGTCTTGGTAATTGGTTCCTTGCCCCGTTAAGAGTGGAGGTGGTTAAAGTCAACTATGTTAATTCAATGTTTTGGGTGTGGATTATACACAAACTGATAGACCCTGAAACACTGTTTGTTTGTGCATTCATGAGCATTCACAATTATTGCCACCCCATGCACCGTATTTTAATTCATGCCCATTGTTACTCAGTGCAGTAAGCAATCAAACTGTTTGTTTACTCAACTGATTTGTTAGAATTTATTTTTTTAAAGACTCATTTTTCCAGGGTTTGACTGTACACAGATCTTGACAGAAATCAACAAAGTTGACAGAGGTCTGATCAGTCATCAGCATTTGCTCAATGGAGTTGTGGTTCATTGAGGGCACTTGGATGTAGTCAGGGACAGAATGAAACCGCCTGTTGACAATGTGGCTTCTATTAATCAAACAGTATTTAAAAGCTCTATTGAAGGTTTTCATCACATTTTAAATGTAAGATGTTAATGTGCCAAGAAAAGAGGCTGGTGCTTACACACAAGATCCATCCTACATGTTGATGTAGACATCATTTTTTCACCATACCTCATAGTAAAATGAAGAGCCTGCCTGGATCTATCCAGACAATTAACAATTACATGGCAGGCGAGAAGGGAGCTCGGGAAGTATATTCTTCCGTCGAGGTAAACTCCCTCTCTCGCCAGTGAAAAAAAAATCCTGGATCTGCTCAAAACTTTAAAGGGTTCTTCCATTTCTCATGCCCCACCCCCTCCATCAAATTTACTGTAAATTGCATAATCCTGTTAACAAACAAAAAAACAGACCCAGATAAAAACATAACCTCCTCGGCAGATGTAAATAGTATGTAACAACAAAAGGAACTGAAAAGATACAGAACAGCGCTGACCGATTTGAACGGTAAATAAAAAGTGAAACAGTTCAAATGCTTTGTGAAGAATTAGAGTAATGTGGCCATGTGGGAACATACGTACTTGGCTTGGTTGGCACAGGCTGGCTTATTGTCACAGTTGGGTCTTGATGTTCCAGCGCGTAAACATAGCTGACTTTCTGCCAGAAGTTCAGAACAAGGTCAGCGCTGTTCTTTTCCCCCTATTTCTCAAAAGTGTTAAATCGAGAGAATTGTTCTCATCTGTTTCCAGACACATGGAACCGTTCTTACAAGTTCCTGAAAAATTACTTAAGCTTTTGTATTTATTTATCTCTGCCCCCCCCCCCCCTCCTTGATATAATAGTTTCCATTACACAAACTAGATGAAGTAGGGGGTAATACACAGTGATATTTCCACGGGACATTTCTGCAAGATGGTTAAAATACGTGGCTGAATTTTGACTCAGAGTGATTTATCTCCATCTCAAGTCCAACATCAGGACTAGAGATCTGAGACAGGCAGGTTTAAGAACGCTCCTTTGAAAAATGCCAGAGCAGTTATGTGATAACACAATTCAAAGCAATGGTTCTGTTATCTATCAGTACTTTCAAACAGAGAGTGAGGCCCATGTTATGAAAGGTAAACATGTGCAAACGCTCATTGAAAAACATGGATCCCTGAATGCGTTTTACTCGGCCTCTGCACCACCAGTGTTTACAGTGTCAGCCTGTTTCATCATGTGTGCTGCAGTGGTGCAGCTGTGCACCAGTCTGTACTGTTGTCTAGTGACAACATGCTGGACTGGAGTGAGGATTAAATGCTGCAGGTGTGTTTGAGGGAACCTTTGGCGTGCATTTCAGGAAGGAGTGAGTCACTCTTTATGTTCATCATCCAGGGCTGAGTCATGAACCTCTCATCTTTTAAGAGGCACAATACCTCGCTCTGTCTGACACCGAGCATAGACGCAGTCAAAGAGCATTAACATACAAAAAGCTCATCTCTTGTCAACCACCGATCACTCTGCTTCTTTTCTCATTCCTTTCACCGCCGTCCTCTTTCTTCTCCCTCCTATATCTCCTCTCTGATCTCGTTCTCGTCATTCCTCTGTCTCCCACAATGACACAGGGGAAGGGGCTGTAGTATAGCTCCGTCTCCATCTGTTCACAGGAAACACATTTCCTCTGAGTTGCAAGTTTTCGAGGTTACACCTAATTAGCTCAAGCAGGATGCTACATAATTAGTAGTTTTCTCATTGTTTTCTCTTTTTATGTGTCTCAGGCTGCTGAGCTGACTCCAGCCCTGCCGGTGGACTTGGAGGTGAAGGAGGCCATCCAGGGTGCCATCAAGGGTGAGAATGGCGAGGTGGTGCAGATTGTCAGCTCTGTTGCCACCTGAGATCAAAGTCTGGGTCAACGCAGGCCAGAACTCTGCCCTACAGCAAGGCCCGGCGAGGCTGTATACAAGATCAGGAGTCAACATATCCATAAAGTCTGACGTCAGAAAACTTTTAAAAATGAATACTGAAGATCACTGATGAAACCAAGGGAAGATGCATTCTTTTCAGTTTTTTTGTTCTCACCCTGCAAACTGCCTACTTCTCTACCAACCAGCTGTCATAATGTGAAAATGTTCACTGAGAACTTGAAAAGAACATGATGCTCTTTCTAAGGTTTTTCATCAACAGACGAACCTGGCCAACACAGCATACACAGTGGGATTATTGTCTATCCTGCATATGCAGACCATCAACCTGCCACTTCATCAGCACGCACTTGTTTACATCAACTTTGGAGCTAAGCTGCTTGGCTAACCCTGAAACCCCTGTGAGGGTTTGTAAAACCTCTGAATCCCACCTCAAACAACCAGGACTGTGCTTGTTTTCATGCGTTGTCTCGTCACAGTGGGCTGCAGCGGAAAGCAGATTCAGCTGAGGACAGCTACTCTTAGTTGTGATTCACTGGGTTTCCTGTCACTCTCCATGCATTAGCCCATACTGCGTCTCCCAGCTGTGAGCACTTCCTTCCTTTACTTTGTTCAGCTTGTTTTCATATTACTTTAGCCACACAAATTTCTTTGATTTATCTAATCGTGATGTGCCGTAATTCTCTGGTAGCTTTAATTTCAGAGGTAGAACACATGAAATGGAAGAGATGGTGCCAGTGGTAGACTGTACAAGTCACTTGTAGAATACCAAGGAAACCTTGAAGTTGTTTATTTCCCCCCAGTTTTGTCTCTGTGAAAGATACATTCAAGTGAATAAAACATGTTTGTGGTTGCCATAAAAGTGTGTTTTTATTTTGGTTTCTTCCTCTGTTTCCATCGGCCCTGGTAATCAAAGTTGCTTCAAAGTTTTCCGAGACATGACTTTGCTTTCATCTGCCACAAATAGACAATTGAGGAAAGCATGATATAATACTTTGGTTTTGAGGTCTTGTTTCATGTTGAGCTAGTAAATATGTATCATGTTAACTTCAACAACCATAGGATTAGGCTACTGTCCTGTCAGCAATCTTCACAAAATAGACAACAAAAATAAGCACTGGTCTCGACAAGATTTTTGTCACAAGACTGAAATTAATATGTTGGCATCAGTGTCTGAGCTGTAATCACTTTTTTTAACCTCCACAATGTGTCCACTGTGTGGTTATTTTTATCTGACAGCAGAAACAGAGAATGTATTGTGAGGTTGTGCTGGAACGATGCTCCTCTAATGATGAATTATATTTTTTGCAGCCATCGAGAGAAGAGATAAGCGAGACACGCTGAGGCTGTGTGCCGATTTGGGGAAGTTTCCCATGCTCACTGTGATGTAATAGTGTATTTTGGAGTTGTGGAAAGAACCAGGCAACACAATGAACTTGATAAAACAACATCTATGGTCTTGGCTGCTTCCTCTTGTTTCCCTTCAGTCTGATGTTGCTGTCTCTGACCCCACTTTAAACTGCCTTGTCCATTCCCCTTTCTGCCTTTCCGACGTTTTTCTCTCCTCTCTTACTCAGCTTTTGTTCTCTCTCTCCCCTTTGGAGACCGTGTTAAAGTCCATTTACTCCCCTTTAAAATTCCACTCCAAGCCAGGCTAAGATTTCATGGGATAAACCAGTGGGTCCTTCGCTTTGAAATAATCTTGATGTAGCTGAGTTCAAATGTTGGCTTGGACGACCGTCTTCGACCCCCCCCCCCCCCTCTTGCCCCCAGTGACTGCTCCATTAAATCTTGGACTTGGAAGGAAACAGACTCTGCACATTACCCGTCTTTTGCTCTTCACTTTTTACAACCCTGGGCTCTATCCAGGGGCTGGAGTGGTTACCATTGCGACGGGCTGCCTCTGAGATAACCTGCTGAAAACAGAAATGAATGATAGATGGAGGAATGAGATTGTTTGGAAGAAGAATGCATGTTTGGGCAGAGGGAGTGGAGTGATGGACAGAGACCAGGCGGTGCATCTGGCTGCTTCTCTCAGCGGCTCAGTGTTCTCCTCCTGCAGCTCCACTGGCATCTGCTGCAACGTGCAAGTACCAACCTCTGATACATGTCTGGTCTCTGGTTGCAGATACATCTCCCGCCCCTCGTTCAAACTTTTGACAAGCTTGGAGGATTTATCTTAAGGACATGTAAAGATGAATTGAATTAGTAGTTTAAGCAAAAATATGTGCATCCAGGATAATAAATCTGCAATTGTTCCTCTTTGGGAAATACATACCACCACAACTTGTGGCCAGATTAAAGCAGAGCTGCCCTGTCACAGTTTACAGAATATATATTTTTTACAGAAAATCCCCAAGGAACAAAACCAAAGCATGCAAACTTTGCCTTGAGAAATATGACTTGGTTTCCTGTTGCATGTGAGCACAGAATGTTCAGCCATATACTCATATGGGGATTCTATAAGTGTTGCTGTTTTTAGCAGCAACACGTACAGACAGTATGTCTTGGACCTGCACAACACGGCTGTTACATGAATCATAAAATAGCATGTGCAGCTGAATATCAGTTTTTGGGATGTTGAAGTCAGTAGTCAGTAAATTAGATGTTGCTTTGGTCAAAGATAATGAGCTGTGTGTTTCTCTCTCTGTGTGTGTGTGTATGTTTATATATGTAGTTGATAATTGCTCTTGCTCACTACATTGGTTACAAATTGTTGCACTCAACTATAATCCCACTTATTTGAGTTTAATGCGTAACTATTGTGTTACAAATACATTTAAATGCTGTTATATTTTTGTAATAATTGGCCTTATTTTCAGAAACTTTTATGTATATATAATATATCTCCTACTTGATAATGTATTCGTGTTAATTAAACATTTTTATTATTAATAATAATAATAATATGATTTTATTCACATCTATTCAAACACGCACTTTGAGCACAAATTAAAGACACTTTACATAGGATAAAACAGAGAAAGCAAATAAGAGCAAATAACTAAAATCACAATCCCACATTAGAGATATAAATACACACGATAACCGCAGCGTGTAATGTTCTCTCCTCATTGGTTCTCTGTGTGCCTCATTAACCAATCATCACCGGGCACAGAGGTGGGGTGCTGGTGTTTGCATCACGTGGACGCAGCAGTGGTCTGGTGTGGATGTATAGAAGCTCCGTCACTTTTTTTCTAGTTGATGTTTGCCAGAGCTTCAAAGATACAGATGAGAATCCTCATGAAAAGCAGCAGCATGTGGAAGTGGAGGATGGAGGAGGAGGAGGAGGAGGTTCTTCCTCACTGCAGGGACCAGATGTCAGAGAGAGAGAGAGAGGGGAGGAGTGGTTCTCTCATCCACTCACACTGGCTGCTAAATGCTTCCTGATCCACGAGTTTGTCCCCAAAACAAACTGTTCTCAGTTCGGACCTTCAGAAGAATTCTACTCATTTTAACATCGAAGGTAAGTTTCATTTTCAGCCATGTTGGTTTTTTTTAATTGGACGTCTGTTGCTGATCCATTAACGCGCACGCTACGTCCATGTCCTGGAGGAGAAGTGGAGACGTGATGACGTGAGGGCGTAACGTGATGCTGTGTGATGTACCTCTGCTGCTCTCCCTACATGTTTATACCATGTGTTCATGTTGAAGCAGAGCCAGTCAAACCCAGTCAACATGGAGCTCACTGGGTCTCACATGTCATGTATGTAGCATGTTTGCTGTATAAACAAGTATGAAGCAGGTGCATGTCAAGGATTCAAAATTAAAAGTATATGAGAATACCTTAAAACTTGAAAACAAAGTGATTTATCCAAATCAATGACCCTCATCATCTTTCATATGGTGACTTTAAGGTAGAAAAGTGAATCATCATAATGATAGTTCCACGTTTTTATTCTTTATTTATTTATTACATCTTGATGCTTTTCTCTCTTTTTGTAGTTTTATTCATTTGTATCATTTATTTTTATTTCATCTCTCCATACCTGCCTTTGGTGTTTCCTTATTTGTAATTGATGAGATGAATATCTTACAATGTGTGTGGATGGAGGGGGGTGAATTGGTGGTGGTTATTGATTTTATTATTATTTACTTTTCTATTATTCTGTTGCATCAATCAACTCTGATTGATTGATTGATTCATATTTTACCAAATAATACCTCAAGGGAATGTTGGAACCCATCAGCTATCGACTGATGATAGAGATTATTATAATAGAAATAATAGAGACTCTCTCCCTACGTGTGCATTAATGAGTTTGGGGCAATCCCTTTTTTAAAATAATATACTACTCAAATATGACGTGATTCATTCATAAGGATGTTATCATTGTTGTGTTTGTGGTGTGTCTGAGTTGGTGGTTTTAAAGTAAATGTGTCTCAGATGATGAGGAGGCCATGTCTCTCTTTAAATTTTACTCTCAGGTATCAAGTGTCTGCACCAGAGATGTGAATTCAATGAGCTCGGTGGTTTGTTTGAGCAAGAGACTGTTACATATTTTATTAGAAATCCAATACCATTATGAGCTAATTTCATTACAAGATATTGAGAGTTTACAGTTTCCTGTAAGCTGTGGGTAATTTAATAAGATCAGCACTGAGAATGTCAATATAATAAAGATTTCATAAAGCATATAAATTATGATATAATTCACTGCATTTGTAGGAAGTACTCTGACCATCAATACCTGTAACACAGGGCTAGACTCTGTATCTTTGTTATTTTTCTCTCCGCATGATCGGATGCTCTCTCCTAATGTCAGATAACAACTCGCAGTAAAAATCCAGTTTAATCTGTGTAAATATGATTCATCAGAGTAAAGAATAACTTCGGGAGACATGTATTTCTCCTGCCATGCAGGTCAGGGACGTAAGTGACTGCATCTCGCTGTGTATTTCTGTTCACAGTTTATACATTCTCACTCGCCAGAATGCTCCTTTGTTTTCAGAGACATTAGGGACTGAGTGAGGTCGTCCGTTTTGGACCGAGGCCGACTCTGATTCCATGGGAGAACGGCTGCTTATTTGTTAACACCATAAAGCTCTCACGTGATGAAAGGAAAATGCAATTTGCTTTTCGTTGGGCAGACATGTAAGTGCTCTGAGAGAGGCTTTGTTTGAATTAGCTCCTCTTATCTATGTTATGGTAACAAATATGATTATGCCAAATGTGGCATACAATACAAGGCCTTGTCTGGAGCCATACATGATTGATATCTCAAAGCATGTTTTCTTCTAGTCCAGCTGGACCAGGAGGTCAGCCCAGGAAAACAGGGACCCGGAGGTTCGTGAAGCTGTTGAACACCAGTGTCTGACACTGCATCCCACCATCTCTGGTTATGTTCACACATTAAACCATCAGAATTCTCAGAGTCACTCTGTGCGTGCAGCTGGCTATCTCCCATCAATTTACACTGTTCTTGTGTGTCTGCAGGGGAGACAGACGTGTTTTACTGTGTGTTTTTAAGTGTTTATGAGCTACTCTCCTCCTATTGGTGTATTAGCATGGAGCAGAAAGCAGTCTTGTCTGATTCGGTTGTGCCTTATACAAAAAACAAAGTCTTAAGGCCAAGCCTTTCACTGGCTAACCTAATCCCAGTTCTCACGAGACAGCTTGCCTTTAAATGCACCACGGTACAGGAGATAGTAAAGCCTTGTTCAGGCTTCAAACATTTCTCTTGCTTCACAGGCTGTATGGATATAATTTAATAGTTTTTATATTCAATAAAAATCAAGACAGGTAGAGATGAGCAGCACTGAACTGACACAGTCAATATGATTCATGTAAAGTCTTTTTCTGACCTTGCAGTGAGTTGGGGAGTGAACAAGAGGCTCATTGGGTGGAAAGATAGATTAATATAGATTTTGAATGGATGAAAGAATAAGAGATAAACTATGACATGATTTCAAGTTTCTGTTATTATCTGCCTTCCTTATATGCTGTTTTACTTTGAAGTTTCATACCGTGTGTGTCTTTTTACATCCTGTCTTTGTCTATTTTCCCGCCTTTGTGATCGTCTGCTCCACCCTGATGTGTTTCACCTGTGTCCAGTTGACTCCGCCTTCCTTGTGTATTTGGTTTCTGTGCTGCCGGCCCTCTCTGTTTGTCACTCCAGTCTCATCGCTCTGTTTCCTGGTGGTTTGCAGCTCTCTGCCCTGTTCCTTAGTGTTTTTGAGTCTGGCTGCCTTCCTCTCTTCCTCTGTAAGCATAATATTCTGATTCAATTATCTTTGCTGCACCTATCTGTGAAAAGTTTGCATTTTGTGTCCCAGAAAGATGTTCAGCACATACATGCTGATAAGCTAATGTGGGTCATTTCTGCATCTCTACACTATCAGATGATGGTTTCTTATTACCCATTCTTTGAAACTAAAATAAACGGGCATTAGTGTGAGGTGACAAATCCAGCATTGTGTTGGAGAAACAAACAAACAGGTTATCGGTGTTGAGATTGCAAGAATGATTGATTAGATTTTGATATTTTGGCCTCCATGCAACAGAGTATGGCATAATGGATTCATTTATCAATAGTCCAGATTAATGATCTGTTAAATTTGCTAAATGAGCCACTTTTAAGACAAATATTCATAAGTGAGTAGAAATAGAAGTACTTAATCAAATGTTTCCAGACAGTGAATGGGATTTAACAAGCAGCCTACAGTCAGAACAATATTGTGTATAGCGTGCTGAAGCACTTGGGTGCAGCACAGAAATGTAACTGGATCACATGCTGAGATGCTTATCAACTTCATTTCATCTTTGCATGTGCTCCAAAAGGCACCACCTATCGTGTTTGTTTGCACTTTTAACAAAACGGAGTATAAATCGTAAATGGAGCATGACGTCAAGGTCAGTAAAAACAGTGATAGTTTACCTTTGGAGAGTAAAGAGAGATGCGAGGCAGAGTGGGAGTGACAGATGAAGATAAGTTGGTATAGTTTCACAAGAAGGAAGTCTGGTTTTCTTTTTTCTTATTACTTTCTGGACATAAGGAGAAGACTTTAACCTCGCTCAGCAGCAGATGCTAACATGTAATGCTGTGGGTACGGGAAGTTTTGATACAGAGTGTCTTTGGTTTGAGTTTCGTATTATGGATTGTTTGAGGCCTTGAGGCCAAATTTGTCTCACTGTCTGCAGTGAAGTCCCTCTTGAATCTGTTAAAATATTTTGTGGCTCATGTTATTTGACACAGAGGAAATAAACTGCTAAAAATAGCAGCGTCTATCTCACAGACATGGGTCAAACAGTCTGAAGTGAGTAGCCAAAGAATATTTGGTTAGAAAACTGTCTCTACTATCAACTCTCACTTAAACGTTCACACACATGTGCTTTTCTTAGTATTTCATGTCATTCACTTAACTTTGTTTGTGAAGATGGTTTGCATGGTGACTATGACAACCACAAAACCTGCATTGTTATAGGAGCTAATTTTCTCTTGTTCCATCATTTACAAAAAATATGTCAAGATCCTGTCAAGGTAAACAGTGTTGATGATACTCTACACTAATTATATTAGCTAAATATGCTTTATATGCTAAACTGACTTAAACGCTGAACTATGATATTATCAGAACACTGCATAAGCTTCACGGTCATATTAGCTAAGCATGCTAAACACGCGTAACATAACAGCTAAAATGCAATATAAGCTAAGCTGTGATATCAGGAAAACACCATATGCTAAACTATCATATTAGCTAAGCATGACATGCTAAACTAAACTAACCCTAAACTTGACTTATATGTGTCACATTGCAAAAAATTTTCTGTGAGCCATCTGCGGTGCATATCTGCGGCATGGGAGTTCAAACTACAAACGCCTATTTTACATAGTTGAGTGGCAGTAATAACCTGCTGTCTAGAAACCTTGAAAAGGAGAAATTTCTGTTAGCGAATGATGTACATTATGGTCAGCGCCATGCTAGAAAAAAGCTGTTGTGTTATTATCTTTTATTGTGTGGTGGCATTTTGGGTCTGTGGCTCTGGGAGGATGAAATAGTTATTGAAAGCATGTCCTGAAGCTCTATATCAGGAATAACCTGTATAATGTATGTTTCCAGTAAAAATCTGGTGATGAGGCTAGCAGGTAACAGAAATTATCTCACAGTCAATATCCGCAATATCTTTTTACTCTCAGTTGAAGAAAGTTGTGGTGGGCCGAGCTGTGGTGACTTTCATTGCCCATGCTAATTACTATGTTTTTCTTCTTCCATCTATTTATCATTTCTACACGCCCAAGCGACTTTTCCTGGGAAAGACCTACAGCACTTAACATAGGATGTTTAATTATCAACAGCTTCCGAGAACCAGTTGAATCTAATGTAGATTAATAACAGTTGGCTGTTTGTGGCAATATGTAGATTTCTGCTGCAGTTCATGTCAGTGACTTTGTTTTTTTGTTAATGACCTCCAGAATGTGTGTGGCAAACATGTTAGAAGAGAAAACTAGAAGCAGAACCTCCTAAACCTCTCACAGTGAAATAAATCACATGCATTACTTTAGCTAAAAAAAACCTTTAAAAAAACAACAGGAAACACAGCAAGGAGGATGTGATATAAACCTCCCAGCTCAGGCTGTGTTATGGCTTCACTGTTGGTGATCGGGTTCAATCAGGGTCTGGTGCTGGAGGTCACACAGCGGGTCAAGATGGTGCCATGGTTGTAATGCAAGTGACAAAAGGAGTGTAGAGAAGGAGAGCGGAGAGAAGACTAGACATGGAGCTCTGTTGCCTCCAGCTCTGACGATTATTTTTGCAATCACTGCTGAACAAGAACCTTTTCATTGAAAAGATGCGCCCTGCCTGCACCACTCAGCTCAGCTGTACTCAGCCCAGGAAAATGAGGTGAATGTGGCTGTACCCAGCTGTGTCTTGGCTCAGTGATAGTTTAGTGCAATTAGCGAGAGAGACAAGATCAGGAAACACCCAAAGGCAGTGTTGTCGCTGCTGAGTAACATGATCAAGTGAGTGTGGCTGGCAGTAGCCCTCAGAAGGCCCAGGGAGAAATCAGATGTAAACCTGAAGGATTAACAAAACTCCAGAGCTTGCAATGAGTTAACTCAAAAAATACAACATTCACAAAGGTCAGCAAGTTTGTTGTTGTACCAAAAGCTAGAGTAGCATCAGTGAGACAGTATGAGGTCCCATTGAAACAGTGCATAATGACTACAGGCAGTTGTTGTATATCTGTATCAGTGAAGAGAATGCATGTGATTCCATGTCGATGTATGTTTTTTAGCAGATAATTTAGTGTCATCAAATATTATTATGATTTTCTGTTTTCGCCATGGTGTCACATTTCTAAAAGTCACATTTAATATTAAGACATTTTTCTGTTGTATTTCAGCATTTAGTAGAAACTCACTTATTCCAGATGATTATATTTACTGTAACCTGTATTTCCAACAGTGCTACCACATAGAGCAGAGTCTATGATGGATGGCAAATGTCTGCGAGGGATGAAGACTGAAAATTACTGCACAGGCTTTCCCTGTCTCCATGGCACAGAAATGTTGCTAGTTTATGATGCGTTTATGATGAGTGTTACCTGAAGACATATTGACAGAAACATGACATTGGATTTCTGAGAATGTGTGTATGTGCCCTCTGCGTGTGTGTGTTGGAGGTAAGCACTGCCTGTATTATTCTTCTATCTATTTGTGTTATGAAAGTATGGTATTTTAACTATACGTAGCAGTACTTGAATAGCAGTATCAACTTAGAAAGCCCTAGTATTATGGTTTTTTATTGATTTTCACTTATTTTCACAATTTCTACACCATCAGGGGCGTACATGACAGTCCACTCTGTTTCCACCAAACCTGATATAACGGCAAAGAAAGAACGACAGCTGAAAGACTACTTGTATTTTCACAGATGTAGATATAGTCAGGGTCCTCAATAAACTGGTGCTGAGTGCATACTATAACATGTTGGCTACATTATTACTTTTGAATATAAGTTAGTTATTAATCGTATTCACAGACATCCCTGTGCACTTTGTCCTTGTTAAACTGGTAAGCACATTAACTGCTAAATTATTACTGGAAGTTTTGTGCAGATGTTGTGAGGTTCATGGCAGCAGGGGAGTGTAAAGAAGCTCACACCCCCAACAACAAACCTTTTCTGCTACTTATCCAGATGCTGTACTCGGCCGAATGCAATCAATTGTGACAGGTGAACAGCTGTATTCAATCAATTTGTACTCTATCAATGTCTATTGAGGCATCAATGTAAGCGTTAGCCCTCGTTGTAGCCCTCCATGTTAGATTACCTCCTTGGATAAAGGAGCAAGTCTACCTGTGTGAGTTTAAAGAGCAAGGCACTGGCAAGGCAAATTATCTTATTTGCTCTAAGCACTCAAACTGTAGCTCTCCAGTCCATTCCTCTTGTCTCTTGTAAATGCCAAATGTGTCGCTGCCAAAAGGCAAAGAAATCTGGTCAACCTCTAGCTATTGCAACATTCCTCACCCACTCTGTTGGGTTGTGGAACTGTCTTACTGAAACTTATCAGACCCCTTCTCCCATACTTCCTGTCTGTCCAGTTGAGGAGGTTGGATGAGCCTCCCAATCTCCAACAAATGGAAATTCACTCAACTTTTGCTTCAGCTCAAAAACACCTCTTTTGAGTACAATACTGTTATTTGACTGTTCCAGTAAACGATTCTGTGGTTGTCATTTACGTCTGCCCAAACAAGTGGGGTGAATGTGCTAGACACACTGCTGTCTACCATTCCTGAGCACGCATAGCCAGTATTCATCCTTGATATGAACATCAGCCTTCCTGTCCCTGAGGGTTTGCATCTCTCAACTCACAAAGCCAGTAAAGAATGTGACTAAGTCTAATCCAAAACTGTGCCACAGACTGTCTAATGGTCGCACCACTCTACCTCTCTGACCACTATTTCATTCTCTTCACTGTATGCTGCCAGAATTGCCCAACATTCCTCCACCTCAGGTTTTGTTTTGTATCTTTGCCAATCCTAACCTTTCGCTCACCTGCTCCTCCTCAGTGGTTCCCTCTGTACTACCTCCTCATATCTAATTTTCCTGACAAGGTCACAGATGCCACAGAGTATCTGTATTCTACACTGAGCCCTAGATAGTCTTTATTGACCAAACCTACTCACACTAACCTTCCTCACCCATACTGATCTCTGAGATTGTGAGAGTACATGGCATAAAGCAAACAACCCCTCCAATCTCAAGGGTTATTATTTTTCAGCTGAAAACCCTCAGGCCTCTAGACACTTAGCTGATATCTTGGCCTTCTTTTTTACTGAAATGTTGGCAGCCATCAGTAGTTAATTCTGTAAACCACTCAGAGACAACCAATCTCCCCTACTTAAGGCCACATCACCCACCGCAGTCAACCCTATCACCAAGGGCAATAAGCCAAACAGAAATGCTGCTCTGCTCTCATGCTCTTCTCAGCCTCCTCTGGTCCATAGCTCACCTCCCACCTCCTTCCCTCAGCCCTCTAGCTGAGACTTTGCAACATGTAGCAGTCCCACTACATCTACTTCTGTTTCCCTGGGTCAACGGCACATCACTTCTCTATTGCACTATGTAAGTCCAGTTGCATATGTGTTGGACTCCTTTCCCACCAACCTCTCTGAAGCCATATCTCTCACCATTGTCCCAACGAACAACTGTGATAAATGCTTTACTGGCTTCAGTAACACTTCCAACCACATTCAAACAGGCAGATTATTACTATTACTTTTCTATATACTTTACAATTTATATTCACTTAATACATATTCGGTGCAGTGGTCTTCTAACAATAGAAAAGAATGAGGAGAGAGTCTGCCTCTTAAAAGGAAGTTGTTTCTCACCACTGTCACCAAGTCCTTGCTCATGGTGGGAATTGTTGTGTCTATGTAAATAATATGATAATTAGTACAGTCTAGACCTACTCAATAGGAGACGTGCCCTGAGTTAACTTCTGTTATGATTTTGTGCCATTTAAATTAAACTGACTTGACTAGTTTTGGAAAAAGTTTAAAATAGAAGCACTCACATACATGTATTATGATAAGATATGTGATCCCAGTCATTACTAGCCAGGGCCTTCACTTTGAGACACACACCCAGACCTATAACGTCAGTGCATGCGTTGAGTGAATGTATTTTGATTAGACATTAGATCTCAGTTATTACTGATCCCTCTCTGTGTTAGTTCTATATACCATTTCATCTCTCTCTGCTGTGATTGCTCCCACATGTCAGGCCCCAGGCCTCACAGGCCCACACAGGTCTGCAGTATCTGTGAGTTTGGGGGTTCAGGAGCCCCTGTAATGGGCTTAGACAATCATAGAGTCCCCCTGGATGCAGGAGCAGAATGTACTTGGAAGCTTGCTGATGAAGAGGTTGGTCAGTGGGTGGTGGGATAATGTGAGAACTGTTAAGGGAGCAGTGGGAGAGGGGCATATGGGGCAAAATACGAGGAAAGGGGGATTTAGGCAGACACATTGCCTGATGCTGATGAAAGAAATTTGGGTCATGGGGACACCACATGTGTATGTAAACATCTATACACACTGAAGGTATTGTAGGTATGTATGTTTCCAGTTAGCAGTGCATATATTTGTGTTTAGCGTCTGGGAAAGGTGGATTACCAGTGATTAGTGTCCGTGTGTGTTAAGCATAATTTTGTTTGAGTGAATTCAGCAAAGCCCTTTACATGATGGTTCTTAAAGACAGGATATGTTTCATATATTCATAATAAACACAAAGGAGCTTTGGTTGTCAGTTCTACCCCAGGTGGAGTGTACATCTGCCCAAATGATCTGTGTGGGGAAAAGCACGAGAGGAGAAATGGGGAAAACAGCTGTGGGCGTTCATGAACACACAAAAACAGTCACACCACAATTTTCCACAGAGAACGGCCTGCAGAGTGATCAACAGTTTGGCAATTTCTCCAGCTCATCTTCCTGGCGAGCTCTCCTGAAAGTGGTGGGATGCCAGCGGCATTGGTGGTGAAAGAGACCCCAAACTCTATTGGAGGAGAGGAAGAGGGGGATACATTTAAATCACCATATTTAATTTGTGGCATCTTTTTGGACAGGAGGACTATTGTTTTTTCCAAAGAAAACATTGCTGACTGATTCGAGTAAGGCCCCTGAGCCAGTTGAACATTTTGTTTTTGTTTGACAGTTCTCAACCTGTGTATAATCATTTGTCAAATGACAGGGTTGCATCTCTCTGACACTTCTGTGTTACATACCCAAACCATAATCCAGTATCAATGCTTTTGTTTCTTGAATTTCTTTCTTTTATAATTCAGAACATTTGCTGCCACAGCTTTTTTTGTTTTGCCTGTTACTATTTTGCAAGGTTATATGGTTAGTGTTGTGAATTATCGTACATTTTTTTATCTTAATCCTGAAGCAACGCTAAACTTTCCGTGAACAGCTCCATTCTCAGATAACAATGCTCCGCAATCCAGCCAGCTGAGACAAGTGAGTGAACACAGTCATACAAACTGACAGAAAGGGGCTAAAGATATTCGGTTTCTTCGGTGCAAACAAAACCCCTGTACCATTGTCTGTGATTTCATGGTAACCTGAGAAAGATGTTTGCAATGATTTGATAAGAACAAAGTGTTACACAGGATTTTGGCAGAGGCTCTTTGGCTTCAGTGTCACTAATTTGCACTGGCACAATGAAAGAATTCAGCAGAGCATCCTCATCCAGTGTTGCTGCTAAACTCACTTCTCTCTCTGAGATGCAGCCCTATGTGTGATGAGGAAAAGTTATATCGGCAGTTCATGAATCCTGAAAAAAGAGGCCTGTGGGTCTTTGAAAACAACAGCTCTCTGATACGACACACTGAGTACAGCCAATCCTCCTTGATTCAAACCACGTGTATGAAACAAGATGATGCGTTTTCAGAGTAGTTTATGAAAAACAACAGTTGTGCTGACTGTTGTCAGTGTGGCTCGAGGGTCGGACTGAAAAGCTCATTTTGTGAAAGGGGATCCATTTGCTTATATGAATATTGAGATGGCAAGACCACGGTGGTAAACAGACAGTGCCTGTTTGTTTCAGTGTACAAACATGGACAATCGGATTACCCAAAGATTACTCATGACGGTTTGCACAAAACACACGCTGCTTTGGAAGCAATTAATCATTCACCTGTGAATCTATTCATTCACCCCACTCTAAATTCATTGAAACTCATTATCTTAACAACAGGTTTTTTATTGTGGCTAAACTGCCAAAAACTTGCGTATTCTTCGCCGTTTCCTCTCCACCTGTTAGTGATCTGTTTTATGTGTCTCACGTGTCTTTCCGCCTATAACGGGTTTTGGCTATTGGCAGGAGGAGGCATGTTTAACCCTAACTCTTGTTTTGCCACCCCTCTCCGTCTTTCTGTCCTCTTTTAGACCTAGATGCATGCTGTGGCTTTTCCTGTGAACATATTGCATAGCTTGTATAAGTATCTCCACTACTGTTCTGTAATTGCCCACAATGTCTTCCATATGTGCTTGTTGTATTCTACTTATGTAGCTTCCTCCTCATGATTATCAGAGGTAGAGGTGTCCACGAGCATTATGCTGACTCTGTCGTGTTCTTGTTTCTTTGCACAAATATTTCACAGAGGGGATGTCGCTCTTAGAAGACTAAACAGCACATATCAATAAACTGCAAGCAGATGATATTCATAAGGAAGAAGTGATGTCTGTGCTGTGTTCACTTACCAGTGCCGTCCATGACTTTTCAACCTTAAACATCGTTACAGTCAATTGACCAAAACAAACCCATTCATGCTCATGTTGCATGTTAAGCTTCACTGACAAAACCAGTGTTGAATCCAGTGTAGTGAAGTCCTCTCAGAAAAAAAACGGTTCTGTAATTACAGCTCCTCAAGCCACAGTGCTGTGAAACTCCATATGTTCTTTTATGTTTTTATTTCATTCTCTTGTTTACGGCTCTTTTGTCAAAATCGACCAGAAATAAATCAGATTGTCACTCTCCAGCTGGGCTCAGTTCAGATGGAATTAAGATGGGGTGCCTCACAGTTCTATAAAATGAGTCATATTCAGCATTTCCACTAATATATCACTCTACGCCGGAGGCTAGGAGGAGAGCGTACTTTTGATAGTTTCTCACCCTGAATCAAAGAACCTTGCATGCTCTCACAAGTAACTGACTTTCCTTTCCTTCCTGACTTAAAGCATCTTGTGGTTTGTCTTTTTACATGGCACCATTCAAAATTTTGACTAGATGTATCAATGTCTTTAATCTGTGAATAAGTAAAACCTGTGATTGGAGAAAAACCTGTGATTCAGAAAACGTCTCCCTATTGATATCATGGGCACAGATTCAGAGTAAACATTGAGAGCCATCGCTTCAATCCTCTGTGTTTTCATTGGCTCCCTTGCACATTGAGGAGCTCTACAGCTCGGTTGCCAATTGATTTTTGCACAATTACCAAATGTTTCTATCATTTGCTTATTTTGCTTATGTTGAACATGGAAATAAGTTATTGAATCAGCAGTCGCTGTGTTTCTAGCAGAGAATAAACATTTTCTTTCACTCAACATCGATCCTGGTGTTTGGCTTGCTGTTTCCTACCCCTGCAATGGAAAGGCTGAGCTATTCCTTTATAATTTTCCCGATTGATTGATAAGCATTGATTTTGCATTCTTGCATTGTTTATCTTGCCAGAGATATTTGGGGATTATTGAAACTACCGAAGTCTGTCCAGGAAGGTGTTGCACTGAAGCAGTCCTACTGTGTAATGCTCAACCTTCTCATGGAGTGGGAATGGATGTTGGGATTAGACATTTTTGGAATTCCCTAAGTGGTTAATTGTTTATTTCCAAGGTCTCATCAATTAGTATGGTTGTCTTTCATCCAGATGCATGCGTGTCCCCTCATTCCTTGTTTATTTATACCTAGCTGCACTGTCTTTTTTACATGTCAACCTGAGTGAGTGCTTGAGGTTCAGTGTTTATAATCCTAGTGATGTTTTCACTGGTGTGTAATCATCTAAATTGTATGAGTTGTTGTTTTCTTTACCATAGAATGAGCTGTTTATATTTAAATACTTTATATTTACATTGAGGGGGGTCCTCTCTATGGAGGCCGCCATGTTTTTTTACAGTCGTCCAAACTTGACAAACTAAAACCTTTGGGGTTTTTATGACAACTGAAGTTCACCACAGGTTCTCTTTCATGTTGGGAAGGGGAGGGTGAGGTGAGGAGTATTCAGCTGCAACGTGACACCTCATCTGGAGATGTCACTAAATTCTACACACTGCACCTTTAAGTGATTTATAAGTTATTCCACTGATCTGAGTGTGTAACAAACCACTGTTTTGTCTTTTGTCTCTGATAGGAGCTTGTGTCCAAGCAGCAGAGATCAACTACTGACAGAGGTACTGCTCATACAGAAACTTAAACAGTAAGTGCCACATTATTTAAGCATGCATTCATAATATTCTTATTTTGTTCTTGTATTGCATGTATATGTCTATATATCCTTAGTACTGTATGTATTTTACTGCAGGTACAAACATTATTCTCAGTACAAGTGACAAAAGTTACAATTCAAACATAGTAAGAGCTATATAAGTATATAAAGGTTTTACATTTGTGTAAAAATGCCATCAGAGTTGAATGTAAAAAAGGTACTAAAATCCTTCTATGTCAAGCCAGTCAAGGATACATGTTGAGAACAAGTCTTCAAATCAATACATGTGCATGCATTTACCTCATTATGCAAAGCTGTTTTCCTTGAAACAATGAGCTGTTGATGATGATGATAATGAGTCTGTTGGCCTCCCCTCAGACCTGGCTTGGAAAAAGGTGCCCCCTCACCCCACTTTAGTTCGCTCAATTTCTGGATGCGATCATGATTATTTGATCCCATCATGTTTGCCTCACGGCATTTATTAGTTTCTGTCTCTGGAAGGTGGGACAATATATAACAGTCAAATTAGGTTTTGGGTAAAATTCACATTTTGTCCATTAAAGCTTGCAGTATTGGTGAACAGAAAAATTTGTGGTCACCCCATTATATATTTTTCAAATATAAAGCACTAAGGAGAAGACTGCAGGGGTTTTTGTGAAGGCAGCCGTCAGCACAGCTCTATTGGGTGCACTGTAAGTGTAGGCATAATAGTGGTGATGTACTAAAAGTCCTTAGTATACTGATTATTATCAAATTCTAGGTATTATTACACGTTGGGCCGATTTAGAAATACAGATAACATCTTGATGCTGTATAACTCTATTTGGGGGTTGAGTAGTTGGAAACAATCATTGTTATGTCATCAGTAATGGATCCTTTGTCGAACTTGACCTTTGAATTTGGTTTGATAATATTAATCTGCATCTCTAAATTGAGAGCTAAGGTACGATGTGAAAAACAGGAGAAGACGGGCACAATTATCATAATTTATGTATTTACCTGCAGGTCTTAAGTATATGAACATCAGGCTCCAGATCTTGACTTGTGCCTCCTTCAGGCTCCAGGGTCCCTCTCACATAGTTGATCACAGATCACAGCATTACACATCGGAATATGAAAACATCTTAAGAAAATGTTTTTCTTATGAAATTGTCTTCAAATTAACTTATTCCCCAAAGTTAATTTTGGTGCATTAAGGAATTCTTCACAGTGTGTTCTTCATTAAAGAAGTGGCATTAACAGTCAAATACAGGAAAACAGTCAAAGAGCCTTCAGTGGTGTGTTATGTCTGATTATTTTCATTGAACAAAATTAAATTAAGGTTTGAGCTAGGACTAAGGATACCACAACTGTTTCATTATTGGATTATTTAGAGGATGCTTTCAAGTTAAGTTTGTAATATATGTTTTCAGTTTTCCATTGGCACATTGATCTAACAACACAGGTTTATCATATTTGTGAATTTGAGCAAAAGAATGTTAGACTGGACCATTCAGTCAAACATTTTAATATCCACATTACAGATGCCAACAGCAATTATGGTTTGAATTGGAATTTAGCTTTGATTAACCTGAATTGGAGCTGTCACATCATGGCAACTCTACAGCTAGTCAGTATTTATTTTTCATTTTTATCTCAGAGTGAAGTGTTTTAAATGTTCCTTGCAACACTCATAAGTAGAAAGCTTAGATAACAAAGGTTAGTGAAATGTAAATGCTATATGGTACATATATGCAACAATTGTACAGTTAGCAATAAAGCCACCACAGAAGCACCACAACCATTACAACCTTTGGCCAATGTTGTATATATGCGCTTTGATTCAGTGTGTTGAGGTTTTGTCACAGTCATGCACAGTGAATCATGATAATCATGTTCATGACAGCACTGTCAGACTGGAGGCACAGATTGAAATGCTATGTTGTGGTCTTTGAAAGGGCCAGTGTATATTAAAAAGTTAAATCAGCTTTGGTACTTTTCAGTATAGTTTTATGATTATATATTTATATTTAAAAAGTTCTTAACTGCGCTTGCTAACATAATTCCCAAATCTTCAAATTTTATTGAAATGGATGAATGGGATGTTTGATTAATTTATTTGATACACGGAATACATTAAATAGTATATCTCTGCAGTAGATCCAGGAGGTGAGGTAAAGCCTCTGCTGGGTCAGATATATAATATATACATGCATAGACATACACAAATAGGTTGTCTGCATAAAAGAGTATTTCATAACTCATTTTTATCTCTGGCAATAATGGGTTGTAGTTTAAATGGACCAAAGTAAACTCCAAGGGCATTGAGTACATCACTGAAATGACACCACACCTCAGGCACGCTTTCAGACGTGGAATGAACCAGCTTTTTGGACCTGATCTGCTCTCTTACAGAGAAAAATAACCAAAGACTTAGCAAGAGCCTGCTTAAAGAAACACCTTGTTGTTTTCACAGATTTGTCGTTGTAATATGCTCGGCTTTGTGTCTTTTGTGTGGAGATAAGCTCTGTCCTGCTTGCTTTGGGCGAGGTTGAACATGTTGTTTGGACAGTAATGTGTTGTACTGTAGCCATGATTCATCTCTGTCAGCATCAGCTCTCTTCATCCACTGATGGACTAGTTTGGAAAGTGTATTATCCTGTGACTGATGTAAATCTCTCTCAATATGTGCGTCTGTATGCACATGCACGCATGCATCGGTATGCACGCGTTTATGGACTGGTATATAAGTGTGTAGTGTTTTTGGCTCCATGAGTCATTAGTGCATAGGTTTGATTTGTTTGTGTAGATGTTTTTACTTTAAACAGTTTGCATTGGTTCTCGTAGAAAAATGCATTCCAGAGATTAATGTTGTGTGTATAAAAGTTCGGGTGAATACACCTCATTCCCTTCTAGGTCAGTGCAAGCAGCATTGTCTGTGTTTCATAAATGGAGCGAACCCTGCGAGCTAGTTCAGGCAGCCAACTTGAGCTGCGCTGCTCCAACCATGTGAAACACATCATGTGACATACCTCATTCTCCACCATCATCTATTATACACACCCACCTTATTAGGCAGCCTATTTAAGCAGAGAGAGAAATTCCCCATCAACCCCTTTGCTCGCACTGCTGCTGCAGTATCCCTACCAGTTGCTTCAGCCCCTCCACCACCACAGCAACCACCTGTGGCCTCCGGGGGGTTACAAGTATTTTCTCATCACTCCCACCATATCTGTGTAATCATATCGGATGAGTGATTGAGTCGGAGCCTAGACACTAAACACAAACTATGTTCTAATGCTGAAATAAACAGTTGAACGAGAGTTGTCTGACTCAAATAAAGAAATGGCGTGTTTGGAGAACTGGTATCAAAGTCTTTTGGTATTGTTATGATTGTGTATGCCTGCTGTCTCCTGTCGCTCTATCTTTATATGTTTGTGTGTGGACCACCCAAAGCCTTGAGGTCATAATAATAACAGGTCCACTTCCTTTCAGTGATCATGGCCGTGGTTCCAGTTGAGGGGTAGCAGATGGGATAGACACTATCAGTCCAAATCAGAGGAACAGCAGCCCCTATGTGTAGTGGACTAGTCACAGCTGTGTAGGTTGCTCCCCCTCCCAGTGCCATTATCTAAATTTGCAGAATACCAAATATACTGTCACAGCCCTATATTTAGTGTGAGCGGGTTAATGTTCTTGAAAAGCACCCGCATATAGCTCAGAGGGTTAATCCATCTTGAACCAGATGTGCAAGTTATGATGATGTTGCAATTAATCTTTTTTTGTGTGTGTGTCTCTTGCTAAATGTGGTCTGCTGAAAAATCTTCTTACTGTTTAAGGTTGTTTCCTTTTTTTCGCCTCTTCTGTGTAAACAAATTCCTCTGGTTAGACAAAATTTTCTTTTTTGTGATTATTTTGTGATTCTTCCTCCTCCTGGTGAGCAAAAATACACTGTGGTAATTAATATGATAATATATGTGGTGGCATAATTTTTTCCAGGCATCACTGAGGTCCATGTTGAATTGAGGTCTGAGTGAGGTTTCAGCTGGAAATACTGAAGACAGGCCTAGTACAGTATGTCTCTGTCGGTGCTCGGCCAGTTAAAGAGTGGAAATAATATTTGTTTTTTGGAGAGAGGAGAGCGCTCTACCCAAAGTGAGAACTATTATTATTTGCCCCGATAACTGAGAGAGAGTGAAGCTCTTTTCACCTTAGTGCAGTGTTTACTCTGTGCAGAGCAGCATAGGTTTAAAACTGTGTTTCAAACCACCGTCAGCTCCAGGACAATTATGCTTTTCTCACGAAGCTGGAAAAACAACCCAGCATGGAAAGGCACATTGTATGGGAACCATAGAAACTACTGGGGCACAGTTTAGCCTCAGGAATCAAGTGTGCTAATTTCATCAAAAGGAAATTGCATAACTGAACTACTTATTCTTTGAAACACTGTTTTAAAATTACTCTTCAAATTGGTTTCCCCCAACTCTTATAGGCTGTTTATGTGCGAGGGGCTGATTTATGACACTGAATGACAGTGGAGCACTCATTTGTGGTTAAACTGGGTGCAGTGTACTACTGAGATGCCCATGGCTGCCAGTCACCCAGTCTGTCTAGACAGGGTAAACACCAGGCTCTGTCGACCTGACGACTGACAATCAGCAATGATTGGGTTTGTGGGATGTGATAGGCCACTTCAGTTAAAATGACTGACAGCTAGTGGCATTCTTTGTGTGTGTTTGGTGGGTGCTGTACCATCTGCACACGCTGCTATAAAATGATCATCACAAAAAAATTCTCATAAATGTCAGGTGGATACAGATACAGTGATTCAAAAGGCATCTATCTGCGCTTTACTTTTTTGGGTCAGGAGAAGACCCTGTCCCAGAGCCAACAATAATACCCATAATGCAGCTGATGACTCATACTTTGAAGGCAGATAACAAAGGCCGTGGGACCTTTCCGGGGAAGTGTGTGTTGGTTTTGATTTGCTCTGAGATCCTCTGATCCCATGTCTTCCCCGCTGTGCTTGCTGCTGTACCATGTCTGGTGAAAAGGGCGGATTGTGATGGTAATTACTTTTGTTGTTATTTATGTGTTTTGCTTGTTTGCTTGTGGAGTTGCTGTGAACTTTGTGGGGGCAAGATCCCATGGAGCGCCATGGAAACGCCTTCACAGCCTTGGCACTGGATAACAGGTATCCATACTTTCATTATTACGCAGATACAAATGCATAGACACTCTCATATGCTCAAATCCACACACAGATGTTGTTTTTATCCTTCCACAGTTGTTTCTCTCAACACAGTTAAGCATTTCTTTACATTACTGCGTTCAGTGAAATTAATTGCTCAAAAAGAGACAAGCTTTCTAAGAACTACAGTATGATTTGCCCCGTCTGCATGATGAATCATCGCTCGCATTTCTGTCTTGAGAGAAAAAAGAGCCTGAATGGGCAATGACTGGAATTTGTGTGCTGCTGATTGAAGCAGTATGCTGTAACATAAAACTTGTTTTTGGCAATATTGTGCTAGAATGAAATCAATTTTGTATGCATGCACCACTCCCACTGTTGTTCGTTAATGGGGAGAAAAAATCTCATCTGTTTTTGAAGAATGGATAAGCAAAGCAAACACAAAAACACACCCTGTGGGAGAACGTGCCAGGAAAATGTTTCTGGTTAATGGCCAACACTGTGCCACAGTGAGTCACTGAGTAAGCATCAGCACGGAGATCAGCATCAGTTTAACCCACAACACAATGCCACAGGCACCCACAACTTCTTTGCTCCTGCATTCAGCTTTAGGACGTACTAACCTGCTGGTATCTCTCTGCAATTGTGTTTCTTAAAAAATAAATCCCTCCCAGTCTGTGTGGAAAGCTCTGTCAGAGGCAAAGATCAGTTCCAGCACAATCTCCTTCCTCTGTGTGCCAACCTCGCTCTCAGTCCGACTGATGGGAAGAGGAAGTGAGCGGTGAAAGAGGAAAACAGTTTGTGTAAAAGAGATTAGGGGCATTACGACTATACTTGTAATAGCAGTTTTAAGTTTGCACATTGCAGCGACACTGAGATATTAGTGTGATTTTTCTGCAGCTGAGGGTTAGCAGGTTCATTGCACATTGCTGCTCTGTCTACAGTCAGGCCTGTGGGGTTTGGTGTTGGCAGACTTCTCTGCTTCTTAATGATGCTTGGCACAAACAGTCAAGACACAGGTTTGGCTCAGGTCAAAGGAGATTACCTTGACACTTGCATTCAGAGCTGTGAAGGCAGAATGTACACATACCTGCACATTTGCATCAATGCAAAAAAACAACCCAACCTAGTTAATATTATTTAACGTAACATTTCGGGGTTCGGTTTTAAACCCTACTTCTTTTCCTCATTTCCTTTTTAGAGTGACCAGCATACGATTGGAAATTCCTTCTCTTCCTTGCTTTGATGCTCAAGACTGAGCAGTATTTATTTTGTCCACAAGGGGGTAGACATTCAGCACACATATTTAGTGCCTTTTTTTCACTGTCCAAGCCTTGGATCAGTTTCAGGAAATGATGGGGACACAGTGAATCCTATCTGACTTTGTTGTATCTGAGTGTTTCTTCATGCTGTGTTTTGGTTTTACTTTGAACATTAGAGTTGTTTGCCTGAATTCAATTGCATGCACTCTCACCCCTCAATGCCCCAAACTGCACTTCATCACAACACAGTGTGACAGAGGGCTTTTAACATTCAAGAGGACCCAGTCATTACCTGTAAGGACCTAGTTATTACCCCGTCAGCATCTACTTATCTTTGTCATTTCCTATGTAGTTTCATCGTTAAACCTTTTAAGTATCAGACAGGCCCTGCTTCTGATTAAATATTCAGAAAACAATATGAGTGACAAATGTCGTAAAGTGTATTTTAGAACATAATGAGATCAGTAACCATATGTCGTTTTTCCCTCAAGCACATACACATATGCTGGATGGCAGCACCGAGGGAAATTAGGATTAAGAAGGAATTTCAAGTTGTCACACATCTTGAGAAGATCAGCGTTGACTCTCAAATCCTCTGTTCATTCTTTACTTTATGATTTTTTTCCATGCAAACATAATGTCCTCATCAGTTATCATGACCTTCATCAACATTGGATGGAAGGTAATAATGTACACATTTGATGTTTTCCAACATTCTTCAGTTTATGTTGGATATGCCATTATTATGTACACAAGCTTAACTGTAATTGGTAACAAAAAAATGTAAAGGTAATGAATCAAGTTGAGTCTTAACAGTGGGGATGTTTTTGTGTAATTTTTCTGTTACACCTTCGGCCAAATATGTTTCCAGTGCAATGGGATTCTATTAAGTAAAACTAAGAAGTAAGAGTTAGACTGAAGTATTCTCGACACAATCTTGGATTAGAGAGATGGCAATGTGTGTTATATTGTTAAAGCTAACCTAGGTAGTTAGGGGTAAAGTGCAAGAATTTGAAGAGGTGTGGACACCCTTAATGGACTCTCTCAAGCAACAATAGCTTGTACTTATCTGTAAGGCTATTGAGTGTGACAATTTTATTTTACTTTTATTTTATTTGTATTTATTCTTTTGTATGTGTGTGTATGCAGCAAGGTCTGCCTGAATTTCCTTGTGCAACTAGTATGGTATGTGTCGATGTGCTTTTGTATGTTTTTATTTAAAAATCTATAAAAAACATTGTTCAAAAAAAACAAGTACGAGTTTTATAGGTTCTGTTTCATACAAACTGGTTCAAGGACTGAGAGTCCATGTGAAAAAACATGACGTATCTGAACCACATTATCTTGTTGTTTTCACATTACATATAAAACTAGGATGGCATGTCAGGCTCATACTTCCACCAAGGCACTAACAGTCCCCTTACATTCAATCAAGCTGCACCAAATTTCACACACTCATCAATCATTTCCCTAAACATCAGTTCCCTGATAACATTTCCTCAAGACCCATGAATTATTTTTTGAGAAACCTGTGAAAATGTTGAAAAACACCACAATGTTAAAGAAAGTGGGGAAAAAAGTCACTGATCCACCCCCTGATTTGGGTCAGCACCAATATTTAATGGGTTCTTCCCTGACCCAAACTGCATCATTCCAACAAGTTTTTGTGTAATCTTGCTTGTAAACAAACCAACCAACAATTGGATGGGGGTTGAACACATAACCTCCTTTGCAAAGGTAAATCAGAAGTTTGAGTACAAATCAACATTAAGTGTGTTAAGGCCACCATGAGCCGCCAGAGCAGCTTCACTGTGCCTTGTCTTTGTTTTTCCAAGCCTCTGGGACTCTGCAGGAGAGATGGGACGCCATTCTTCCAAAACATATTACCTCATTTGCTGTTTTGCTGTTGGTTGAGACTTCTGTCTAACATTTCCATCCAAAATCTCCCACAGGTGTTTGACTGGGTTGAGATTTGTGTGGAGAAGGCCCGCAGCTTATGTGTTTTCATACTCAAACCATTCGTTGACCCCTTGAGCTCCGAGTAGAGGCATTTGTGATGTTTTCTCATTTTTTGCAGGTTTTCCTTCAATTTGTCACCCGTCCATATATGTGTTATAAGGTCATGCCATGCATGTGATCAGCAGGTCAGGAGAAAGTCATGTCAAATATTGTGTGTGTGTCTCGGATGGGTGCAGGGGATAACTGATTTATGAATGCGTCTGTAGATATATGAGGCCCTGCACTTCCTCACACTCGTCCAAAATATTCAGATGCACTGTTCTCTCAGTGTTTTTTTCCAACGCTTATTCCTCCACCAGGATCCCGCCACGCCACTGCAGTCATATCTCTGCTTTGTGTTTAATCCTGAAACCTTTTTGTCCTATTGTTTCTGGAACCACAATTCTCCTATTGTCCCTCTACTGTCAGTCCATTGTGACACGTTCCAGCTATAACTTTCAAGAGAAATTTGTTGGCTTGTATTGGCAACATTCAAGTCTGTGTTGGCTGGATTGTACTGGCAGTTTACTGGTCTCCGAGTTCAAACCAGGGACGACTCCTGCAGTACGTTAAGGTGGCCTGTTTAATCTCTTAAACCTGGTGGCTGAGGAGCTGGACAGACAAAGCCAAGACTTAGCTGCTCTGTTTGAATAAAAACAAAATGCTTCTGTTCTACAATAAGGTCCTGAACCAGTACAATCAAATATGTTTTCTATGTATTTATTGCCCTTTCTATCATCTAGTGTCACTCGTAAAAGAGGCCTATTGTTTTTGTGACCTGCTTTCACCTTTTTCGTATGACATCATTTCATCAAGTTTCAAATTATCTCTCGAGGCATGAACTCACTTTAAAAACACACTGTGGAATTTCTGCTACTAGGCCACTGCATTTTCGGATCTCACACCCATGAAGAAAAATGCCATTACAGTTGACAAAGGTGCATGCACTGGCAGTACATCATACTTGTTTGAGATTGCATTTTCAGTGTAAAGACACGCTGGTATGTTTGTAATAAGCCTAATCCGTCTTCATTTGTGTTTGAACTTGCTGAACTCCATTTTAAGATTCAAGCTCCACTGATTCACACATCAGAAAGCCTGGACACGTGCCATCCATAATTCACTCAGCTTTTCCGTTCATGGTCCCATTTAAAGTTGCTTTTATAACATGGTCTCAGTTAGGTACAAAAGCAATCCTGGTTTTGATTTGAATATATGGATTGGCTGCTTACTACTACAGATATGTGGAGGAGTGGAGTGTTTTTCAGAGGTTGTGGGGTGTGGTGCACTCATCCTGCCGCTGTATATTGTTTGCTTGTCATTGATGGAACAACACTGATGACTTGGCGTGCGCAGTAAATGAACATACATGAGCATTTGTACATATTCTCCCCCCCCACTGATAGCTGGGCTGTGACAGTCGGCTCATTGCTGACTTTTTTCACTAAAGCGCTCGCGATCACAACTAACGAAGTTCACTAGTGAAAAACTGGGTGTTGCTTGACCTTGACCAGGGTGTGTGAAACCACTCGAAGTTGGTGTGAAAGCGAAAGACAAGGGATGATAAATCAAGCTCTGGGAAAGCGACCTGCTGCTTGGAGTCAAAACAGAGAGAGTTACTTTCCGTGATTAATGATCGTCTAAGGACAAAATATAAGACATGTTTGAGAGTGGACTGCAGAGAGTGAGATCACCTACTGTGTTTGTTTTGGAGCGTTAAAGGAACAATACGTTCTCTAGTCTTCTACAGATGGAATTTGGAGCCAGGTCGGTGGCTCAGGAAGATCCAATCATTCCGTTGTTATCTGGGCGAGCGACAGTGAAGTAGCCTCGAAGACAGATGGTAGACTTTCGTGCACCTGGGACACGAGTCCGCAGCTACAGTAGTCCGGTGACTGTTGAATAAAGTGAAATATTCCTGGAGCAATCTTTCAGTAAGTTATGTAAGAGGTAGAGGTGGAAGTAGCCTCTAGGGATGTGTATGTGCTATTGCAAAAAATATGCATGCCATCATGCCGAGGGTGCAGTATTTTTGTCATCTGTCAAGTTTTGGCATAGTGTTGCTGAAGTAAAGACTTGCATCAGATATTTGCCAGATGATTTTTTTAAACGAAGCAGAGAAAGGGAAGTGGAAAGAGGAAAAAAAGACCAATACAAATGACAGAGGCTTAAACGGGGACATTAATAAATAAGAGGAACTACTGTGGACTGAGGCGCTGGGGTCGCTCATGTAGCTGTTGAGCATTCAGCCTGAATATCTCATTTATTTAAAGAGCTGTTCAGTCCATTCTAGCGGGTTTGGGGTAAATGTCTCAGCACATGGGTGTGAAGTAATGAAGTGGACTCATGGAAAATGTCATTTAACTTCCATTTAAGTATTTAATGCTTGGCTCCTTTCTCCAACTGGTTTTAACAGCCATGCACATAAATATCCATGTATGCATTAAATTGTGAAATGATGTGTGCTGTTGTTTTTCATCAGCGTTTGTTTGTCTGATAGTTTGCAGCATTACACTGAAACTTCTGGACGTATTACCATGAAACTTGGTGGAAGGATGTGGTATGAGCCAAAAAAAGCACCCATTAAGTTTTGGTGAGAATCTGGTTCAGGCAGCAGATCAAGGGATTTCTTTTCCACTTTAACATTACAAGCTTTTAAGCATTTTTTAACACTTACGTTGATTTCTAAGAATAAACCAGGGACTGATATTTATGACTGTGTGCAATTTGATGCAGTCCAAATAAAAATTTTAATAGTTTCATAAGGTGATTGGCCTTGGTGGAATTATGCTCCAGCATTCGAGTTGATTTTATTCTGTCCGTCAGTCTTTAGCTCTATTTCTTCAGTCTTTTAGTCTGTCACTGTAGCTTTATGATTGTTAAAAAACAGGGAGCAGAGGGTTAATGGTGGAGACCAGCTTCCTTGTTCTGTCACAGATTTGGGTTTGGCCTGACACCAGACTGCAGTCTGACATTCTCACATCATCTGTTCAGGGAAATGAAGTGACAACAACAAAGTGATTGTTGTTACGATGGGAACCCACACACTAATAAACCATGTATATAGTTGCCTATAATCTATCGACTCAGCCAGTTCGTACTCCCGGTTGGTCTAAAAACAGTGACAGTGCTGCCACATGCAAAGAACCTCGATGGGGTTAAAAAGGTCGAACAAAATCAAGGCTGTCATCAAAAACATATTCTGTTTTCCGTGAATCCAGTCCCATTGTCACAAATGAGTTACATGCTCATTCAATATTTTGTCAGTGCAGTCGTGCAGCACGTGTATTCTGTACTGTTCACATACTCCTCAGTCTGTCACCCATTCAATGCAATAAAGACCAGTTGTCTGCTTTTGCCTCTTTTGTATGACACAGATCCAAACTGAGGCTCCATTTATTAACAGCTCTGTGCTGCAATAGTTTACAAGCCCAAGTTAAACCCAGAGGTTTAACTTTAATTCAATTTTTTTTTTATTTTGCTTCACATTTGCTTGTGAAAAGAGCAATGGGATTACTTTTTATGAAATGTGCCACACAATTATATTTTGAAGGGTTTTACTGTGAGAAATGAAAACTTCCTACTGTCAGTGAAAACAGGAGGCTGACAAGCCACAGTATATGTCAAGAGGCAGCTCCATGCACTGACCGGGCCCCAGCCAGTGTAATCTGGATTACTGTCAGCATGGTCTTTGTTTTTGTGGTTGGTGAAAACAGGCTCCTCTGCAACTTTTCGTGTATTGAAATCATACTGAGTGGAGAAGTGTCCTCGGGGCCTTTTCATTGAGGAAGCGGCGGAGTGCAATTAATGGCATTTAATAGCGCACACATGCGTGTGCTTTTGCAGGTGTTTACCTTGTCTCACTTCTTATTGACAGCATGTGGAACGTGACCAATAGTCCCAGGTTTCAAGGCTGAGGCAGTTTGATGTTAAGATATTATATGTGTATCCTTGGTAAACTCTGTATCTGTGTGTATGCACTTGCACGGCTGCTGCTCCGTGTGCACCAGTGATGTCAGTCATTAAAGTTCATTATACCTGGTGTTCAAATAGCTGGTAACAGCTACAGTAACAGCCTGTGGCAAAATAAAATGTGGACTCGTAGCATTAAATTCAGAGTCTGTTTTCATTTGATTTGGATGTTTTTCAATTCCATCATATCTGCCACGATTGAAGCACTCATTGCACACAACTGTTTTCATTCCAGCTTTCAGCTTGTGATCACAGGTAGTGTTCTCACACAGGGTTTGTGTACTCATGGATTTATTGCAGAGACACTGTATTTGCAGTAACCTTTTCTGTTGGACTATAACCTGTGTCAGTATTCATTTAGAATAGGGGTCATAATATGTAAATACTTTGTATGTTGACATTAACATTTTATTAAACTGGCAGAGGCAGCTTCTAGAAAGGAAATGCATATTTTCTTTCTAGTATTTAAAATATATAGATGGCTTAAAAGTAATCAGAATATGGTGTCTGCTATGCTGTGCTTTTGACCATGTGTCTGTGATGCAGGCGTGTGTGTGAGAGGGAGAGAGAAAGGGAGAGAGAGAGGGAGATGATGGGGCTTTCGAAGACATATCTAAACATTCTTGACATTAGGGCCCCAGCAGTCATCAGGGGTGCATCTCTCAGACATGCTGAAGTGTAACACTTTGAAGATTATGACATACAATGCAATAACACAGATCTTTTTTTTCCATGTTATTACAGTTTTTTTGCAGAAGTATTCAGGCTCTGCACATGGAAGCTATTAGCCTTAGGGTTTAGGAGCTCTTTTCCACAGAGAGAAAGGGGGCTGGAGACCATCTATACCTTATGCCCAGGAGCTTGTTTTTCCCTGAAGCCCCCCTGTCTTCTCTGTGGAGGAAAGCCTGGTTTTATTTTGAGGCTAACCATTAAAGCGTGAAACCTGGCCCAGCAGAAGTTATAGAAAGTAGTCTTAAAAGAAAATTCCACTTTAATCTTGCGTATAGGTTTTTTAAAAATGCATTCATTATTCTTCCTTCTATGGTGGGCTGCCGTCCCACCACCAAGATAACTTCTCCCTGCAGACGAATGAAGTCCTGTTCTTCATGTCCTTTTGTGCACATCATCTTTCCATCCTGGACTTCACACCTAAATTCAAATCCAGCTTTGCCATGATGGAACATCAACCCTGTCTTGCCTCTCAATTAAGAACCATCTGTGTTCGCCCTTGCCCATCCAGAGATAATCCAACCAGCTCTGCCTGGCTGCTGGAGTGAGTGGTCCAGACTCAGCAAAGCCTGTGAGGAAGAGGAGAGTCATAGAAAGTCCATCTGGACTCCATCAGCACTAGGTAAACAGAGCCAGATCCTACATGGAGCAGTGGAGCCAGACCTTGGCTCCCACCCACCATCACAAAAGACTTCGGCAATGGCTCAAGATACAAAATGATACACACATTGTTATTAACTTAAACCGTGTGCAAAAATGCAAATCTGCTCAAAACTTGATGTGCATACTATCATCCCCGTGCCATTTTAGTTTAGTCTTCCAGGGGGAACAGAGCAGTTGTGAAGAGGAGTTTGTGAAGCATTTAAACCGTTTTACTAATGTCTGCTGCTTCACTGTTATCCTGGCCGCTGCACCTACAACACATTTGCAGGTGCTTACCCCGTCACGTCAGAAAAGATTTATTTACACCATTCATTGGAAAGAGAATTAGACCAACAATGGTGTACAGAGGTGGAAGAAAAGGTGTTGAAATATGACATCATAGGTAATTTTCTTAAGCTATAGACTAAGTGTAGCAAATGTAAGATAACAACTTTGCTGTGTCCTTACATGACCTCCTCATAATGTGTGTAAAATTATCTCCACAGTTGATTTAAAGCAACATTATGCAGATATTTTACCTTAAAGGAAAAAAGCTTCGTAATCATTTTGATGGTACAGTGACTTTTAATAGGGAGAGTGGTTCCCCTTTCATTCCCATGCCTCGCTCCAAACACCTGTTACTGCAATATATAACTCTACTGAGTAGGTAAGATATCCTGCAAGAAGTGCCTAACTGAATAATCGTCTGTGGTTTAAACGGCCTGAATCAGGCCCAGCTACTTAAAGACCAAAGCCGATCTGTTAACGAAAAAATTAGAATAGGATTTATTTCTGATATTCTGCGAAAAAAAAACTTTAACATACCAAGAATTCCAAATGGAGTTGGGCTTGTTTTATCCAATGACACCTTGTCTGCTTTGGGAAGTTGGGGATCATGGAGAATATCCACCGTTTAGTCCTGTTTCAGTCCAGCAAGCAGGACTATGCAGTCAGAGTTCAGGCCAACCAATTGTTACATGGAAACTGTCGACCCGCTCGGACCCGGAGCCCAACAGATTTTACTACTACTGCGGCTGCAGAGGCTGCTGTTGCTCAGTAAATGTTAAAAACCTGACTCCACTTACACTCAGCATTTAAAAAAAAAACTTTATTTATACCAGAAGATATGCACAAAATGTAAAGTACTCTGTGCTGTGTGCTGACAGTTATAATAAAGGTTCCTGTCCAAAACAGAATGAAAGAAAATATGTTTTCAGTTTATACAGAGACAATATTTAACTTCTGTTACTCGCAGGAAATATCGATAAAACAGATTTAAATGAAAATGAAAATAAAACAAACAGGACTTAAATGTTGAAATAATATAATGTGAGGAATATACGAGGAGAAAACCTTATATAAGTGGAGAAGGAAATAATTGTGTCCTTTCCACAATCAGGAGATTCATATACAATTTTTCTATTTAGTTAAGTATTTAGTTCTGATAATGATTTTGTGAACTATAAGTTCAATCAGCTTGTTGTTTACTGGACAGAAGTGACAGAGAAGAAATCAGATGATCGTGATGATTAACATCAGCTCTGGATTATGAAAATAAAACAGCTGTAATGTTTTTTTATACTGCATTTACGTGGGTGTGTCCAGGTGCAAATACAAGGTTGTGTTGCTACCGCAAAGAATTGTGGGGTGGCATTTTCCTTTCATAAAAGATGATCTGGTGTTATATGCCAAAGGAGATAAGTTAGGAAGCATTGAAGGTCCTTTCCTTATCATTTAGAGAATTCAAACAGCCTTTATTATGGCGGATTCTGAAATACTTCCAGGTCATTTCACTTAGTTAGGAAGGTTCCACAGCAAAGGGACTTTCAGAACGCAGACGTAATGTTTCTTTAATGCTGCCATCTTGGAATTTCATGAATTGGGTGTCTCCACCTGAATGTCTGTGAAGCTTACATTAAGCTGTGAGGTATGTAAAAAGGGCACTGAAGTAGAATGAAGTAAAACAAGTTTCTACACGCATTCGGATAATACCTGTCTTTCTATTCAACCCCGCCATCACAAAAACAACAGCCTTTTTCTTTCAGCACTCCATCTCCTAGCAGCCGGTCGGCACTGGGTACTTCTTCCTGCTATCATATATCAGGGTAGTCCAGTGTTACTTCATGTTCAACATCAACGTTAACTGTTGGCCTTGTTGTCACACACTGCAAGGCTGGACATTTCCACTCTGTGAACTCTACACTTCATTACTCTAGTATTTTATTGACTTGAGATTTTTTTTTTTTCGATTTCACACAGGGAGATTAACTGTGCCGGCCCTGCTCTCACTGCACATTTGATCTTTTGTTCTATGTGGTGATCAACCTTGGAAGGGGAACAAGTGGCCATAAAGAAGCTAACTGCTCTGTGTCCTGTATGTGCAGAGATTTATTGTAATAATCAAGTTGTAAGCGGTCATGGCCAGGGCAGCTACATATGGAAATACGCAATAGTAATAATGATAATGGGCCTCCTTTCTAAACACTGACATCCAGCCCAGTCTCTCATTAAAACAAGTAGGGACCCCAGCGGTTTGTATTGCAGACAACTTTAAACCTCCACACTTGGAGGTGCAGGATGGTTTGGATTGTAAATTAGTACTCCTCTGGAGTAACACTGTTTTTGGTAAGCACTTCCATTGGGAGCCCGCTTCCAGACACTGGAAGTCGTTTGAGGTTAGGGGCAGACTGGGCAGCTGGCCTCTGCTTGTTTCTCGGCTTCACAGGGTTTGTGAACCTCCAGTCAGATTGCTTTAACCTTCACATTAATATGCAACTGGAACGGATCACCACTACATCACTCTGCATTACTAGATTTTATTTATGGCTTTGAATCATTGGCACTCTTAGCTAAGGCCGGGCCTATTTGAATCAAAAGGGGTCCGCCCTCCGAAGGGGCCTTGACTAATTGCAACTGGCAAAAACTGACAAAGGCCACTACAGCTAACAGGCTACATGTTTTCTTTATCTTATCAATTCTGCCAACACTGAACTATCCCATCCATCCTGCCTTCGTATTATCTGTGACAGAGTGCCCCCTTCACATCTCTGACAGGACTCCGTCATAAACCCCTTAACAGATATTATTTCTTGAACATTAAATTGAGCAGCTTATTGTTTATTGTCTGGTTAGACACCACTTATATTTTATATACGGTATTTTAGTGATGATGGTGAGTTGGACCAAAGGTCTGAGTTATATAACAAACAAAACTATGAAACAGCAATATCATAATGCACCATCCATCCATCCGGGGGGTTAGGGGCTGGAGCCAATCCCAGCTGCTTTAGAGGCAGGTTACACCCAGAGTTTACATAGAGAGACAAACAACCCTTCATGCTCATATTCACACTTACAGTTAGTCTTCAGTCTCCAGTTAACCCTCATCTGCATGTCTTTGGCCTATGCAGTCTGAGTACCTGGAGAAAACCCATGTAGACACAGGGAGAACATGCAAAATCCACAAAGAAGGTTCCGGGGCCGAACTACAATTTTTACTTCTGCACCACTGTGCCTCCAACTTCCATTTTCTCTAAATCATAATACATTTTTTAATATTATAATAGTTGTTGACAGGCAGGGCGGGCCCATTGGATCTGCGGCAGGCTGTACTTTATGGCCCAGCATTGCTTATGTTGTTAAATGAATTTGAATAATCTGATCCGTAAAACTACGTGCAACACCCTCTTACTTTCTGCCTCAGTACATAAAGGACACTCCCTTATATTTTTCGGAGCTACTTGTCCTCACTTGCCCTGTCTTTACAGGAAAGATGGATGGTAACTTAAATAAGATGTATTTTCCAAACCTGCCTCAGCTTCCAATCGAACGCAGGTTTTTGCATTAAGACAGGAACTTGGAAAGAGTGCTGACAATCTAGATCATGGCTGTAAATATATGAAGGGTGAAAACAGTGGAAGAGACAAGGAAGCAGAGGGAGTGAGTGTAAGAGAGGATGTCTTGCTGTGGGTGTGTACATATATCCATATGTATGCATTTAATTTCTCTGTGCCATTACCTTTTAGCAGGGTGAGCACTTCACTGCTGCTGAGGGGCTATTAATACCTTATGCAAACTACACACACACACACACACACACACACACACTGCTGTATGTTTTCAGCTCAGTGACATTGATTGTTTTATTATTTGGAATAGATGCATTGGCTGGGAATGTGTTTGGTCCAGCTCCAAGGCAGTTTTAAATAGGGCCTTTCTGATTTTGGACACTAAGTAGTATTTCATATGCACCTTCAGTTAACCTTACGTAACCTTAAGGGTCCTTATATGTCCCTGTAGATCAACTAAAATGCAATGTATGAGATGATAGGGAAAATGTTTATCTGAGGCCTCTTAACCAATGAAAAAGGGACATTTTTAAAGAAATACAGATTAGATATCAATATCTAGGTTAATGAGGCATGTTTAGCTTTTATTGCATTGCAAGAATTAAGAGCAATTTACATTTCAACAGAAAATTATTATAGCTTTGTTAGTTTCTATTTAAACCCCTTAAAAATATAAATTTGTGTCAGTCTTTTGCAGCAGGTAAACATCAAGAAGTAAAATCCAAATTGATAATTATTGGAAACTCATCTCACAGTTTGAGCATGCAGGTCATCTTAAGCCTAAGCACCATAAGTCTCAGTCATTCACCACATTCCTGTGCCACCAAGACTCCAAATTACTGTAAACGAAAACAAAAGCCACACCGTGGCAACGGAAGGGTGTCAATTTGGACAGGAAAGAATTTATTTGAACGTGACTAGAGTTTCTCTGGCTCCGCTCCCTGGTGAGGATGTGGAGAGTTTCTGTCTCTGGTTACTCCGTCCCTTGACTTGTATGCCACATGCACCCCAAACAATAGCCAATTCATCCATGGCTTTGTATGTCTGCAGCAGGAGCCAGGAAAGAAAAACACCTCAACTCGCACCTAAGTGAGAATATTGTGAGATATTGTGGATGTACCTATAATCATGTATAAAGAGAGTTATCTAGTTTTTTTTAAGCATAGCAAAATTAGGAGTGAATTTCATGAAAAAATGTCATCAGCATTAAGCACACGACTAATGATTTAGAAGGAATACCATGCTTCGATTTGATCTATTCATCAATCAGACTCGAGTAGCCAAAATCATTCAGGAATTATCAAAAATGATGGAATGGCCCAGTGGACCAGGAGTTAAAGCACTAACCATGATCTGGAATATCTTTTGTCCACATTCCACTGGGAACCTGGGTTGCTTGTCATTCTATCTTCATCTCTCTCTTTTCATTGCCTGTCATCGCTCTACTATCAGTAAAAGCGTAAACATTGTAAACATCTAGTGAAATGCACACTTTTTAAATTTGGTTAAAGGAAAACACGTATTAAGTTGATTACTGGTGTCAGCAGATTGAGAATTAAGAGATGCATCCCTAATGACATTCTTTTATGCATATCACCAACAATCTCCCTCTGGTTAGCTGGTATGATCCGATTCTTATCTGTCTCATATTTCTGACTCTCAGAAATATCTGGGAGGCCCTGCAAAGGAGCTGTGACCTAAAATGTCATGCCCTTCAAATGAGGAAACCAGCTAAGTTTGTTTTTTCTTCTGCGCAGCTTGCGAGCATGACACCCATACATGCACTGTGAAGTTGTTTTTCACTCGGGCAGCATAGAGAAGTAATTGATTCACAGCATCTTGTGTGGACACAGACTGTAGGTTCTGTACATGTGGGGGCAACAGGCTCAGGTCACACTCCAGAATAATAAACCTATATGGGGGTGATGTGTTTGAACCCCACTGGACAGTCCCCCCTTCTTCTCTATTCTTCCCTCCCCAAGGTTCACCTCCAAAGCCCAGGCCAGAGAGCGGAGGTGATGATGGGCCCCAGAGTTCCCCATAGGCCTCCCTTACTGGTCCCACCCTGAATGGGTGTCTGTTCCCTGACATCTCCGTCTATCATCACCACCCCATCAATCCCGTACCTCTGTGACCATTCCTGCAGAGACAGGGCTCCACTTTGTCCCAAAACCCACCCAACCTCCCCACTAGGCCCTCTGCCTCATAGACCCCACAGTGCATAGGTTGTGACAGCTACCTGACAGCAGAGGCCCCTAAATTACAGAAATTTTAGTCCAAGCCTCCATTTGTCCCCCAATGCATCAAAACACTATTGCCAGAAGCACCAGCTTCCCCCAGCGTATCTAAATACCATGTGTCTGTCCAGGAGAGAGAGACCATCCCCCACTTTGTATATCCATAATGGAGCCCCTCTACCTTGCTTTCATCCACATCAAGGTTCCCCTGACCCAGTAAACGCCTGCATGATCAAGGCGTCTACAGGGAATAGAGGTGGATGTTATCATAGCATTCCAGCCCATGTGAAAGTATGCCAATTAGCATAGCTGGAGAATGTTGTTTTGGTAGCCTCTTTTACTAAGCCCCCTTCCCAATGGCAGGCGGGGCCCATGTGGCCGGCTTCTAGCTGTCACTGGAATTGCTATTCGTGCTGAAAATTGATACTGTGTTGCAGGGGCTCCTAAATGTATTGCACAATCGGAAAGGAGTATAAATTCTACAGTAGGTGGCATGTAACCAGTCCTGTCGGTGTCCAATATGACTCAACAACAATTCCAGCCTTATAGCTTCTCCCAGCGTGCCTTGGCTCTGCAGTGTTGTTAGTTGACTGACTGTATGCTTTGATAGTTAATAGACCTGGCTAAGCACACCGAACACACTAATACTGTAAACCAAGCAGTTTTGCAATGATCCTGGTGTGTGTGGATGTGTGTGTGTGTAGTAACCATGTGTATGTATTCACTTTTTACATATCCCAGTCCTCAGACAGGTTTATTAGGTGTTTGCACTGCAGAATGAACATGAACTCAGTGGTGAAAAAAAATGTTTTTTTCAGACAATCCCTGATTTTGTAGGTCAGACGCTGTGCTAAAATTAGGAAACATATATAGTCATCGTTTTTTACCGATAATTCAGGCAAATACCATATGACCACTCTTAATTCACAAAAAACATATTTCATTACAGTGGGAAGTGTGGGCAGACCATCAAGTCCTTTTACCTGGCACAGTATAACTCTGACCTACTTCACACTACACAGAGTGCACTGTAGAAGAAGTGGGTCCGGTGTCCTGATGATGTTACCCATTGGTTTGTAGGGGAGTTGATTTGGAGCCCAGTTGTGGCTGTAGGAGTTGGGAACATGTGTTAATGTTACTTGAAAAGAAGATGACCACAAGCTAAAAGACAAAAATCCTATTATTTTACTATATCACACTGACTTGAACTTTATGTACGGTCGTCCTCTTTTAAAATGCAGTGTGAATGCAAAGCACATTTTTATCTGCAGTGTTCAATCGACCTTTATGCAATAGGCTGTTATAAATGGCTCGTTGGACTGCGCAGGGAGCCAACGCAGGCATGCAAACTCACAGAAGATCTTGCTATGAGGAGACTTCACTCCATCACTACATGGTGTGACTAGCTTTATTGCTACTCTTGTATGTGTCCCTAAACAACAGAGAGATTAACTGTATAAACATTTTGATCCCTCAAACACCAACATTAGGGCTCTATTATTATTCCATGTTGATGCTTACATGGTCTTCTGCAGGCATCATGGACATTGTAGTTCTTTTTAGTTTGCAGAAGCCCATCGGCTATTGTCTGATGATAAATTATGCTCTGAGGGCAACAGTCAATATTCTGGGACTTCCGTCGTAGATGGCAGATATCCAGGCCAAGACTCTTCTATTCGCCATACACGGTTTACAGACTGACATGTTTCATTTATCACACAAGTCGAACGTTACTTGATTCCCTGCATATGAATGCAGATAAATGAAATTTATGAATTTCAGTTAATGTGGTCTGCCTCATTGGCCCTCCACATGGAGGCAACCAAAGTCTGCTCAAACTTGATTGGTCAAACTAGAAACAGAAACCGAAAGACCTCCAGCTCCCAAATCTTGTCCCTCATATATACATTCTTTATATTCATACACAGAATCTGTTAATGGAGATTAGCGTCCTTGTAGTTTCGTGGCTCCATGGATTGGCTAGGACTTCTCAATGTAGCCATAAAGATGTCAGACAGCAGAGTCTAATATCACTCGGAAGATGACATTACACCTTTGTGACCCAAGAAGCTCTGAGTTACTCATGGTTGTAGAAAGAACAACACAAGCCTTATGCAGTTAGATATCTCTACAGTTTTTCCAACTTGTTTGGGGCTCCTACAGACTTGTCAGTGCTCTAGTTTGAGACAAACAAGTGTTTCATGTTCTGAAGTAAATAAACTTTATTTATAAATTTAATTTGCAGAATTTGTACTATTTTTAACACAATAACATAATTGCTGAAACAAAATTGAAGCGAGCACCAGAAGAGAAGTCATCATAAACAGTGTCAATCCCATTAAACCTTTGACTTCAGAGCCACCATATTTTTTGTTGGAACTGCGTTGACTTAAATGAGGAGACACAGGCAGTGGAGTACACAGTGTGCTCTAGACCTCTACTCAACCACAGGCCCTAACCTCAAACAATGTGCTGTAGCTCTAAAGCATTGTTTGAGACACGAGGCACACTCTTAACGCTGGCTCTGGGTCCAACCTGACCACGACACCAAATGCCTTCAGTTCCCTCAAAAATACTGAACATGCTTCTGTCCAATTCTAGCACACTCTTCCTACAGCAAATAACCACTTGAGTACATTTGCAGTGCACTTTGACTATAACCAGAACTGCTCCACTCCTCCACTTTCCATTGAATGCTCGTCCTGTAGGCGATATAAAAACAGGCATTGCCGTCTCACAGGGCTTTAATGTGTTATTGTAGACAAACCTTCTCATAAATTTAATTTCTTGGCAGTACTGGTTGAAACTAAAAAGGAACCTCCAATTTTAGTGTTGTTTTTTCATGTTTCTGCGCCTGACAAACAGTTCTGTCTTGGTGGGGGTAAGTCATTATCTCCAGTTGCCAGCAGGGGGCCGGAAGGGTTTAAAGAGGGATGTCAGGTGAGTGGGTGTTTGCCACATTAGTGGGGGAATTGCAGTCTCGCTTGCCAAAGAGTGCAGTGGTCCAACAAAAATGCAGCATCACCACTCTGCTCTCCATACATCAACGGATGATTTATTGTTTTTGTGAATCCACAGCCCAATGACATTTTGTCAGTAACAGCTAAGTATTTTAAAACGAGATCATGGGTATATGCCTACAACTCAAATTCACACACTAACTTCTACTACCAAAAATAATACTTTTTACATACATGTTAGCTCCCATATCAGGTACGGAAACAGTAGTCTGGATTTTCATTCACTCTGACCACAAATTCCTATGGGACTTGTGGTTTGGTGTATTGTAGGTTCCTGGACTCTCTAGTTCTGCTGGTGGAGGGATATATGATAGGATAGGTAGTGATGTATCCGTTGTCAGTGTTTGTGTTTCTTTGCCGACTGCTGCAATGTTTTTGTTCCCACTGAAGTGTGATTTGGCCTCAGGCTGTCATGGCTACTGGTGTCAAGTGGGACATTGGTTTGGAAGACAACAGGCTCTTGATTTACGATGTAGATGCTTCCTGCACATTCACTGGACACATAAACAGTTCCCTTGACTGGTTATCTCTGTGCACTCCACAATTGAATCTACAACATATCAACAGTGGTTTATTCAGTTATCTGTTTTGACTAGCTCATCTTGCCAATTTGTGATCTGATCATACACGATAACTATGTCGCTGGAAGGCATTCCGAATGTTGACGTTATTATTTGGACTGCAGTTTTAATGAAAGAAGCCATGAGGGAAAAATGAAGACGGGAAAACTCCATGCGTTATTTGTACCTTGCTGTAAAATAGCTTTTCCCTCTATTGCTTAGGTTCATAGTTATGATGTTCAAATGTAAAAGGACCTTCATTTTGTCAGGATCGTAGCTTGTAGTGGGATTATTAAATGGTTTCAGCATGTAATTCAGTGACCTTTAAGGATATGATAAACCCTGTATCTCAGAATAGATATTATTGCCTTTGTGAAAACTTTAATAAGGGTATTGATCAAATGTAATTTTCATTGATTGTTTTGCAAAAAGAAACCAGAAGAATAGCCTTATCGATCGGCAACCCTGAGTCTACACAATTACAGCTTTGTCCTCAATGTGTTTACAATTATATCTGGATATATGAATTCTGAAGACGCATTTGCATGTTTGCTGTGCAATGAAGCAATGCTAAAGACTTTTGGATCACTACTAGGTTTTGGGACAGGTTTTCTTGATTCAAGTGGAACTCCAATACATCACGGTCTGATAATGGATAATAATTCACAAAAAAGATCTGGATTCTGACCTAATTAGAAACAGGAATAATGAAATGTCATTTCAGTTTAGTCATGGTTTCAGTGAGTTATAGAACTTGGGATACTCTGCTCACGGTAAATCTTTGTTCAATCTTGGGATCACTCGAAGAGAATTTGATCGTTATTGTGGCTCCTGTTCAGGTTGACGGTCCTCACATGCACTTGTGACAGCGGTTTTTAAGGGATCAAACTGAAACCCAATACCCTGAGTGGCTGTAAATTGTAGAGATTGTTTCAAGTTGTGCACATCCTTATATATAACCATGTCTTGTTTATCTCTACAGTGATGACACTGCCACTGGTTTTGTACTTACTTCTATAATGGTACTTTGTTTTCTGAAGGCTCTGTGAGGCTGTGTCGTTTTGTGTATTCATGTGCACATAAGAGTGATAGAGGGCCAAGCAACAAACGAAAAGTGTATCTGTGCGTGCCAGAAAGAAAATGTGGGATTAATCAAGCGAATTTCTTGGTGAGCTGTGGTCTTTTAAATCCACTCTCTCTGATCACCTTTCTGTCTTTGTATAAACCTGTGACTAAAACCAACCATCACAGAGGTGTCCGGGTTTATGGGACATGTTACAGCCAAACTTCACTTCTTAAACACAAAGCCAGGACCATTTGCTCTTTTCCTGTAAATCCATTAAATCCCTCCATCGCCGCATTCTCCGTAAATATTCATTTTTCTTCAAGTGTGGTCTGAAGTTGGGAAACACATTGATAGATGTCCGTGGCTCTCTCTCTGTCTGTGGCCAAAGTCCTTCTAAAGCCAGGACAGACTTACTGTAAGTCTGGCCAATAAATGACACTTGGGAGCACGTACAGCACCGTGAAAATAGGGGTGACATCCGTAAAATTATACTAACCTTTTATTGCTGAAATAAATAACTCAGTGAGAAGTGGTTTATTGGATGCATTTTCTGTAACACATTTGGCTATGTTATGTTTACACTCTGTCAGGTGATGTAAGGAGGCTGTTCATCAAAGTGTCACTTTGTCTGTTTTGTTCATCACAATAGATTGTCACTTGATCCTTAAAACTGTGCTGAGACTGTTTTTATGGAGGGAGTGCGATCATGCTCTGAATCAGTACAGAGAGTGCAGTCATCCGCAAAGAGGTTAACAAGGCTGTTGGTTGTTGAATACAAGGTTCTCACCATATGCACACATGTGGTGAATTCGTGTAAAATGGTAAATGGTTGTATTTATATAGCGCTTTTCTAGTCTTGAAGACCACTCAAAGCGCTTTACACTACAGTTTTCCATTCACCCATTCACACACACATTCATACATACAGTGCTTCTATAGCTAGCCCTTTTTGTTGTTCTATTGGGCAGTTTGGGGTTCAGTATCTTGCCCAAGGACACTTTGGCATGCAGATGGGAAGACTGGGGATTGAACTTCCAACCTTCTGGTTGGAGGACGACCGCTCTACCCCCCACAGCCACCAGCGTCATGGCTGAGAAGTTGTAAATTGATTCATCTTCCATACAAACAACACAAACCTCCACAACATGTGTAAAGCATCCAATAGAACGTCCAAGGCAGTGGCTGAACTGAATGTTCTTTTAAAAGATTGTTTTCACAGCCTTTAGCAGTCTCCTCACCACAGTTAAAGGTCCAGTGTGTAATATTTAGGAATGCAAGTTCTGCTCTTCAAAATGTCAGCTCTCTGAGTCTTCTGTGCCAAATTTAAATAATAAATTAATAGCCAAAACAGAAATCTCTTGATGTCTTTATTGTTGGCTAGCATTTTAGCAATTTTGGTTCCCCTGTCTGAAAGTCAATGTTTTTTTGGTTAGATGTCAAAAATGGGCAGGGGACATCCTGGACAGATTCATGCTTACATTAACACCTACATGCCAATTTAAAGTTACTGGTTAATCTAACCTGCATTTCTTCTGCAGGTGGAAGCTAGAGTACCCAGAAAAATTACTGAGGAAATAGATTTAGGCTTTGCATCAATTATTTATCGACTATTTATGTAGATGTGACGCTAGATGTATTTTAAAATCAGAAAACCGCTACTTTTTCCTTGTCCTTCCTTTTCCTTGTCTATTATTTTTGGATTTCCCATCAATAATTTTCTTTCTTTCTTTCATAAATTAAAAATGTTCTCATGCATCACCACTTTTAGACAGTTTTAGTACAGTCCATCCTCCCGACTTCATCAACCATCAGGGACAAGATTTCAGTCACTGGGGCATGTACGTTTTCAAACATTTCGATGCCTACATAAACAGCAGAGAGAATTTCAAGATCAAACTTTGAGTCTCCCAGTTAAATCAAACAGATGTGAGGGAAAACTGTGAAAAATACAGAGGTCAGTGGAGTTTTCTCCTCCACGTCTGACTATTCCCATGAAAGTAGGTGAATGTGCTACTAATTTGGTTTCTTTAAGAGATAATTAAAAGTTTCCCAGGGAGTCAGCAGAATGAGATATGTTCTGTTGATTGTGGCAGCCAGATTCAAAAAGCACGTAAAAAGAAGAGCTTGTTTACACATATGTTTTTTTGTCTGTGGCCGTGGGTTGTAAATCACTTGTCTCTTGTCACTATGTCATCTCTTCTCTGGCGTACACATTACTATTTATTTTTTATCAGCGCACATGCTGCACCTCTTTTTGCAATACTCATCAGCATGCCACTGAGTCATTCTTCACAACTGCCTCTGTTTAATGTGTGAATGGCAGCAATAGTCAGGGTACACTGAGAAGCCAAGCAAGAGAAGACTGTGTGTGTGTGTGTGTGTGTGTGTGTGTGTGTGTGTGTGTGTGTGTGTGTGCGCGTGCGTGCGTGCGTGCGTGCGTGCGTGCGTGTGTGAGATAAAGTTCTGAAACCAGGAGCCCAGCACTCCTCCATCTTGGCAGCAGACTTGTGTAGCAGCAGCAGCAGACGTATTCTGCCAATCTCTCTGTCTGCCTTTCTTCTGGAATCAGGTACTTCTACTGTTCGTGATATTGAATTTATACTTTCTGTAAAGTATTAAAAACAAGTACATGACATTATGCATGCTTCAGTGCAGGGAGGATGCAGAGCGAGCAGTCCAAGAGGCTAAACGAATAAAAGTGCTGCAAACAGAATGAAGGCAGCAACAAAAAAAAGCAAAAGTCTGTAGCAACTTCATATTTGTATTACTGTGCCAGAAAGCTGTCTTGATCCAGCAAGAGACCGTTTCTCATTCAATTACACGTTCCATGTGTGAGTTCCAAGGCTTCATGCACAGCAGCTTCTGAGCAGGCCCAATTTTTCACACACATCCTCATCTCCAACACTTAGTTCAATGCCTATCAAAACAGAAGTGCACTCGGTGTGTCTGGCACTTGTGTGTATATGGAAGTTTATATGTATCTGTACAGTCATATGTATGTCTGTATGTGTGTGCATGTGTGTTTTAGGGATATTTCCCTGAGTGTAGGCTGAGACATGTGCCATGTTGTTTACTCTCTCCACAGTTCAGTGCTGTAGGCACTTACCATATATCTTGTTGAAGTGGAATGTGTGCTGGTGTTTGAGGTGCCTGTGTCAGTCCTAACAGCCCTTTGATGCCATTTTGAGATATTGATTTTGAGGAACCTGTATTTTAGGAGATTCCAACAGTTGTGTAACCTTCACCAGCAATTACAAAACTGGTTACAAACATCGTGCCACGTTTTTTGCCTTATAAGACATGTTCTTTTTTTGTACTAAATAATAGATCGAAGTATAGATCGAAATCAAAGTTGATGATCTTGAATACATTGTGTCCCATTTTATGTAGCCTTAAATGAATTTGTGTGTATTGTGTAACTATTTATCCTTTATTTCACAGTAACATTTGCTTTGAATCATAGACTCTGAATTGAACATGAGTGTGAATGGTTGTTTTACTTTGTGTTGACCCTGTGGGGTACGATGGTGACCTGTCCAGGGTGAATCCAGTCTCTTGCCCAATGTCAGCTGGGATTGTCCCCTGTTCCCACGTGACCCTGAAATAATAAATGGTATAGATGAAGGATGGAGGAATTACTGAGGACTGCACGGGGCAGGCAAACATGTAGATGCAAGTGATACAAGTGTGGGTGGTTGGACACATTTTAATGTAGTTCCGTGATGCAATCGGGTTAGCTGGTTGTTTGCATGCCACAGCTTGCCATAGCTGCACCAAATAGCAAGGTGTTGGAGTACAGATGCCTGCTGTCAGAAAGATTTGTGAGTACTGGCACGATGTGGGCGCAAGCCACATCCAGGGCTCAAAGTAGCAACTCATCTAGTAGTTGTACTACTACTAATGTATTGTCATGATACATGAGTCATATTCACACTTTTAGAACCAGATATCAGCTCAATTTGAATAAATGGAGCACGTACTCAGCACTAATCCAGATGGCAGGCTGTGAGCGCCATTGTTTTGTCTGCCCCGATGGACCAGTAATATTTATCCATACATTGAGTATACAGTACTTTTATGTAGTGTCTGTATTGATCATTGACTGTGTAAAAGGAAATTACACAAAATAAATATGATTTATTTGTACGTGCATTTGCCTTGTATTTTCTATGATTCGAGTCAAAAATATTATTTGTTGTCTTTTATTTATTTATTGTTACTGATGAGTTCATACTTCATACAATAAACTCTGTCTCAGTACATAAAATTATTAAACTTTTGCACCATGTCAAAATAATACTACAATTATTGTGATGTTTGTTCATATTGCCCATCATTTCCCCCAGCACCTTCCTATACTTTTCACTGAATGCTTCCACCTCCGAGGTCATGAAATTATATCGCCACTACACTTTGAACCCTGTGAACACTTTTTGCTTTCACATCCCTGATAGAGGTTAATCTGATTTCTGCTGAAGTTGGTCCTGTAGAATTCTGTCAATGGCCTTTAAGTGACCCAGTTTATTGGCAGCATCTGGCTACAGCTGTATAACACATTTTCCTTTTGTGTCCTCCAGCCCGTGTTGACCCGCACCTCGACTGATTAGCCAAGGACCGAAGATCGCACAGGTATGAATTGAATCATCTCTTCCAACATGCTGTTGATGTTGTGCCAGTACGCACATATACTTTAGACCTACTCATGAACACTGCTCTCTTTTATCTGTCTTTTTTGCTGGTTGTGGTTAAAATGTGGTTATCATTTTAACCACAACCCCCCCCCCCCCCCCACAATGTATGTGAATCCGATGCTGTGATTGTTAGTAGCTTTAATTACATGCAAGAGTGCTTCACTCTGTGAACTGTGCCACTGTTCCCCCCTCCAGGATCTGGCAGCTTTTTTATGTATGGATATGCATTTTATTGGTCTGGATGACGCACAAACGATAGTGAGCAGCCAGTGATCTGCTCTCAGCTGCAGCTCAATCTGACCTGCAAACAGAGCAGGGCCGGGACAGGAGGCTAATGAAACAGAGACTTAGTACTTTTTATTTTGTGTCGCTTTGATCCGCATTACGTGCTGGACCGCAGCACGTTCCATGACTGCACCGCTTTCCCCCTTCTCAGCCTCACGGCTAATTGGTTATGGTCTCCCCACTTTATTTCCTTTGACTGCAGGACAGTGACCAGAAGATTAGTGAGCAATGAGTTTGGCCTCGTGCTCTGCAGACGGCAGCTCAAAGCACACACTTGTTTGTTTTGGTATGTGTGGGTGTGTGTGTTTGTGTGTGTTTGTGCATGTGTGTGTGTGCGTGCACGTGTGTGCATGTGTGGGCGTGTGTTTGTGTGCTCTAGAGGCTTATCAATCTTCAGCACTTGGTATCACATCAGAGTCATTAAAGCCTCTATTTTTTCCAGGAAAAATGAAAAAAAGATGAGTATGGTGCTGCTGAGGTTGGCTTGGGGTCAAAAGAGTAATGCTGGACCAAGTTATGTAGTTCTCTGTACTGAATCTCTAAACGATGACTCAGATGGGCTATTAGCAAGATGGATAAACAAACCCAACAGGGGTACATGAGTTTGGTTTGATCTGCAGCACAACTGGACTCAGCAGGACGTCTCGTCATCCTCAGTCACGACATCAGGAAGCTGCAGAGGCAGCTAAGGTACGGGCTGACGGTGGGAAGCGTAAAGAGTGAGAGAGATCAGCATGAGAGGGTCACAGGGGGATAGATACTAAAACATCTTCTGATATGGAGGTTACACTAAATCTGGCATGAGTGTTTTTGGCTCTAGGACTGGGCCTGTGGAGGAGGATGTGAAGAGGGTGGGTTGGAGTAAGAGCAGGAGAGACGAGAGGGAGGTGTGGAGGCAAGTCTGGGTCGGAGTGGAAACTTGAATGGAGTGGAAACTGGGCTGGAGGCCACTCAGCAGATCCACCTTAACCCTGCCAGAGCAATCAGCTATCGGGAGTTTAGAGAGGGAACCATTTGCCCGCTAAGTAAATTCAGCAGGGGTTTGTAGGGATTTGGCCTCGCTTCTCCAGCTCTAATGTGAGGATATTTTGGTAAGTGAAGTCCTCTTGTTTTCTGGAGAGGGTGCCAGAACCTGTCTGCCTTTTTAATGGGATCACAGCGGACACCCCAGGAACCACCGCCAGGTGAAGTGATTCCGCTCTCTATTTCCAGCTGTGTAAACACATGCACACACACGCTCTGCTGCCCCCACACACACACACAAACACACACATACACATAGACACATGTGCTATCACTTCTAATAAAACGCTCGCTGGCTCACATTGAGGGAAATGCTCACTTTCCCTTTTGCTCTCAAATAAAAACAAAGCTCATTTTTTGCTTTTGAGAAAGTTCTTGGCCTTGTTAAAAACAATGAGTTGCTTGAAAGATGTAAACAAATTTAACAAGAACTGGTGTTGTCTTTGCTCAGGCTGGGAACGTCAAAGGAACATAGAACTGTCCCTCCTCTCTCACCCTCTCCAATGCATTTGAATCTCATTTTCTCATAAATCCTTTAGATAGCCATTTCTGCCAATGTAAATTTTCTGTGCAACTTTTATCACCCCGCACCACCAACATTTGGTCAATCTGAAACCCTATAAAACCTCATTGTACTGATATATCACCCATTTTTGAAGGTAAACGGCTGAAAACCTTTATACCGACAATGTGTATAGTTACGAACACATTTGGAATTTGGGGTTTGGTCATTTAAGGACGTAGCTTTACTAAGCCAACATGGTCTATAGTCTATAGGGTGAGTTTGTACAACGAGGGAGGGAGGAAACTGTCTTAGTGGCCGCGTGGTAGTCGTACTGTTAAAGGCATTTGGACTTTAATGCTCCATTGTTAATATAACCAAGAGAAAGTGGAGACTCCCTGATGGCCCTTTTGAAAAGCAGATGCCTGAGATTTTTGCCTCTGCATTTTATGGCTTATTTGCTACCAAGGAGATTCTGAGATTTCTTATGGGACAAAATCTTTCCTCACTTTGCACGTGTCAGGCAGAAGTTGACTTTGAGGAGGAATGCTGCTGCTCTTGTCATCTACATTTCATTTTCTCTCCTCTGCACACTAATATTTGTATTCATCCATCCACTTAAATATATTAACCTTTGACTAAAGTTGTTCTGATACCCTAGTTACCTACTGATTCTAGTACCTGGACTTTGCATATCGGCCAATATAGAATATTGATAAGATATCAATGAATATAAAAATTGAATATAATAAATATATAAATTAATATAAAATGTATGTTAAGTATTTTGATAGCTATATGCTACTACCTCTGCATGGAAGTGATGATTACTATAATTGTTGTAAGGACTATTGCTAGTTTTGTGATTGGCAAAACTAGAGTGTCACCATTTTACTTGTGGGACTTTACGGACATATTACCAAACTGCAAACATTTTAGGTGGCTCTGGCTAATGCTATGCTACCAGAAATCACTTCTTCTTCACCACTCTAAAAACAGTAGCCTACTTGTACAGTGCAACTGCTTTTTGGAGTGGTGAAGGAGAAGTGATTTCTGAGAAATACAAATTGCACAATTACTATTACTGGCATTTCCGGCAGTATCAGAGGCTTTTCCAATGCTGGTATCAAAACACCTCCACCTTTAATTAATCAAGTGTCTTTGATACATAAAATGAGAATCACTTCAAGAATATCTGCTCCACCTATGAAACTTATACGCCTTACAGTTAAATTATTCCAGTGCCCTTCTTTATCTGAACACATGGTTTTAGTTGATGGCAGATGTGGGATAGAAACTGGGATGTTACGGTCACTGTGATGGTATGCAGTCAACAAGCAGGCAAAAGGTAATATTTATGTACAATTTGAATATTAAAGACAGACTCACAACATAGATTTAATACGGTAATTTACCAAGGCGGTTAACATTAAAGTTCCTGACTAATTTCCCAGGCCTGGTAATGATTGTACTGTATCATTTCTCAGCTGTTTTCACTTTACGTCGAAGACTGTCCTCTCTGCAGGGACGCCCCTTCTTAACAAGTCATTTGATTTCCTACTGAGCCTATTGTTTATTAAAAAATATAAAACGTGCAGCAATTTGGTTGAGATAATTCGTCTTACTAAGGCATAGATCGCTGAGCTAGTATCAATGGTTCACTTAAGGCACAAAAACACAAATCGTCACTGCCCTGATCTCAAGAGCGGAACCGCAATCATCGTGACCTCAGAGGAGCCGTAGTGTTGACAGAACTTTCATAACCAGATCGTGTTTCATAAGGCCTGTGTCACAGATCTTGCACAGTGTGTGAGCATATTTTTGTTTGTCCTGTGCGCAGCCGTGGCTTCATTTACAGCTGGAAGGTGTGATGTTTTTAATTATAACTAACCAGCCCTGCTTGGGCGTCAAGTGTCAATGTGACAGTATCTCATGCCAGAAGAGACAAACTGGGCCTAATAAGACCACGATGGCCCCAAAGTGAATTTTTTCCATGCTGCCTGGTGTGTTGAAATGTAACGCTACCCCTGTGGTGTTGAGGTTGGTTCTCTGCAGATAGAGTATCATTTTATTAATGGTAAGACTGACATTTTTGTATTTGTAGAAAGTTTCATCCTGAATCCTGAGTTCTCAGAAGACAAGCTGTAATTTTCGCCATCACATCTAATCTTGTGGCCCCTGGAATACTGAGTTTATAGTGAATATGTCTGCAGAACACACATTAACATGAACATATGTGTTTATCTTAAATGAAAAGCTATTAAATTGCTATAAAATAAAAAAATAAAAACGTAAATCATTCTTACCATTTAACTAGCTAAAAAATTTCCACAACCTATTCTGTACAGTTTAATTTCTCCACATTTGTATTTTTCTTGTGGGTGTTGCATCAACTTGCTGAACTTAATCAGGACTGTGCATTTTGAGACAACTTGCCAATTCCTGCCTTCTTGGCCTGCATTAGTTTGTGTGTTAGCTCAGAGCTCAGCCTTATTGAAAGAGTCTGGACCACAGCCTCATCTGTTTGCTCAGCTGGATGACTCAGGCCTCCCCTGGGGATCATTGAGCTGCTGTCCCCCTGCATGTGCCACCAGGCCTCCAAACACTCATTACTGCTGCGGGTCCTGATTGGTCCACATACAAGAATCGATGATGAAGGTTACACCGTCATGATTGAGCACATATTTATGGTAATGGTTTGGTGCCACAAGACAAATGGTAAAGTTTACGTTGATGTATATATTCATAGACTAGTGCTCTCACTTTTTTATGTAAGACTCTAAGGCAGTGACATTCAGGGCTTCCCACTGGCTCGCTGACCCACTAGTTCAGCAGTGCATTGAGCTGAGCGGCAGCTGAGTGATATACTGTGTGTGTAAAAGTAAAGGGCGTTAAGTGGAACACAAGCCAACAGCAGTAAAAGCCACAATATATCTGGCGAGACATATCTTTTGTAAAGTGTATCCATCGTTGGCCTCTATATTTCTGTGTGTGTGTGTGTGTGTGTGTGTGTGTGTGTCATTGTGTGAGTGTGCACAGTCCCACAGGTTGACCCTGCAGAGGGACCCTGCGAGCTGATATATGTTTAGATTTCATTCCATTCTCTTTGTAGTGCTTGGGTGGGTTTCAGCAGGAACTGTCAACCAGTAAATCACTGAATGAAATGTGAGTCAGATGTGACTGACATTATAAGCTTTACATTTTGCAGGCTTCTGAACGTCCTGCATGCGTTAAACAGCTTGGGAAGGGTTAGGGTAAAGATAGAGCCATATCTGAACCATGCTTGTGTGTCTGTGTGTGTGTGAGAGGGAGAGAGAGAGGGAAGGGGAAAAGGAGCGGTGTGCTAATTTGTGGAGATAGTGAGTGGAATCATTAAACCGTGTCTCAGTAATGGTGACTAATGTGGGATTAGGCAGACCTAATGACATGCGCTCGTCTGGAATGCTTCAGTAGCAGCAATCAGCGTGGAAAATGGAGTGATATGGAATTTCTTTGACAAGCTTTCATTCATATTCATAAATTGATACTAATGTGGAAAAATATGAGGAGGGTAGACTACTTGAGGAAAATGAGGATATGCGCTTGGGAAATGATCGAACTTATTAAATATGATTGTGTCCATGATGACATTAAAGTGACCGAAATGCCCCTTGGAAAATAATGATTCCCATTTTAAGTATCCCTAAAGTTTTGCGAAAATATCTATAAAATGTGTTTCATGACAAAGTGTGTGCGAACACTTGAGGCCAAGCAAGCTTTATTAAAGAATAACAAACCCAACATGTTTGAACTGTGCTTTCCTCTGCTGTGCACTTAATCACACACCAGAGAGAGGCTCTGAGATACAGATATGATACAGGTTTGAAATTATGGATGGACATGCATTTTCCAGAGTGACGCCATCGGCAAATGTGTCTGTGCAAGACAGGGCCTGCCTCTGCCTTGAGCTCAGGAGCGTTCACTGATTTCTTCCTTGGCTGAGTGAGTGAGGGCCAGAGTATCGAGGGAGGAGGAGGAAAATTAAAGACTGATTTGTTTTTCTGGAGTTTTGGAAAAGACCCATACCCCCCATTTGCTCCCCTGGACTTTCCCCCTTCTGACTCTGGACTGTACCCTTCTCTGCTGGGGCTCTCTCAGTGGGCAGGCCGCACTGTTCCCCGATGCTAGGATTTACTTTATGCATTAATGAATGGAGTGCTCTTCTCCAGCCTTCCATGACTTCTTACTCTTACGTTTCCATGTCCGCTTCCTCTTCTCTCCTTCATTTAGTTTCCCTGCTTCCTGGTTTTCTTCATACTCATTGCTTCACTGCCCGTCTCTCCATGCTCTCGCCTTCTTCACCTCAACCTTTGTGGGAAAATACTTAAAGAGAGGAGTGAACCATCTATCAAACAGGTCATTAAAAAGAAATACAGAGACAAACCACTCTTACTAACAGCCAAGCAATGAATCAATTAGTTTCTCCTTATCAAGGGGTTTTATCTAAAGATAAAGAATATTGCAAAAACAATGATCCAAGGCTGTCAAGGAAGTATTTATACATATTTTATGAACAAAGCTCATAAACACCTTCTTGTTTAAGGCAGTTTTTAGCTTTGTTTGATCAAACTAACTGGTGTGATTGATATTTGGATGTGGACCATTCTACCATGCTGCAGCACGCTGCCAGCTACAACACGTTGTAAAAGACTTGGTAAGCAATACACCTTGAGGAATGAAATGCCCAATGTACTGCAGTAAAACTACAATTATTAAACGTAGTTAAACACTCTACACTATAAAATGCCACACCACCCAAAAGCATTTACGAGTCGAGCTTGAGCCATTCATAAATCTACATTTATAAATCTACATTTATGAATCCTCGGATTTGTACGTCGCTGCCAGTTTTACCACCCTATCAGTTTCCTTATGACACCGATATGACTGGAACTGTTATGTCAACTAATAATACACCTAAAGAGATTTATTTTTGAAGCTATTTCCTACATAGCTCTGGTTGTTTCTTTTCTGCTGCCATGTCTACTGACATCCTAGGAATGAAAAACAAACAGTGCTGGTGTGTGGGTGTGGGAGTTTGTCTCCAGGGAATTAAACCTGCTGCTCTACGCTCCAAATATTACTGCTGAGATTTAAAGGTCTGACTGCTCCAGTACATACAGTAATACATTACACATGTTCAGTGGCAGTTATTTCCTTTAATATTACATCAGTAGGTAAAATACTCAAGACCAAATTAGTTTAATGGGCTATCAAGGTCTGACAGCATGGCCGGCATTGGTGTGGTTTATACCCTCCTACCCACAGTATATAAATGATTCTTATTATGAAAAATGCTGTATCTAGTGTTTTTGTAAATTGACCCTACTCGAGACTGGTAATTCTGAACTCCCTCTGCTGCATTGAATTAGACCATTCCTTTTTCTCTTCTTTTTGCCAGGCCACAAAGTATTTTTACATATATATATATATATATGTGTGTGTATTACAAATAAAAACTGAAAAATGGCATAAAAACTTTAATTCACTGTGTAATTACTTAACATGTATTATCGTGGCTTATTGCCAAAACTGCACATCAGTGACTGGAGTCTTGTGTAAAGATCATTGATTGTATATAGATTGACAGCATGACTGCTTCCTATAAGTGAAGCCAAATTGTCTTGGTCACCAAGAACCCTGCCTTCTCTATGTTAGTGGATGGGACATGGACCAAAATAAAAATTCATGTTAAATAAATTTTTCTCAAAAATGGTTTCAGTCATTTACAGTGGTCCTTATCACAAAGTTCTATGTTCAAGAGTACATTTTTGTGTTGGCCTGGTTTAAATAAGTTAATTGGTTGTATAGAAATGTGGTGACACAATAAGATTGACAGCTGAGGCTGACTCGTGATTGGTTAAATGCACGTATCGGTGCGACCTCCCTACCACGGCTCCATCGCGCCACAGACTTTAGCTCAAAATGTCTTTGGCAGAAGGTCATGTTGTCTGTATCCAGGATATTTTGACCTCACTTCTGGATAGTGGGAAGAAGTAAAGACACGTTGTCCATTTTTATATTCAGAGACGTGCAAAATACAAACAAAATGGCTGCAAGTGAAAGTGATTACTGAGATCTCCAAGTTTGGTCTTCATGGACTTTGGTGTCCACACACACACACACACACACACACACACACACACACACACACACACACACAATTGATGATGATTAAATTGTTTTCTGACCTTTTGACCACCTCCACCTAAGCCCATCGTCAATAATAATTCATTTCTTAGGTCCAGAAAGTGTATATTTTACTGTCATGTTACATAATTTCTACTGTAGATTTTAAGATCTCCTCCCAAGTGACCATCACACTGACATGGATGGCGTGCTGCTGCATAATGATGGAAAAATGCTTCACAGCCTCAATTTATGAGGTGCAGGTTTGTCAGATGTTATTTTATTACACCAGGAGGAAAATCTACAGGGAGGGACACAAGATATTATTCAAATTGTTAACACAGCATTTGTCAAAGGATAGAAGTAATATCATAGGTGTAATGTCCGTCTTGTTTTGATGTCATTGCTCGGTGGGCAGGGGGGATCATGCAGGAAAGGGATTGGGTACAACACATTTGTAAATAGACATCATTGGCCTATTTCACTGCAGCACAAAGGATATTCCTGCCTTGCGCTCTTGCTTGTACATGCAAACAGATCTGTGGATAAAATTGCGGGGCCACTGTCTGTGTGTTAGAGGCAGATAAAGAGTCTGGTGTGATCTGGAGTAGCGGAGCGTGGACTGTTGTGTCTTGTTGAACCCTCAGGTCTTTTTTTAGTCTGTGCTGCTCAATTTTTTATTTCTCACTTTCCTCTGGAAAACTCGTGCTGTCATGTTTATGTTTCTGTTTCCCATTTGCATGCTAATGATGACAAAAAAAGACGTGGATTTCTGGTTGTTGCACTTTTTGTCTTGAATCTATCGGCCCATTTCAGTGTTTTCAGCACGACTGCAGAGCTGCCCTGCATATTTGTGCAATGCTCCCTCTCTTGCAGCCGCAGAAGAACTAATGTTAGTAATTCCACTGCTGGATCTTTTCCTGCGCAACCATATGGTTTCACTGGCATGGATCATGGATTATTAATCGTGCTCTGTTGCCTGTGAGAAATGAATATGATACTTCACTTGTATAACAACAGCATCTGATGAGTGAAATGTCTCGAACACTTGGTTTGAATGACAGCATCAGGTCGTTTCTCAGTTTTTATTGTCAACAGGTGATATCATATTATCATATATTTTCTTTTGTGCTAAATTCAAGGTCCTGTATGTTGTCTTGTGCTCACGTTTCTGCATTGTCAGTATTTTTCCACAAAAATCTCACCAAGACAAACTGATGAACAGAGGGTTTGTTTTACTTGTGAATAATGCACTTGACAAATTATCTGGCTTATTCAATATGGGCATCTATTTACTTTAATCCTGGCTGACATCAGTCTCTAGTTTAGTCCAGTTTGGCTCATTTAATCATTCAAGCTCTTTCTGAAGCAAAAGCTGAAATCAAATGCAGTTGTAAAAATAGATAAAGTTAGGAAATCCCCCAGTTCTGACACTAAGGTATTCTACTGTCCGTGACTGACTATTAACATCATTGTGATTGGCTCACAATTTGAGAAGCATGAGTTGACGTTTGCCAAGAATCATTACCTGTTTCCCCTTTACTCTGCTTGGCTGTTATTGCCCTTTGTGTGTGTGTGTGTGTGTGTGGTGTGAGAGTTTATGTGCTCCTGTACACCTTATTACCTTTTCAACTATAATTTTGGCCCTCAGAAAGTCCAAATATATGCTTTAATCTTTTCATATTACTGGTTATCTGTAATCTATATCACATACCACCTTAATTCAATCAAGCTGCACCAAATTTCACACACTCATAGATATCAGTTCCCTAAATTTGTCTGCCCCTTTTTTTAATCAAGAATTATTCTCTGTGAAAAGAATAAAAATGTTGAAAGACATCCTTCACCAAGTTTTGTGGAAAACATTTTCCGCTATTATTGTGAAATCTTACAAACACATGGACAATGGTGAAAGACATAAGTTTCAATGGTAATAAGTCAATACGTTCCTTGGGGATAGAGATGACCTTTACATGAACCATATGTTTACCTCAAACAGAACATTTATCAAAGCACATAAGTACTTAATATCATACTTGACATCATCAGTCTGATTCATGTAGGACTTAGCGAAGCTCTATTTCAGGTCTCATCCAGGTCATGGCCAAAGAAGATTAAAGCATCATCATAACACTGATGCATTATCACCACGTTTAATAGAAATAACTTTTTATGTTTAATGTGACTTTAAGTCTAAGGGGAGTGCTCATTTCTGACATCTTTTTATTCAGCTTTCATTCCAGAACACGTTTAATGTTCCTATTTTGGAAATGATCTTTTTTTTATAGTTTTGGCTTTTGTTTCATTTCTTTTTAAAACTAAGTAACGTATCAGCTGCATATGGCTGTTTCCTTTTCTTTATGGAGCACATATTTCTATCACAGTCAGTGTTTCTATCACTCAGCCATACAGTACCATAGTTGAAAGAGTTCCGCCCATCAATCAGTTATCAACTGCTCAGCACAGGGCCAACAAATAGAGACAAACAACCATTCACACTCGCATTTACACCAATTCAGAGTTGCTAGATAACCTGAATGTCTTTGGACTGAGAGTGGGAGCAGGGTTAACCAGAGAAAACCCACATACACATGGAGAGAACATAGAAACAGAAAGGCCCTGGTTGGTTGGCAGGTTTGGACCCAATACGACTTGTTTATTCCTTTTTAAAATCCACTCCTCATCAGTCTGTCTCCTGCAGGCGAACACATTACGATCTATGCTGACTACTATGTAGAAGCTGCACCGCTCTTTAAACTCTCTTTACCCCTGATGTCATGCTTTTGGGTTATAGCAGAGCTCTAGTGCACGCTACAGTGAAGTCACCACAGTCAAACAACACAGAAAGTTTCCTAAGGTCGTAAAGGCTGGCCACTGTGTTTGGAGCACTAGGGAAATACGTCCTGGATAATTGGCGGGTTAATTTCCACAACAGCAGCTGAGGTCAGGCATGGACCTCTTTGCTCCACAGTCCACACATAAAGCCCAAGCCCCTAATCTGCCCTGCCTCCCATCACCATAACATCTCGTCTAATTGTAGTTTTTCTCTTCCCCTTACCAGTTTGCCCACACTTAGGGACGCACTCAAAACCCATTCTGGTCTGCAGCAATGTTCCCCCTGTGGAGATAATGTCACTGGGTGTTATTGAAGGTGGATTCAGGGTTGGCACCCCCCGCCCCAAAAGAGACTCTGGTCAGAGGCTGTTTTAAAGAGCAAAATGTACACGTTTACAGCTTCTCCTTTAAGCTATGATAAATACCGTACCTCCTTAGGTTGATCACTTGTCAGGCAGATGGTCTGTGCTCACTACAGTTTCCTGCACTGTTGATGTTACTTGCAGATACAGTAGATTCAGATGCATGCTGAAAATCTTAGTATTGTTTATTTGTATTATTAAAAAAGTGTCTAAGTTGGGCTGCACATAAATGGAAACGGTATGGATTAAGAAACTGTTGTTTTATTCGTGACATGGGGTCGTGGCAATATAAGTGAAATAGTTTTCCATACAAAGCATCTGTTTATTACCCCTGCCAAGGAGGTGTTTTCATCGGGATTTGTTTGTTTGCAGGATTACACAATAAATGCTCAATAGATTTTCATGAAACATTTTTGAGTTGTGGGACATGGCCCAAGGAAGAACTCTAAATTTTGGAGAAGATCCGAATAAATTGGCAAATCCAGCAATTTTCACTTTGCACTGTTTCCCCACAGAATCAATGCAATGGCAGTAGTGGGGGAGCATGTGCACGTGCACATAGGTTGCTCTCATGCACAACAATATCCGAGTTAGACGTTCACAGACTAAGAGTGAAAGAGACCTTCGCATGTGAGAGACAACTGCATTGCATGGCACTGGCAGAGTGCAGCTGAAACTATATGTCGGTCTGTCTGCGTGGACAGTAACAACTTTAAGGATGAGCAGAATATTGCGCTGCACACAGGTATTCATTGTAGCAACAAAGCTGGGATTGCACAGAGTATTTATCTGTTTCTGAAATCAGCTGCATTTGCTGCTGAGAGATGCTAAAAATGCTCTGTAGAGCAACAGGGCGATAGTTTGGTTTGTTATTGTGACTCACCCCTTTTACATTACGTGTCTTTGTTTATCCAAATGAATTGGTGCAGCTATAAATAAAGCAAATTACTTTAAAGTTGCATATAGACACTGCACATCATCGTCATCATAACCATTTCCATTCTCTTCGCTCTGTTTGCATGTGAACCTCATCTTTGCAGTTTCCTTTATTGCTCAATTGTTTTCCTGCTCAAATATTCCTGCCTTGTTCACCTTCCTTTGCTCTTAAATCAAGTCCTGAACTCTCCCTATAAGTCGGTACACCGCTGGTTGGATATTTGTTATCAGGTCTTGCAGTGTCAGCTCCAGCTTTCTCCATCCCTGGCCCTGCTAGCACAGCATGTTGGAGACTTGTTCAGTGGGTGGGAGGCGGTTGCATGCGAGGCACACTCTGGGCCACGTGCTGTGGGCTTTTCGCCCCTTTTAAGCTCTGTAGATTTTCTCTTTCTCACTCCATCCCATTTTTTTCAGCTTTTCTCCCCTTTTTTCTCAGTTCCCGCAGCGGGGGAAAAACTTACGGTGCGGTTTATTTGTTCTGGTTTGGTGTCGGTTCTCACATGTCCTTGGCCGCCTTTCATACCTCCATGACAGTAGCCTGGATTGTGAGCGATTATCGTGATATCGAAAGCGTGCGTGCGTGTCCGTCTAGCTGTTCACGGCGAGGCCGTTGCAGCAAACATATATTTTTGGATCATGTGTGTGCGCAGTACAGCCTTTCATTGTTAATGTTGGACCAGCGAAGTGCTTGACTGCCAGCGTGTTTCCCTGCCGCAGTGCTTCGGTCTCCAGCATCCAGAGACTCATCTTGCCCCTCTCCTCCCCTCTCTCTCCCCCTTTTGAGTGTCTGTCTTGTTTATGTTCCTCCTCAGAGACAAACCACACCAACCGTGTAGGAAAGAGCATGAGCCCTACAATTCGACTGGTGATTTGAGGGAAATGAAGTAAGGGGTTTTAAAATGAGGGGAGGGCTTGAGCGGAGGAGGGGAGTTAAGTGAAAGGCAGAATGGGAGCGGAGCTGTTTCCATGTGATTGTTTCCACTAATGCTAAATTGCAGCCACTGGAAGACAGTGAACTCCTCTGAACATGTGTTCACCATTAATTCAGCCATGGTGAGAGAAGGCCTGTTTTCACCAGGGGAGGAAGATGAGAGGAGCTGCCCCTGAACTCCAACCTTATTCACACCGTGTTTATATACTGTGTGTGTATTTTTAAAATATGATGTTTCAGATTATTACGAAATTGAGGACATCATCTTTATTTTCATACACACTTTGCCTTGTGTGATGCACATCATTTTAATTTCTAATACAAAGTTCCATTCAGCCATTTTCTGTACTGATTGTCCTTTGAGGGTCTCAAGGAGAGCAGGAGCCAATCCCAGCTGAAATGGGACAAGAGGTTACACCAACAAACAACCATTTGTTTGCAATTTACCAATCTCCAATTAACCTTATCCCAATCTGCATGTCTTTGTCCTGTGGGACGAAGCTCAAGAACCAGGAGAAAACCCACACTAACACAGGAAGAGCATGCAAACAGATAGACTCAGGGCAAATCGGGATTCAAACCATTAACCTTCGTGCTTTGAGGTGACAGTGCTAATATGAAGCCCCTAACAATCATGATATGAGTGACAAACCAACATTTAGTACAGATTTCATCTGTTGAGAGAAACGAACTTGAGTGCATTATTGTTAAATAGAGGTGGTTGAGTCATTCCATTCTCTTTCCAAACGCGATTGGAGATTAGATATTCAATGCCATGTCAACAAATATGCTCTGCTGCTAGTTATAGGTGCCCTGGTTCAGCAAAAAGTTTCAACACTTTGGAGGCATTCAACAGATGATGACCTCTCCTTCCCCCCTCTCTCTAAACATGTTTCCCTCTCACTGAAAAATACATAAATGTGAGGATTTATGCACTTCCATCTACCTCTTTTGCTCCCCCCCCTCCCCCCCCTTCACGTCATCTTTTCTCTTTTACTTGCTCCCGATGCTGCTTCATATCGGTACAAGAGCCGCCAGACCTTTGAGTGGGAGAAAGTGCAGGAGACCCAGGGCGCGTTGACATCCAGCTCCTCTGTGTGATGTATGAGATGGATATAGAGGGGCGGGGTGGGGGGTAAGGGATGCAAGCTCTGTTCCAATATTTGGGAGGCACATAAAACATATTACAGAAGGGCTGTAAAAAGAGCCAACATTAGTGTCCAAATTTAAAACATGTCCCAGGTCTCAGCTGTCATTCGCTAGGGGATTTCTTACCGCCCCCCCTCTTCTTCTCCAGAGCTTTGGCAGAGAAAAAGAATAGAACAACAGAGGAGAAGGGGAAACTGGCAGACCATACGTTTCCCAACATGCAGACTTTGTTAGTAGGAGACATCATGTGCTGCATTTTTCAGAGTGTTAAGGATCTGACAATAAAATGAATCAAAGCAGGGCGACGTGGTCGATACGAGACTCCACAGGTACCACACAAAGGGAGAGGCAGGAGATCCATTTGATTGTTGCATAGTTTCAGTATTTACGTGTCAGTTCAGCCAAATTACAAAAACAAATATTTTGTGACTTAGCCGTAATGATATTCTTGCCATGCAGATATCGTCGATTAAATCTTGTGGAATTCTCATCACTTCAAATGGAATTTTCCTTAAAGCTCTAAGAAATGACATTTGTAAAACTCAGCAGTACCTTTTTTTCTTTCTCTGTAAAATCCACAGACCTCATTGTCTCAAGTTTTCAGTGGAACAATTTTTCTTTTACCAAAGAAAATGTTCATATGAAAACTGTTGACAGTAAGGTCTGTGGATTATCCAAAGAAACAGGGACATTGTTTCTGGAAAGACGTGCTGCTGTTGAGTCTGTCCATTTTTTAATGCTTTGAGCTGTACAAATAAACATACATTCACTTAAACTGTACGTGCAGATAGATATCTATCATGACAGACATCACAAAACCTTATAAAAACAAAAGAGATCTGCATGACATGGATATCATGGCACTCCCTTTTTTGTCTGTATTTCCCATGTGGTGGTTCATGTGCATAGGTATTTTGCAGCAGCGACAGCATCAACCATAATGATGCACAATGTCAACATTAATTTTCACAAGCTAAAAATTCAACACCTGAAGTGTGGTGCATTTCACTTGGCCTCCTGATCATCAAACCCCATATTCAGACCTGCTCTCGCCCTATGAAAGACCCACATAGACACTGAATGTCCAGCAGTGCAAGGAGCTTCAAGTAGCAATCCAAATAAACAGAGGTATTCTCAAACAACGCGGGCCTGCCAACTACAACACTCTTATTTATTTATGAATTTATCTGGATTTCCTGTGTACTTGTCGAGATGTTGGGCGCTGCGGGCCGCGCTATCTGAGGCCCGATTGACAAGGGTTGGCGAGCCCTGGCCAGGCTGTGCCGTACTGCATTAACGCTGGGTTATTTACCCTGAGGGCTCATAATGATGATGCTGTCCTTGGTCCCTGAGACGGCTCTGTTCTCGCAGTCACCTCCCGCCCTTCGTAGGATGCTGGGCCTGGCAGGTTCCCACTTGTGCTGCTACCAGGAATGTTGCCGTGGATGCAGTGTTTGTGTGTGAGAGGCTACATAATCCTGGTAGTGTGAAGTATTTGTGCTATGGGATGCTTCACAGCTAAGAATTTCTTTCTGTGCAACAATACAGTGGGCTACACCTTGAATACTTTATACCCTATGTGAGATTATCATTGTCATTGTGAGTGTGTTGTTAGTGTGAAGTTAGCGTTTAAGTCTGTGCACCACTGAGCACAGTCCCTGTCATGGCCTCTTAATATTTGATTTGTATGATATTGTACTTTTTTTTGGATACAGTCATCTTTATCCCAGCAGACATTCTGGGTAATCGAACACAAGTGTAACTCATTAATGATGGCTCGATCCAGCGCCAGGAATCCGTGCCAGTGGGCGAGCGTGCATATTACCACAGTCCTGGAACCGGCACACCTGCATGGAGCGCAGCCACAACTAATGTTATTTGTCACACTGCTTTTTCTGTGATGGCAAGTCAAAATGTTCACTGTGAGAAAAGTCTGTGTTAAAGGATAATATTGGAGCAGCAGTGAAAATTGTTCATGTGTGTGCATGTGCGCACTTTAATGTTGTCAAAATGAAGATTTTGTAGGGGTTCATGTGACATTTATATGTATTTGATTTGCAGTGTGTGTGTTTCTGTACAATATCTGTGTATGTTTGTAATTAAAGGGGGAAATTAAAGTAGATTCACACAAATTAATTGTTTTAACAAAAACATTCACAACAGACGATCTTAAGCACATAAAACCAAAACTAACTATAGATACCACTGCTATGCGTGGAGGATGATGGATATTCTCATAGAAATATGAATACAGGCCTTTCAGATCTGATCAGCGCACCTCACTGTACGGGGTGGCTGCTCTCAGGCGACTCAGAGTGACACGGTGAGGTTTTGTGGCATGTTCCTCGTTACATGTTTCGTCATTGACCTTGTGAATCACGTCAGCCAGGCCTGTCAATGGGGACCCATGCTGCGTCCTGTTGGACCTCTGCCTTGCATGTCTCAACCAAATTCATGCTGATTGATGCTGGCAGAAATAGGACTTACTTTGGCAGGTATTCCAAGTGGAGTGTTTGACAGATGGTAAAAGTATATTGTTTCATTTCCATATAAATGAATAACTGATTTTTTCCATTATTCGAAAATGAAGTGAACTGACAGCGAGCTCTTTCCCTCACCTTAAAACCAAACCAGCATTTTTCAAAACTGGAAAGCAGTCAACATTAATTATAAGATCACCTTGGAAATGCAGTTGCCACTGATTTCAGCTCCTGAGCCAGGTGAATTTTACTACAACAAATATGCTACTGGAAAGAAACCATCTGCCGGGCCAAAATAGACAGCAGGGTGAAATGCACAAGGGAGCAGTGTGCAACCGAAGTCTCCTTCCTCTCTAATTTGTGCTGAGAATATTTCCTAACCAGAGGTTGCTTTCAGGTGTGTAAGCAAGCTGAATATAAAAATATATGTAAACATTTTGACACAAATGTGATTTTGCTGTGGCACACATGACTTGGGGAATGGGAAGCATGAGGAATCCAAACATGGTTTGCCCACATGCTGCCTCAATGTGTGCATATGGTTCAGCAAGTGCTTAATGCCAAAATTCATCTCATACCATCCTTTCTCTCTGTCCACCTCTGCCTCACTTTAACTCAGTCAGTAAGAAACCTGCAGACACATCATCTACTACAATTATTATTAAGTGGTTCTAATACACCTCATTGAAACAAAGGTAAATACATGTAAGGGTTTTAACCAGACATAATAGGGACATACAGTATGTACTGTATTACATATGCATCTCTTCTCTTGGAAACAGATGCTCTTTTCCCCTGGAGTGATATTTGATTCTGCAGTTGGACAAATGACTCATCCAAGTGAACAAATCAAATCGATTCCCAAACGTAACTCAATCTGGACAAACTGTACTGTACTCACATTGTGTTTGAGTCTGAGGCACTGTAGCATTTAGTTTTCATCATGTCTTATGTAGCTACAGGTGCACGACACAATCAACCCACTAAAAGCCACTAAAAGCCTAGGTTTAAATGAGTTTAGTGTGTTTCTGTTGAATAATGATGTGCAATGGCTGGAGCAGGTTTGAATATTTGCAGAATATGTACTGACTGATTGACTGTCACATTCCAACTGTTCTTACAGCAAATACGCACATCAAAACAATTTGTTGCATCTGCCTTTTAAATCTTCTTTTGAGACTCATTTGTTTATCATTTAACTCCATTCCTCAAAGAGCCAAGTTGCAAAAATGCCAACTTAATTTAACATGTGTGTTCCTTTTCTTTTTTCAGAAGCCATAATATGTGTTGGCGGATATTCACTTCACTGACACTGTCTTCCTTTAAAAACCGTGTGAAATATTGGGCGTTTGTGTCTCGTTGACTTCCCATTTTATTTGCTAAGGATTGCCAAGACACAAAAGACCTCCCGACAGGCCAGTAAAGTAAACAAGAAACTAACCACTGTATGCGTGTTGCTAGATGATAACAAGACCTCTGTATGTCTACAGTTTGTACAGTTTTAGCATTTTCTTTCAAATTAGAACAATTTATGCAACCAAGAATGAATCCCATATTGCCTTGTAAATTGACTTGTAAATGGCAACAGGACACAGGCATTTACAATCACTTGTGTCAGCAGAGAGAAAGAAACACAGAGCATGCATGAAGGGATGCCAGCTCGCTGATCCAGTGTTTACACAGACATAACTAATGCACATTTACTGCATTAACTCTTCTCTTGTTCTCAGTATATTTTCCTTCCACATTTCCGTGCGCTAAGACCAAATCTAGCCGTGCCCTTTAGTGCCCAGTGTGCTTCATGTGTGCACACAGTAGCTTGTTTGGTTGCTGAATAATCCACAATCAACAATCCAAACCAAAGCATAGTCTCTCATTATCCCAGGGAGCGTGCCAGGTTGGCACACGGTGAACTTTGCCTGTCTGTTGTAAACAGGAACCTGCTGAAACAGCACAGGCCCTGACGGCAGCACAGGAACACACTAACATGCACACAGACAAATCTGCATCAGTGTGATGCACATGGCTTCAGAAATACACAGGAAGAACATGCACAAGTCCATGCAAGCTAGAGTCATAAAGAACAACAGACCTAGGACTACGCTTGAAATGAGTCACCATCGTGCACATGCACACATGCACTGCATGCATCATTTGAATATAATAGTGGGGTATTGTGGCAGAGATGAATAATGCACAGAGGGATTGTTAGCTACAGACTTTGTGAAAGTGCTGGATACTGCTGCGTACAGCCATCTTTCTTTCATTAGGTGGTATAGGAGCTGCTACATGGGCCCTCAGGGCATTAATTACACTAAGAGCAGGGTCTGCATGCCCAACAGTAGGCACCACACATGGCATTGAGTAACAGACGGCTGCAGCCCCTCATGATTGGGGCTTTCCTCTTTAGACCTTTCATCACTTCCCATCATGCAATCCAGAGAGGGAATCCTGAACTTGGGTAGCCCACTAACTAAAGAAAACATACACAGCTCTTTGTTTTTCCAATGCATTCTCAGTTAAAGGTAGCTCTGTCTTTTTTTGCATGTCTGTCCAAGTCGATCTTGCAGTATTTGCCTTGTTATTTGTCTCTGTTACACTCAAATACACATTAATGCACACGCACAGTAAATGACCTCAGTCACATGCGTCACAGCTCTGACTTCCTGCCACCCAGTGGGAGGAGCTGTCCATTACAGTGACTGATTTTCTGTTTTTCCTTTTTTTCTTTCAAACATTTCATATCAGGCCAGAGAGGTTAGAAGGACAGATGCTGTCAGGAAGTGACGGATGAGCTTCTTTTAAAAGGCCATCAGGGAAATAATAGACAGGCCAGCGAGCACAGAAAGCAGCAAGCTAAGCCAGGACCATCTCTACTCCCCACTGCTCATCCCCACAACTGTCAGCCTGAAAAATGTTGGCAATTAGAAAGTATGGTAATGTAAAGGTGGTTTCATGTTGATCTGCCTTGTCCTGAAGTCCCTGTGGCAGTTGAGGGGTTCAGAGAGGGCAGCGAGCAGCAGGAGGGAAGGTTAGACTCAGGGCAGACGGAGTCGGGGCCAAATCCAAATGGGAGATATAAAGAGATTTAAGATAGTAAGGATAAACTGCATCATCCCAACGCAGAAGCTTTCCTGAGCTTTTAGCTTTGTTTCACATTCTTACATTCCAGTTATGGTTTTGTAAAAGCTTTGTGAACGTGAGTATTCTGCCTGTCTTGTTTTTATGGTTAGAGGACTTTTTGAAAACAGAGTTGGTTATCCATAAATGGCACATTTACAGGATCATACTTACACAGATAGATATTAACATGTGCTTTGCTCTTTTCTTATTTATACAAAACTGGAGATGAGATAACGCTGTTTTTGGAAGAATAAAATCATATATATGAGCAAACATTTAAAGTACTGCACACTATTAAAAACTTGCATTGCAGTCGACTTTTCATTAGAGGCAGAAATGGTGAAAGACCAACAGAATAGGAGAGCTCGGAGACTAAGAGGCAGCATTTAGTTGCTTTAAATGGCTTATTTGATTAAGGCGTTTTGACTTAGTGCTTCGTCTGAAGCCAGACCTGGGACTTGTAATGGAGAATGAGTCAGAACTGGAGAGAGAAAACCTAAATAGGGAAGAGATGAATAGAGACAGAGAGAAAGATTCTAAGGGGCCTTCTTAGTCAACACAAACAATTTTAGACAGGCAAACCATGGGCTACCCATTTAGTTCTGCTTTTTATTTACTTGTACACATAGTTTTAAGTGTAGGGTGCAATATGCTCAACTTCATTTTCATGAATAAAAGTGGGGCTGTGTTTGTGTGTGTGTGTGTGTGTCTGTGGTTTTTTATTTCCCAACACAAACACAATGAGAGAAAAACCATAGTCCGACCATACATCTCTGTTTTTTATTACTCAGTACCCATGGTCTTAGTGCAGGCCCACAATTTGAATAAGTTAATTTTGATAAATGGCCTGCTGATTGCATAGAAAGCAGACGGCACAGAGAGGAGTGATGAAGATGATCTGCCCGCATTTTCAGCCTGTTGAGATGCTTGAAGTGCTCAGAGGAAAAGTTCAGAATTCAGCAAAATGCACGCTATTAAATGGTGACATCAGCGTGGTAAAACCATAACTCACTGGTTTTGAAAACATCTCGCTGGAGCTGCGTGCGCTTTTCTAGTGGTTAGTAAAGAGAGACAAATAGCAATGCCGGGCTGTCCGCACACTCATGGGGAAAAGAACCAATACAGAGGCTTTTCCTTGCACTCACTGTTTATTTTCTCTGGTTTAAATCGCTCCTCAGTTGAAACTGTGCTGCAGAAACACTCCATTCAAGCTATAGTGTATATACAGATACGGTAGGACGTCAGACATGCCATTACATGCAGATCCTTGTCTGTAAAGATAATCATGGATTTTTAATTGGGGGGGGGTATGATTTACCATGTGCTCTCTTGGAAAGGATGTGTCTTGGCTGAGATCGTATCTGTTTGTGGGTGCAAGTGTGTTTTTTCAACAGCAGTTTGATTTCTTGATCTAAACGCTGGCATGTTTGATTTAGTGCTCCCATTAGTCCGACCTTTCTCACTTGGTTGGAGGATTTCAACCCCTAGCATGAAAACCTCCTCACCTCAGGCAATGGCCAGTATACTAGGCAGTAATAAAAACCTTGTGAAGCCATTAAAGCATAAATGAACATAAGGGAAGTTGCTTTGTGCATTTGTGGCGTAAACAGCAGAAGAAATAACAGCATTTACTGTTTATCCCCTCTGTTACCAGTCGAGAGCATTTAGATCTCAGGGGTATGGACGGGAAGTCGAGGGAAAACAAGGTTTGGGATGGATATTGTGGTGTCTTGTGCCCTGCCAGTTGCCTCAACCACTGGCATGTCTGCCTCTGTCCATCTGCCCAGAACAGCCATGTTAGTTTGTTCATGTCTCCAAATGAACAATCAGCACCAGTGACTTTGGGAGAGGTGGGAAGCAGCGGAGGAAAAACAGAGGGGCGCCTTGTGTAGGGGGGTGGGGGATAGAAAGCCGGGGGATGGGGGGATTTTTTTCCTTTAGCTCCATTTTCCTCCAGCACCACAGCTGATTGCTACCACATTGATGATGGTTAGTTAGCTGGAGAGTACTGTATACTCAGGAGTCCGCTGGCCAGACTGGCTCCGTTCCCTGTGGCGCTGAGCCTCCTGGCAACCCGTTGCTGTCCTTCCGCCACCACAGCATCAGTCTCATCCCTCCTTGGGTCTGAATCCATGTCTCCACCATTGAAACAGGCTTCCAATGTTTTTTATTGATCTGCAATAGTTTTTTTCAAGTATCCCCATAAGGCTGCGGTTGAGACTCAGGGAATGCAACTAATATACTTTTGGATAAATTCATAGAGCGTCTTTTGTTACACGTAAATCTGATCCAAATCCAAACCAACTGTTTCCCACCAGATCCCTTCACCCTCTCTTCCAGTCTATCGCTCATTTCCTCGCATCATATGAGCTGCTCTTGATAAGAACGTTAGAAATGTATTTAACTCATTTTCCAGCCTCTCAACTCTGTCTGTGTTACGTAGGAGCAACAACATTATCCTCCTGTCTCCTGCGATTTAATCCAGCAATTGTAAGCCGTACAATTTTGAGTGTGAGTCCAGCTTTATGATGGAACTAATTTTTTAAGTGTGTAATAAACCAAACCAGATTCAACATTTACCCCTTTTTGCCTCCTCCTGTGTCTCTATTGTTTTCCTGTGACATATCCATGTTCTCTTGTTTTGCCTTTTTTTTTTTTTGTCTCACTAAAACCACGATTCTTCTATGTAAACATTATAACAATATCCCGACAGATGGTTCGACACACTTTGAACAGCCATGTAAACGTCTAAACATGGCAGCGGGTGACGAGGTTCAGAAACAAGACATCTGCATTTACTTTCATGTCCTCAGAGCAAGTTCACCTTTGCACACACAAGGCCCTTAAATCTTTATGAGCAAAATTTGGATCATATCTTTCCCCTCCAACCTTTTACCCTTACATATAAACACAACTGTAATACAATATCTACAATAACTCAGTTTTTCTGCTGTACAAAGAAAAAAATGTGTTTTCCTAATGAGGTTAAAAATCTGTAGATATCATTCTGCTACGTGACATTTATGAGGAAGTTTACTGCAACAACAATCAAGGAACATTGTTAGCACCTAATTAGGACTTGGACCTGCTCTTTTTTTACTCAGTATTTCTACATGTGTATTTATAAAAAAAGGAACTTTCATTGCCATTCTTTCAAATAAACTTGAATTATCTTAAGGATATAAAATTTTGATCCTAAACATCTCAGAGCTGCAATATAAGTTAATTGTTCATCAGATTATAATAGAATGATAGATGTATGTTTTGTAAGAGCGTATATTTCTTTGATGGAGTAAATGTTTTTTCTAGTAGAGGCCGTATCTGCCAAAGATGAGGAAAGTCCTGGTAAAAACAGCTTTTCCTCTCGGAAACGAAAACACAGGCTAATGTTTATGGGCCATGGTTGAAGAGCAAAATCATGGGTTTTGGCTTGAGAACCTCACACTGACAGCGACCAGTCTCTCCCAGCCGACACTTCAGCCTCACTTTAGACATAGTTCACTTGCAGTACATTAAAAACAATGGCAGTGATGAGTAGTGCGAGGAGAATACTGGTGAGATCAGTGACTGCAATATATTAAAATATCTTTTCTCGGACGTGATGCAATAAAGAGTGCTTTTTTTAAGAGCAGAATTTGAACTTTGGTTGGAAGATCGGCCATAAATCTCGCCAATGCTCGGGTGAAATTTCTTTGATATGGCAGCGAAAGCGCAGAGCTCGTTCTACGATATATTTTTCTGCGGTTAGCAAAGCTCCCTTTAATGTCTCTGGGACGTCATCCAACTCATGCTGAGAAGCTGTTACACTGAAGAGGGCACTATGGCGAAGGTTCTGGATTGTAATGGAGGGTGGTGGGATACTTAAGCTACTGCATTTATTCTCTTTACCCAAAGAATCGGAGTAATGAACAGGATTTATGTTTGTTCATATTCTGAGCTCTTATTTAAAATGAGGAACTCTGCTAACTAGCTCTACTGGGACTTTGAGGGAAGAAAATTATGGTCCAGCGCTGGCCACAGATTGGACACTTTATTAAGTGGACTAGTCCAGTGGATGTCTGGAAAGGGATTGCAGTAAGGAGGCATTTCCTACAGGCGGACAGACTGTGCTCGGAGTGAGTAATGTGGAGGGCTTTAAAAGGCCTGACAGGCTTCTCCTCTTTGTTGTAGCTTGCAGTTATCTTTCTCTTTTCCACGTACAACAGACTCATGGTGGCTGCCAGTCTAAACCACACTATTCCTCATTTACAGCCTTCACCAAGACGCAGAGGTTTATTTCCACATAAATATTTTTAAATTCCCTCTGGTAGTGCAGCTTTTCTAACTGTCTTACTCAGCTACTTCATGAAACGGTTACAAATAACAATTACTTTCATTGTCAATGAAACTACTGTACACTTTTACATTATGAATCAACTGTTTAGTCTGTAAAGTGTCAGAAAATGTTGAAAAGTGCCAGTGCGAGACATTTTGAATTTAGTTTTTTTGTCCGAACAACAGTTTATAAGCGAATGTACATTTATGTAAAACAGAGAAACTCAGCAAATTGTTACATCAAAGATGCTGGTGACTGTTGGACATGGAGAGGTGACGAATGATTCAAACAGCAGAGTTGGCAACAGCACAGACTGGAAAGACTCATTCAGTCCTGGGCAGGCACGTGCACATTTTTGGGGGCAGGTGCTCAAGCCACAAAAAAAAAGGGCACCCCTCGCCAAAATTATTCATAAAATTAAGAAAAAACACAGAAGGATATATTTACATATATTTCTTTGTTAACACAGTCAACACGGTCTTATCAAATAGGGTCACTCAAATTATCAAATTGAATAAATAAATGAATAACAGGCAAAAATAATCATAAATAAATAAAAATATTCTAACTTAAAACTTATCAAAACTCTGCTCTAAAAATAAAGCATCCAATATATTCTATAAAATACAACTATTTACAAAGGAGGTGAAGGGAGCAGGATCGTTCAGCTACCTCACAGGAGCATCCTCCTTGGTGCCATCTCTTGGAAGATTTTTATGACCTCACTCTGGTTTATTTGTATGTCTTCCTCAGTGGCAAGCAGGAGAAGGTCAGAGAGTCTTTCTTCCCCACAGACACTCCTAATTTGTAAAACAGTAAAATTGTCTTTAAATTCTCTGTCTGTCTGTCTGCTGCAGCTGCTTGTATCTCTCTCCCCCTCTCTCTTCATTAAACATGACAAACATCAGTAAACAGCTGGACAAGGCTTTGAAATCACGGATTTCATGAGTACAAAACGTGTAGGCTATGCGTTATGCATTTATGCTCTTTGTATGAAAAGGCAACCGTTTTCAGCGGCTGTGACGCCTAAATGCAGAAAGATAAGCATCATAATTGATGTTTCCACTTGGGACGTTATGATTTAATCTATGTTTGAATTATAGTTGATAGCAGGATTATACAAAACTACTCCACTGATTTTCAAGTAAGCTTGTGAAGGGGTGTGGCAAGAGACAAGGAAGAACCAATTACATTTTGATATTGGATAAGGATTAGATGCCAGGATTTGTGTTTACTTAAAATAGTGAGTTGGGGTTTTGCAACATTTTTTTTGATTTCTCAGAGAATAATTCACAGCTTATTCTCAAATATTTGGAGGACTGATATATGAGTTTAATTTACTTGACTAATAGGCTTTGGCTGAGGTACACACTCCACTGAGTGTCATCCTAATGTACTTATTTTTATCCTCTCAACATTTATACTCTTTCTCCTTAAAAATTTTCTTTTTAGTCTTTTTCTTTTACAACGTCAGGCATCACTGATTATTTTGGACGCGTCTCCCTCAAGCTCACGACCAAATGAATTGTTGCTGCTTTTGTTTAAATCCATTTGGCTCTCCTGATTGACGCACGTTGTTTCACAGATGTGCGTCTGCATCAGTGGGATTGTATAAGTAAAAAAAGTCTGGGCGAGGGTGGGATGGCGAGTGGCCGGACGTAAAGTGTTCCTGCTGTGTTTAAGTATGTGTTTGTGCCTTTGAGAGTATACATATGGTTCAGTATGTGAGTGTGGCTGTATATGCACGTTGAACCCGGGGCAGCCCGAGTAGGGACATGATTGATGACTTGTGTACTGCGGTGAAAGTCTTTTTAATTAAATCAGAATGGACTTTAGAAGGTATGACTTCATCAGCGCTGCTCGGCTCAATGTGAGGTTAATGAAATGTGGCAAAGCCTTCTCTTTCAGCTCGGAGCGCGCATTTCATCCTACAAAAGGTTTCTGCTCGACCGTGTCAGCGCACTCAGCTGCTATCATTGTGAGTGAGCAGACACTGGAGGATCTGCTGTAGCTGACCTCATTGTGCTGCTATTTAGTGAGAGTTTGGTCGTTTTTTTACAACATGCAGAGATTTACAGAGCCATCAGACCAGTGTCAGATCTGTCTGCACTGCAGGAATATTCTTCAGGCGGACATTTTGCTGTTTGAATCACTGATTCAGTGCTAAAAACGGTAGTTTTGTCATTCTCAACAATTACTGTGGGGCTTTGCACCTTTTGAAAAAACCCAAAACATTAAATATGCAAATCCAGTGTCTATACTTTCAAATTGTAATTTTGGAAATTGCTTCAACCAGTTTTCATTGCTGGATAATCTTCTGAATATTTTTTAGGAGAAGCATTTCATTGTTTAGTACATGAAGGCAGTGAAACTTGTGAAGTGTGTATTTTTCTTTTCCACTGTTTTTTTGCTTAAGATGACTGGAACAATTCATTGTTTATGAAATAATCAATCATTTTTGATAATATCAACTCCAATTTCTTCCATTAGTGACATAAAACTGGAGCTGCAATGATAATCGTGGGTGTGTGTGTGAGTGTGTAGGTGTGAGTGTGTGGGGAGGGGGAGGGGGGGTTGCAGGAAAGAGCTCTGAACGTGTTGACACTGATCATTCTCAGTTCTTGTCTGTTTAAAGACTAGACTGGAGGAGATGACAGAAACACTACCACCTAAACAAACTGAAAATGACATGGGATGAAGCAGCCTTCTTTTTTCAAGAAGAAAGCCAAACTCACTTAAGTTACTTGTTCTGACTTTTTTGTGTGTTTAATGTTTAAAGAAAAAACTATCAAAAAGTTGAGTATTGAAATCTTTTACTAAGCCTGAAATCAGAGTTTGGTATTATGACGGCACGACCTCAGGGATATTTGATTATTGGTTTAAAAATTCTGATCTCCATGACCTGGCTGCTGTTTTTTAATCCCATCAGCTGCTCAGTTCCAGCTACCTGCATGGCCGACCAGTGGTAAATCAATCCCATGTTTGTTATGTGAAAGTCAACAGCAGGTCTTTTAAGGTTCTAAACTGCTTTTACACACATGACCACTATAATTTACATACCAATCATATGGCCGTGACAGACAGAAAGCCATACAGTCTTTCTGAAGGTTGTCTTTGCTTATCTTGCCCTCTGGGGAATGCGGAGGCCTCTCTCCAGCATTATTCTGATCTTTCAGATGTGGAAATTCTTTCCCATGCATCTTCCCTCCAACCACGCAGAGTGCTGACAGCCATTTATTAGATTATACTTGAGACTTGCTTGGCAGTGTAAAGTATTTGTCTATTTCCTCATGTTAATAGGAGCTGTTAAAGTGATCCAGAGTGTGTTTTAAAGCACAGGATTTGTTCAGATGTTTGTGAGAGGCCATCCAGTTTTCTATAGGGTGTGTTAGCCAGTCTGGTAATGTGGTAATTGTGTGTATTCATGTGAATGCAGCACTGTTAGTATGCATTTCTGCATATGTGCTCTCTCAGGTGTCTTATAATGCAGTAATGGTTCTCTCCACCGTCAGGAAAGCAGTTACGAAGTCAGTCAGGTGTGTGCAACACCACCCTCCCACCTGCTCTAAACCTGCTGGGACAGGGAAACGCACAGGAAGCCAATTGAACCCCAGGGGTCCTCATTGAGTATTTACATCTTCCTGAAATGCCTCAAGTGAGCAAATCGCTCCGTTTGATCTGCAACGCACACTCACTGCTGGCCCTGACTCAAACTGTTTTCTGAGAGAGACAACATCTCTGTGGAGTTATTTAGTCTGTATTAATAAGCATGTATTGGATTTTTGGATGTTTTGCTTTTGAGAAAAGGGAACACAGTGCAAGATGAGACAGATGTGAAAGTAATGATTCTCCAATTAGGAAAAAAAGCAAGGATATGCATTTTATTAAATTAAAGCTGCAAACAGCAGCTTCAGCCTTTATAAAGCTGCAAAATCACTTCAGCTAGTTTAGTTCTATTTAAAGACTAATACCAAGCATCGTCACAAAACCTGGAGCATTTCTACAACTGTTCACTCAACATTCTGAATTTTGCCCCCCTCGAACCAAACGTTTTGTGCATATACAGAAGACAGTACAGAATTGCTCATATGATGGATTTCTGAGCAAATATGTGACAAATTGCATCTTTTTTTAACCAATCAGATTCAGCTGAAAATGAAAGCAAAGAAGATGCACATTGTGGAATTCTGTCCATGTTGGTATTGAGGTACATATTTTGGGGTCATCATCAAAATGCTTTGGTAGACCTATTCCCAAACATGCGTGATATGAAACCAGGCTTATGATGACCGATGAGTTATGGCTATTTCCTGCCCGGTCCGGCTCCTTTGGTCAACATCTTGGAAACTGAGGAGGATATCAATAAGCTTTGTGAACTTTAACTTTAATTTCATAGCATTTGATACTCTTGGTCCAATGATGATCTAGAGATGATTTGGTAACAATCATGGAAGAGCTGTTAACCAATAGGATTTTGTTGTTGACAACAGACTCTTAACATTGCATTCTTGAGTCTTACTTGCAGCGCCACCATCCTGTTTATGGCTCATATTGCTTAGAAAGCACTTTCACATAATTTCCAGTTGTAAGGCCATTGTTGTTTTTTAAGGTCATTGTAATTTGAGCCACTGCTTCAGAATAATAATAATAATGATATCAATGCTAATAATAAACTGGTACAAATACAATGGGAATCAGCCCCCTCTGAGCCTAAACACTATGTGTAAGTGCAAAATGGATCAAAGAGGCAAAATGAAAACACATATATACTGACATTAATGAGGGAACAGCTGTTGGGGGGTGAGGGGGTTCAGGTTATTCTGCAGGTGTGGGTGTGGCAGCGTCATTTCAGAATTAGAACATGAATGCACAACAACTGGACTGAATGAGTGAAAGGTTGAATGAGCAGACTGAAACTCAAGACCATGCAGATGTGAGTCGACTTGATATGAAAACTCACGCTGGAAAAGCGGAGGAGAGCCAGCGCGATATTCCTTGACAGAGTCCGAGAGAGAAGCTTGAAGGCAGCGACTTCTCACCTGACTGTTGAATGTACATAGACAAGTATTCATGCATCTGTGGTTTTGAATGGTCTCTGTGTATTATGAGGCGTGTGTGTATGTGTGTGTAACACTAGAGCCTTGGCCTGAGAGAGGAAGCCGACGGAGGCCGGTCTGTGTTATTCCAAGGATTATCAATGGTTGCTGCTGTGTCAGGTCTCGCTGCTCCTCACAACCCCAAGTGTTTTACACTATGCAAGTGTAAGTGTGTGTATCATATTACATCTGCATATAGCAAATCTGCTTGTGTGTTGCAGTATGAGGTTGTTTGTGCTTGCCCAGGGCTCCATTAAGAACACTGTTGGCTTTTAGAAAGAAATCAAGAGTCAAAAAATAAAGTTGGGATTAGAAAGTGATCAAAACAGAGAGAAGAAGAATCTGAGATAAGTCTCTGAAAGACTAAGAGAAAGTCCCTGCCAGGTCGACGGATATATTATCTGTGGGCAAGCCTGCTTCATTTGGACTCCACTGTATGCACCTTGGAACCTCTACAGGTTCTTTGTGTGAAACCGACCACAATGAGGAGACTGTATGTGTCCAGAGGGTGTGAAAACATTTCTGTTATCACTGTGGAAAACTCTCCCAGTTGTCATCAGATGGGGGGAAATATTATGAGTCTGTCTGCCTGCAAGTGTGTGTTACTCTGGGACAATCTTGCAATGTTTATTTTCTGAAACAGTAGACGTTCAGCTTCCACATCATACAGACCAGGATCCCTCAGCCACAGCGTCGACCTCACTACTGTTTCCGCATGTGGATGAGTTTGGGGAAAGTGAGGGGCGTGTGTGTGTGTGTGTGTGTGTGTGTGTGTGTGTGTGTGTGTGTGTGTGTGTGTGTGTGTGTGTGTGTGTGTGTGTGTGTGTGTGTGTGTCAGAGTAAAGTAAAGGTTTCATTTTCATTGGGGTGCGTATGAAGCTGAAGGGAATGACTTTCAGGATTAACCGCGGATCAGAAAATGATGAATATAATTACAACAACATGGAAAACCTAAAGTTGAAACCACAAAATTGACAAGATGGCTGTTGTTTGTTTAGTCTAAACCAGCTGAGGAATCAGTCACTGTATATGCTTCACGTTCTGTCCTTGAAGGCAGCGTGTTGCTCCCAAAAAGACGACATCAGCGTGTTGACCGTCGATATTTTTACAGTGTTAAATGCTTCTCCTCATGCAGATGCAATTATTTTCACATGTTTACTTCAAAGCTTTCACTCGCTGTCACTTCTCATAGATTTGTTATTTTTGAAATCATACAATCAACAAACAATCCCACAGATGTTTAGTTAATTGATGAATATTTAAGATTTTGAGAAAGTGATCCAGAGATGTGGTGTGGGGGGGGATTTCACAGCTCGGGTCTGTGATTGTAAATCTTTGCTCAACTGTTGTAATGGAATTTTCCTTTGTTAGGCCCAATTTGTTTGATCAAAGAAACGGTAGTTGGAGAATTTCCATCCTCAGTATTCAGGAGATTTATGGCAGACAGAAGGAAAGAGGTTATGTATACAGTATGCTCTGTAATTGTTAAGTGATGATTTTTGTGAAAAAGAAGAAGAAGGGGGAAATCAAATGTTAAAAACACAGCCTCTCTTCGTTACTGTCCCCGTTTTGTTGACGTTGGGCTTTGTGGCGACGGATGGCGTCAGCACCGAGCAGCAGCGCAGCTCTGTGGCTCTGTCGTATGAGTGATCTATCTGGTCCCATCAAAACACTGCCGACTTCCTCTCGCACACATGGAAAACATTGGGTCACATGCAGCAGCAACACACACACACACACACGTGAAAACAAAGAGGAAAAGGTAAACGGAGCTTCCAGATGACTATCCTCCGCTGGCTCTCAGGTTACAGGAACACACTTTCCAAAGCAGAATTTTCATCTTAGTTTTTCCTCTCTGTGGCGTCTAAGTTATTTGGAGACCTGTCACATCTTTTCCATTAACTTCAGATTTATTGAAGGTCAGTCATCTTTTTCAGTGAGCGATGCCTTAAAGGATAATTCACAGGAAAATGAAAATGAACTCATTATCTACTCACCACTATGCCGATGGAGGGGTGGGTGGAGTGTTTGAGTCCACTCAACACTTTAGGAGTCTCAGGGGTAAACAGTGTTATAGTCAAGACGACCTCTTCTTCAGATGTAATAAAATAACAGAAAAAACATAACATGCCTCCATGCTGCTCGTGTAGCGTCATCTATGTGTCAGCCGACATTCATATTCGAAACAAGGTCATTTACACCGAGTTTTAATACTTGTTAATACTTCAATTGTATTGGAGTATTACCCCTAAGACTCCTTAAGTGTTTTGTGGACTCTTACACTTCACCAACCCCTCCATATTGGTCAGTAAGTAATGAGTGAATTTTCATTTTTCTGTGAACTATCCCTTTTACCCTTAAACACAGAATTCAGGCCTCAGATAATAGTCTGACCATAGACACACTTACCTATTTGATGGTTTCAGCTAATGAGCGTGCATGATTATTTATTCACGCTTGTCAAGGTTTGACTTCACATGGATATAAACATGTAGAGATACATTTCTAAAATAACTTCTTCAGCATTTATACTATTTTAAAATCACTCAACTATAGGTCTTCCCATGTGTACTGTTGTTATTTGTGGTTCAAATAATCAATAACAGGAAGATTAATCATTCCATTAACACTGTCGTATTCCTGCAAGACAGGGAAAAAGACACAATTTGACTTAAAGGAAAATAAACATGGTCTTTGGTTGCACAGCCAATAGAGCGGTGCAGCTCAGGGGTTTATTGATTTCAGGAGTTGGACAAAGGGATTTGAAGGTTTTGATCCCAATCGAAAGACAAGTAATGAGGACGGAGCTGGAGGCGGCAGACTGACAAGTTAACCTGCAGTATGGAGAAATTCGGGATGAGTAATATGCAGAAAGCTCTCGGAAGAATAACAGACTGGAACGTGGTCATAATGTCTGTTTCACATGGTCGAGTGAGGGATGAGCCAGGGTTAAACCACTGCAGCAGGTTGAAGGTAATTAGCTGAATGAATGACACATGTGCAGGTGGACTGGCAGGAGCATGAGCCAGGGAACCATGGCTAGCCCGGACACACACACACGTACAGACAGGGAGAAGGACAAACATCCACACAAGCAAGGGATGAAAGCAGAGAACAGAGGGAAAACAGATTTTAACCATGACACGGTTCTGAACTATTCTGACTTCCTGTGGGAAACGAGGAAGGACAGCTACAGACAAGAAGGCCTTTGGAAATGCAGGTCAGGGGATTGTTTTCTTGATTTCTCAGAGAACTATATATTTATTTATTAGTCTCTAAAAAGTCTACTTCTTTCTAGGTTGCGATATGTACACGGGACACTCAGTATCGTTGTACAATGACATTGAATGGAATTGAAGAGAACACACACCTCTGCCAAAGCCCAACAGTCCCCTTATGAAACCCAATTAAATTTACAAGAACCAGATTTGAATTTGAATCTGCACTGACTCTCACACACTCATAAATATCAGTCCAACTTCTGATTTTTTATTTCTCATCAAAATCCATTGTTCCTTCCATTGCTAAAAAAAGAAGATCCACACCATTATTTAATGGATTCTTCCCTGACCTTTGTCCCATCCTACCCCAAAGTGGTGTGGAAATCTATTCAGCTGTGTTTGTGTAATTTGTAGCAGATCCAAATAAAAATCCAAATGTTGGGAATTCAAATGTGGTTTAATAAGTGGACTATTGGACCCTGCTGGAGGTAAATGCACTCTGGGTGACATTTGAGTTTTTTTAGGCTTTTCTTCTTAAACCAAGAATTCAGTTGCCTGTGCTCTCTCCCTCTCTCTCTCTCTCTCTCTCTCTCTCTCTGTCTTTCTCTCTTTCTCCCTCTCGCTCGCTCTCTGCATCTCTCTCTTGCTGCAGCTTGCTGTGTCATGCTATGATTTTAGCACCCATAGTTTTTCCGTTATGCACTCCCCATAACCCTGAAAAACACATGCACATGATTCCTGCATGTTACCACTATGTCTTCACCTGCACTTTGACTTTTGGAGTAGAAGAAAAAAAGACAAATTCCTGGCTTTCACTTTGTTAATTAATCCGGTGCTGCTCGGTGCAATGCCCCAGGGACAGAAAATTGGGTCACTCCCCTGAGGTGAAGTTAGACACAGCAGGGGAGTGTTAGTTTACTCTATCTCACTTCTATATCCTCTGTCAAACTTTCTCTCTTTGGTTACCTTTCAATCTGACTCCTTCAAAACCACCTGATTGTGAAA